>NC_047132.1:18045104-18385938 GCF_009829125.3 Periophthalmus magnuspinnatus
GTCCTCAATGTCCATCATAGGCTTTGACAGCACAGATCACAGACTAGAGGTGGCGTTGTTTAACCTGTGCATGTGAAAATGGAATGATTTATTTTTATAAAAACTGTACTTGCCTGTTCATACTAATCTAGAGATAGACTCTGCCTGCTTCTGCCTGAGATACGCCCTTTGACCTTTTCTGAATTTGAGCCATAAATACCCTCTTGTGTCAAAGATGGCCGCCACCGCTGCAGCCCTCTGTGACGCGTGTGGACCCAAGATGGTCCCCGCTGATGAAAAGTGCCTCAATATTCACACTGCAAAACAGGAACATCTACATTAGGATGGCCTGAATTTAGATTATTACTCTTGAAGTGGATAGTTAGGGTAATTTTTATTTGCTTTACTAACAAGACCTTTCCAATAAATTGAACTACATAAATCAGCATTCATATTCAGAATTCAACTCACTGAACCCATATACGTAGATATTCCTTTTTTGCAGTGCAGCCTTGTCCAGTCTGCTGCTGAGGCCACACTGCAGCTCAAAGCAAAAAAATGTAGAGTCTACTGTTGAGCTGGAGGAAGGAATGGGTAATAAATAATAATATAATAATCATATTCCTTTGCTCTAACCTCGTAATCTCTGCATCTTCATTCGGATTAACTAACTTCCTTTGTCACTACATCCATATATTTGTTCTTTGGTCTTCCTCCAAGCCTCCTGTTTCCTGGCAGCTCTATTTAACATTACTTTTTCACCCATATAAACATTTGCCCACATATCCAAACCAGTCTGAACATATCTGACTTTATGTATTTACAATGAGCTGTGCCTCTGATGGACGTTTTCTTGCTCCATCCTCATCATCACAGAATAGCTCTACTCCAGTCTACTCCTCCAGCTACGCAGTAATCCAGCTCTGAAACTAAAACCAGCCAGTAAAACCCCTTCTACAAATCCACCAGATTTTTAATGAGAATGAAAAATATTGTAACACTAGATATGAATGATTTTATGAGAGTTCTATGTAAATGTCCCTGTCAGTGTTTTGGGTTTTTTACCTTAACATTGTTAGCAGGGAATACAGAAATACTATTTATTACAGAGACAATTTAGAAATGAATAAATGTTTAAGAGATTCCAGCAGCAGACGTGAACCAGCCTTATTCTGAGATTCCAACTTTGCCAAATTCAATAAAAACCTGTGATGTCAGATCTGCCAGATGTGTCCGAGTTTCAGTGGGTTGGGAATTTCAAAGGAGAAACTTATTTGAAGCGTGATACCTTTGGGTGCCATTTGTGTACTTTTAAAATGTTGTAAAATATGTAAAGTTTTAGTATTAATGTAATGAATTTAAAATGTTTTAATATCAGAGGACACTTTTCATAATTTGAGATTATGAACAAAAAACAAAATTGACCCAGTGCCTTTATTTTTACCCTCTGCTACATTTTAATGAATTAAATGAAGAGAGGCAGACAGAAAACTTGATGTTTATACAGAACCATTTCCTTATATTTTACCATTGTTACATGTAATGAATCTATGAAAAAAAGGGAACACTTCTTTTTAAATCACTCACTGTTTGATATTCAGTGGTTCCCAAACTGTTGACTCCAGTTAAGCCCAAACAAACAACAAAGATACAGACAAAAACAATCACTGGTTAATAAATGAGTTTGAGCACAAATTCCCTCTCGACTTTTAACAGTGGTAGTCGTAACAAAGTGTTGGGTTGGAAAAAATGTCTTAACTACAGATATTGCACTATTTGCCCTTTGATGTAAAAATATTAAAATCTGATAACATACTTTACAATACAGGAAGTATTTCAACAAAACAAACAACAGACCTGTGGTATTTAGATGATGTCATACCATTTTCAGCAACTTCTTGCCATGAAAAGAGATACAAGTCTTTACAGACCCAAATATTTTGTTTAAATATTTGGGTCTCTACTTCTACCCTGCATGCTTCAATCACAGACTCACACAGCTTTCAGTCTGCTTGTGGACAACGGCTCAATAAAGCAGGAATTCAGCCAAAATATAGCGAGGAATGCATCACACAGTGCTGGCATTAAGTAACTACCAGTAGTGCGTGGGTCAGCTGAGTTCAATGTGCAGTGGGCTGTTTTAGGGGCAGGTCCACAGGTGCAGCAGATTGGGGTCCACCAGGCTGTTTTTCAAGGGCAGGTCCACAGACAGGTCAGGGGGAGGGGCCTGGACCCTGTGGCGGGGGGGTCGTCTGTGGGGAATGGGAAGTTCAGAGTGGTGTGAGGGCAGAGGGGGTGTGAACAGGTATGGGTGCAGCAGTGCCTGAGGAACAAAGCCATTTTAGAGCCATGTAGACTGTAAACATATTGCACTTGAGTACACTGTCTAATTTAAAAGTCAGTGTTTTATTCAAACACTTCTTAGGCTATGCATTATATAAAACATATAAAGGAGATGATGAGATCTGATAGTCTGACAGGGAGTGTGCCCATTTATACCCAACCAAAGATATAAGATTACTAGCAAAACACAAGAAAACACCTTTTACTACTTAACCTAGTGCAACAGTAATAATATCTTAGCCTACTCCTGTGTGTTTCTGACTTATAATAGCTCATACCTGTTTGGCAGAGCAGCGTTGCTTGGACGGGTAAACCAGGAACTTGCAGAGAAGGTCCAGAGCCTGAGGAGAAGTATCTGGGACAATCTCCTCTAGTGGGATAGGGGGATTGTCCTTAAATGTGATTTTATTGTAATCTGGTAACTCCACCATCTCCTGCAAAATACAGACAGGTGGGCCCATTCAAAAATGAATATCACAATGCCAAGTAATAATATTCATGGGTTTAAGGCAAATTATTACTTTCTGTTATTTTGTGAGGACCTTTCCCCATTCAGAATGTATAACATTTTGATCTGAATTGCTTAATTTCTCTGGTGAAGCAGGGGCATTGCCATAGCTTGAAACCTAGGAACTGGGACTAGAAAACTGTGTGATAGTGAATCATACATGAACCATTGTCCTGACAGTGCAACACGTATCTTTTTCAAGGATGATTTATAATATTATATAACAAACACATTACACATTCTCTTAATTTGGAAAAGCTTGGATTTGCATATTGCTCTTGTTGTCGAGGCCATACTCTTATGTCCGAGGAACAACTAAATTATATGATTTATTGACATTTTGGGGAGAGACAACATTGCTATAACTTATTTATTGGTGGTAAAAGCAGACTTACCGGCCATGTTTCTTGAGTGGGTGTGCCCAACACTCTCAGCACACAGCATAGTTGTTCAATGTCATTCTCTCCAGGAAACAAAGGAGAGGAGTTCAGCAGCTCCCCAAATATACAGCCCACTGCCCTGTAATATGACAAACAGTGTTACTGTGGCAGAGTGGTTACCATATATTGTGTCTCTCAATAAGAAGCTTGTGAGTTATCAGCCCTGAGACTAATTTGAGTTTTGAGTGTAGTCGGGCCAAAATTGCTCACCAGAGGTCCACTCCTTCATCATATTTTCTGGCTCCATAAAGCAGCTCAGGAGCTCTATACCATCTGAAAGACAAGGTACATTGGTTTTCATTCATATAAACATAAGTTGGCAAATATTAAACAAGAAAGCATAAAGAAGTATTGTCTTTTGTACCTAGTGGCGACCTGGTGGCTGTAAAGTCTCTCCCCCTGCTCACTAAGAAGTCTGGCTAAACCAAAGTCTGCAATCTTCAGATGTCCAGAGGAGCTGATGAGGAGGTTTGCTGGCTTCAGGTCCTACATACACAAAAACAAGAATATTAATGATAAATAAATTGGTAAAGGGTTGTACCGATGGGCTGGATCTTGCCAAAGGACACAGCAACACTATTCACCTGTGGGAGCTGGAATCGAACAACACTAAGAGTTATAATTGTGTAGACATACCCTGTGCATGATGTTGTTGTGGTGCAGAAAGGTCACGCCTTTCAGCAGCATCATCATGTAACCTTTGACCTGTGCTGGGGTCAGGGGGCGCTCAGAGTTTCTGATGACCTCCGAAAGGTCAGAGAGCATATAATCAAACACCAGGACGAAGCCTGTCCCATGAGGAAACACAGCCTTCAGCTTCACCACCTGAAACAAGAATATAATAGAACACACATACACACAATATCCGGAAATCTTCTTTTTTCCAAACCTCCTGCTTCCAGGCAGCTCAAACCTCAGTAGTGTCCTTCTACCATCTCCTCTACAGGCAAATCCATGGCCATGCCATGGGCTTACCAATCTCTTCTATTATGGCTAATTTATATATGGAACAATTTGAACAGGATGCACTGGCCTCATTTCCAGGCACCCCACCCACGCATTGGTATCGATATGTGGATGACAACTGGACTAAAATCAAAAACAAGATCTGGAACCCTTTTCTGCACATATTAATGCAGTGGATCCAAATATCAAGTTCACACAGGAAGAGGCCAAAGAGAACAAACTGGCCTTCTTAGATTGTGCAGTAACTATATGAGAGGACCGTTGACTGCAGGTAGAAGTCTTCAGGAAGCCCACACCACACACACTGACCAATACCTGCTGTTTGATTCACACCATCCACTGCAGCACAAACTAGGAGTTATCCGTACTCTACAACACAGAATTCTAGTGGTGCCCACAAACACAGAAGGAAAAGTGAAAGGTGGAGAAAGCCCTCTCAGCTTGTGGATATCCAAAATGAGCCTTTAATAGATCTAAGAGAGCTAAAAACAACAGGACATCAGGGAATCTGAGCCGAGAAGGAAAGGCATAACTCTTTCTTACCCAGCTGGTGTGTCTTAAAAACTTCAGAGAACTTTCAGACAGTTTTAGATTCTAGTCTATTTCAAAACTACAAACACTTTAAGACAGAAACTAGTTCACCCAAAGGACAAAACCCTGAGCCATAAACAAAGTAATGTGGTCTACTCCATAAGGTAGTGAAGAGTACAGTGAGCATTACATTAGAGAAACTAAACAGCCACTCCATAAGAGAATGTACCAACACCGTCGCAAGAGTTCCTCTGGACCCCAGTCTGCCATACATCTCCACCTCAAAGCCACTAAACACTCCTTTGAAGAGAGTGAGGTACAGATCTTAGCCAGAGAAAAGATATGGTTTGAGAGGGGAGTTAAAGAAGCAATTTTTGTTAGGAAAGACAATCCTTCCTTGAACAGGAATGGGGGCCTTAGACATCATCTATCTCCAATTTATAACTTCATCCTCACACCCAAAGCAAACAAAGGAAACAAAGAGAACAATAGAGTGAGTCATTAGGACCATTAAGCTGAATGAACTGTAAACAATAGCTGTTTACAGTTTCAGTGTAGTTAGCTCCTTCATTCAGATAGATATAAGGCAGTGTCCACCAGCAATCTGACCAGAACTGAATAAGCTGCTTGGATGTGCAGTGAAACATCTCCTACAACTTTTTGTCCAGCTGACAGATTTAACTTTGCCTTTCACTATGGACTAGACCTGGACGACTGAGGACAGACAACGTCCTTCTACCATAATTTTCTATGAGCAAAGAAACACCCTGTGTGATGAACCAGCATTAAGAAGACTCACGTGCTGGTTGTCTTCTATCTCCTGCAGGGCCTTGATTTCTCTCAGAGCCTGGTTTGGGATGCCATCTTCCAACCGCCGCAGAGCCACTTTCTTCAGTGCAACAGTCTCTCCAGTCTGAGCAACAGGTTTTATTTATCACGTCATCTGTTAACATTGCTACTAGATATATTTTACTACTTGCATATCTTGGTCATGAAAGGCCAACACAACGAGCCAATTTGTTTGTTAATAATTACCTCTATGTGTTTTGCCTTGAAGACAATGCCGTGGGCGCCTTCACCAATGCGGCCAAGGATGCTGTATTGCTCCATGTGGATAATGTAGATTCTCTTGGTTTGCCCACGCTGGTTGATTTCTTCGAACGAATCTACGTTTCCATGGCAACCAAAATGCTAACACGGGAGTTAATGGCTAAAATTGTGGTAAAATCTGACAATAAACATTTGGCATTTGCGCATCATGTCCCACAATGTTTATTAGCACTCTGATAACTGTAGACTATTTATATCTGTTCACATTCCGTCCAAAATATATGCATGGATTGGCAAGTGCAAAAGGAAAGGTCGCCATTGTTGTTTAGGTTTCTGTCGAGCTTCCGTTCCACAAGAGAAATTGCCCCATCTAGTGGGCAAAACTATTATTACTGTTGCCGTTTCATCTTTTTTTCCTGCTTTATTATCTCTAAGACTTATATGCTGAAAAGTCAGCATTAATTTGAAATGCTTGTTTTGGCTTGTTTCTACTTGTTCTGGCTGCAAATAAATGTTTTGTCTCAGAAAAGTGTGTACATTGCATTTATTTTGTCCAAATTCAGCTTCCGTACTGTAGGTTTCTTGGCACTTTATGTGTGAGTAAATGTGAAAGGAGGTATGGAAAAGCAAATTGAGCGGAATTTGATCTAATACAATAGAAAGCAGTTTATGTTTTACTCTCTTTTGTATTCCTTTGATGCACCAGTGCATTTGCAATCATGTCGAGTCTGCGCTTCGGTCAGCACCTGATTCGGACCTCCGTTGTCTTCCTAAAGACGGAGCTGTCCTTTGCGCTCGTTAATCGCAAACCAGTGGTCCCCGGGCACGTTCTGGTCTGCCCTCTCCGGGTGGTGGAACGGTTCGGAGACCTCAGACCGGAGGAGGTGTCGGACCTGTTCTCGACCACGCAGAGAGTAGCGCGGCTCGTGGAGACTCACTTCGCAGCCACTTCACTGACCATCTGCGTCCAGGACGGACCCGAGGCCGGACAAACAGTCAGGCACGTACACGTGCACGTCCTGCCCCGGAGGAAGGGCGACTTTGAGCGGAACGACAGCGTTTACGATGAGCTTCAGAAGCACGACGCTGAGGACGAGGACGCTTCCAAGTGGAGAAGTCCGGAGGAAATGGACCAAGAGGCAGCAGAACTCAGGGACAGACTCGAAAGACTGTGATCCAGGACGTAATGGATAAGCTGGAATGGTTTTCACTAGATTGTCTCTGAACAGTTTGGGCTCAGAGCATTTGAGATCAGCTGTCATGTCACTAAATGTTCTTACTAGACAAATTTCACCTCTTGATATCAATTTTATGTTATAGTAAAGAGCTCTTGTTTACTCAGGGCCCAATGCAAGCGGGACCCTCACAAAGTCGGCAATGTGCTCACCAAGTTAGGTTGTACCCAGGGCCCAAAATTACATGTTAACAACTTCCAGCTAATTGAACATCATCCATAGTCTCCTTTTATTGGAACTTTTTTTTTCTGCTTGCTGTTGTTATTGTGTTCTTGGGCAAGATCATTCTCTTCCCTTCCTCAAATTTTGCAAACCCTAGTGGATGAGGGTTCTTTGTGAATGGATGATTTCAAGCTTAGAAGCCCATGTATGGAGGGATAAGGGTGGTATAAAGCTGTGATTATTACTTTTATCATTTCAAGAACTGTATGGGAATTTATGGCTGACAAAATGCACACATAAAAACAGAACCACATCAAGAACAAACCAGGTTCAAACATGTTGTCAACCAGAACTAAAGCACAACTGCTCAGTACAAAATCAATTCAAATTTAATGTAATATAACTTTATTCCAATCCATGGTCTTTGAGGAGAAGTGAATCTGACTCTGGCATTCACACTAGTAGACACTGGACACTTCAGATACTGCAACTGTGATTTAAGTTAAGAGCTTTTACCAGTGGTCATGAATATGACCATTTTCTTCTTCAGTCATCCATGTTTGTATTTGGCGCCTTGCAGGGACAAGATGAAACAGAATCTACAACAGACAAGAATAGAGTTGAAGATGTTTCTGTTTCAGTATTCAAAGAAACAATAAATGGAATTAGAAAGATGGTGTGTAGTATTCACTATGGATTTCTGTGAAGGGAACAGTTTTACCATATTCTTTGTCCCAAAGGAAATGGTTGGTCAGTTTCAGACTTGGAAGGTCCTGAGCTCAGTCACTGTCACAGCCTGTCTGCAATCTGCAGAGACGTTTAAGCATTCCACATGTGAGTATGAATAAACCATGGACTACAAGAGGTTTGAACCATAATTTAGGGCTCGTCAATTAATTGAATTTGAATCTAGATCAAGATTCATTTATAATCACCAATAATCAGCTTGGGTCTTTTTTTATCAAGAGGTCTACAGCAAATGCTGTCAGTCATAGCAAGTAGTCCGGAGAAGAGTTCAGACTAAGGAGGAAATGTTCTCTAGTTTTTGTGTCCCTGCTTAAAGGTATTTGTGTTTATTTATGTGTTTATTAAAAGATTAATTCATATTAAAAACAAGAAAAGGTCTGTATAGTTTATGTCTAGGATCTTATAGAATATAAAATAAAACCAAATATAAAATTGTGATCAGTCAATATGAGGAATAAAACATAGGTAAGTAGGTAGAAAGTTCTCAAAGATGAATAGAATAGGTCTAAACCAGGATCAAATGTACTTTCTGTGTGTTTGATTCTTACTGAAGAGAGTGATGGTTCTGGGTGTTTTTTTGTAGCCACAGTGACACATTGGAGCAGAATGTCTGAGGCAGGACACTCACAACAACAGTACCTGCAAGCATACAGTGCACTTTAAGTGAAAAGAAATTCATCTTCATGTCAAAAGACTAAAAAAAATTTAAAAATGGGGATAATTCGATCAAACATCCATGCAGAATGTACAATGCAATACATTAAGTTTACAGCCTAATTATTTGCTTGACTCAATTTAATTTGAATATTTAGTAACACAATTGATTTTAGTTTGGCCAGCCATAGCATTGAAGGAAAACACAACCTAAAGTGTGTAACTTTGGTGCATTTGTTTAAATAAATGCATGGATATTTATTTATTTAACTGCAAAACTGCCAAAATATTTAAAGGAAAGTGCACCACAATGCATCATGTGTATAGAATTCAGGATTCAAATTTTGAGAATCATTAAATTTTTACTAAGGCAGTGACATATACGTCTCTTTGGTCCATTGTGCCAAGATCCATCTTTCAACAAACTGCATTAAATCCCAGATGAATGCATTTTGTTGTTATTTTTTACCATAAAAAGTACATTTATGAACTTTACTTCAAGTTCTGGGCCTTACCATAGATTTTAAAGTACCAACAGCGATATCTGCATATCGGTTATTGCTCACAGCGGTGGGGTGATCCATATTGTACCATCTCTACTGTAGTGTATTACTTACTTAAGAAAAGAAGAGGAAATGCAAGGAGAGGACACTGTGGCATTACACAAAAGAAGACAGTCTTGGTGTTCTGACTCACATCCTGATGCTGTTCTGTGAGGACTGATCAGGAGACGGAGGCAAGAGCCAAGGACAAGAGCACACCACTCAACCTCATCATCATCAAATCTCACCAAGTTCACCTGATTCAAAATCTTTCAGACTCCTCTGATAAGGTCTAAAAGTAGAAATCACTAACCAATCACAGAAGCCCTTCTGGGACGCCCCATGCTCTCATACCTCCAAATTTGGTTCTGGCTTTATTTATCATGATCCTGCCAAGAATATATATAGATTTTAGGAAATATTTGTCTATGTACTGCCGATAATCTTTACATTTGAGTTTGAGTTGGATTTTGGAACCAGCAGGTGTCGCTGTTTACATCAAAGCTCTAATTGTGATCAGTGTCTGATTAAAAGAAGAGTTGTTTCCGCTCTGTCACGTTGTTTACACCGTGGATCTGTGGTTGACGCTGGATTGACTCTGTTTTAGCATCTGAAATCAGTTATTTTATACTTTATTTTACTTTAGAATGACACAACAACTGCAGAGCCTAAACGGGACCTCTGACCAACACAGTCAAATTAGATGATAACTTTTTTTTTCTTTAGCAGTCTATTTTAAAGTAGAGCCACTGTTATGGCTAATGCTAAAGCTAGCATAGACCAGAAAGTGCTGCAGTACGAAAACTTCATAAATGAAGTACTCCGGAGAGACTTGCAGTAAGTCAGAGTATTTGTACACTGGACACGGGCACAGAAGCCACAGAGATGTATATTCACGTGTAGTTGTTTTTGGGGTTTTTTTAACAGGAAGATTTTGGAGCAGCGGGACTCTGTTTATGAGAAACTCTCGCAATACATGCAGCTCAAGAACACGCTTCAGAGTCTCCAGGTCTGTACTAGCTTTGATTAAAGCGTGGAGTCAGTGATTCAGTATTCTAATCAGAAAAGACACAATTATTATCATTTTACCCCAAACGTTTATCAACCAAGGAAGTCTGTGAGCCACACCAAACCATATTAGGTTAACACGTTAGTTTTTCATTTAGTCAGCTGTCAACGACATGCTTGATTATACCAGCTAATATTTATTTTGCTGAAAAATGTAAAGAGGAATTTTTTGTTTGATATTTTTTTTAGGAGGAGGGATCAAAGCATCTCAAGACTGATGTGGATCTAGGGTGTAATTTCTACGTTGAAGCCCAAATGTAAGATGAACACTTGTCCATACACAATATCATTATTTCAGTTACAATACAATATAATTCTGTAATTTCATGCATTTTAAATGAATAAAAAAACGTACTGCCTCTGCCACCCGATACACATTGTAGTAATCAGAATCAGAATCAGAAGACTTTTATTGCCAAGGGTTTAAATTAAATCCAAGGATGTTATGGATATACTTTTATAAAAAAATAGATCATTTTGTTTTGATATAACAACATTTTCTACAGCTGCCTATTGAGCTGTGACATGGTTAGTATTATGTTTTAGCTAACATTTTGCTTTACACAGATTGTTTTGAATTTGTGTCCTCTATCAGAACCTTCTGGTCTCTCACTGAACCAGGGTTAATTTAGGACTAAACCAGAGACTAAATGGCTAAAATAAATTAAATTAGACTCTTTGTATAACAGTTTGAAAACCTGCCCCCTAATCCTCTGTCCCTGTCCACAGCGAGGATGCGTCCAGGGTCTTTGTTGCTGTGGGATATGGATTTTTTGTGGAAATGACCCATGATGAAGCGCTGAGGTTTATTGAGAAGAAGACTGCTCAACTCACACAGTTCGTACACAAAATATTTATGAAATTAGAAGTTTAGTTTGAACAATTCTAACTGCATTATTCTTCAGATTCACTGAACAGCTCACCAAGGACTCTGCCAAAATCAAAGCTCACATCCGCTTGGTTTTAGAGGTATGCAATCGCAATTTTAAATTGGCATTATTTAAGATGCAACTCCAAAGCCACTTTTTTGTTTTACTAACAACAAGAAACAATTCTCAAAATGCTGCCATGTGACAATTTATCCAATGGTTCAAGTCCTGTTACTGCCATGCATACACATGGCTGTCTTGGCTGTATGAATGTGTTAATGTAACAACACTGGTCTCACTAATTCTGGACATCTCGTCAATGAAACTTGTCATGTATGGGTTTTGATGTTGCATATTCTGCTTATATCTATACAGGGTCTGAGAGAGCTGCAGGGCTTCAGTGATTTGCCTGAGTCCCGAAGCAGAGACCTCTTCTGAGATGAACTGTCCATAATGACATGCCTTCATATAAAGGTGCAATATGTGACTTTGTTAGCGGAGGGTCAGCCGTATGCTTGTCTCCAAAAAATAAGAAATTTAAGTGTTAAATTCTGAATGAAATAAGTCTGAAACATCTACCACTGGAAAACACAGAGAACTAATTACTGCTCTTTTGTGACTGTTTTGTATGTCTTATGGTATAAAAACATTTTGAGTAAGTTAAATTACAAAATCGCCATTATTTCAAGATTTCTGTGCACTAATGTGTATTGTTACTTGATAATTGTAATATTTTAAAGTAGTAAAGTATATGATATGTAAGTATGTAATTTCTAGTGCTGAAGTAAAAGTAATTACTGTAGAATCCTCTGTGGTAGCTGATCAAAGATATTATATTAGACTTCATACTTGAATCACACTGATATAAGAGCAGAATATGCAGGGTTGTGGTTTCAAATGCATGTTGCAAGTCATCCTACAATGACACACACCACTAATATCCTTTAACTCAATTTAACTCCAACTCAACTCAATTTAATTCCATTTTGGCTGGGTTTATGATGAATGAACAAACGTACATGATGCTCATCCAAATTTATTCTTAGAAACAATGCATATTTTTTATTACAAAGAGAAGTCAAGTGTCTTCTCCAATGAATACGACGCAGTTTGCAGATGTTGTGCGACCATCTATTTTTTTGGGTTAGCCTATATATTTGATAGCTTATCATAAAAACGATACATTTAGTCTTTCTTGTAGTCTTTCATTTCAAAGGGATTAGAGGTTGTGTTGAAGACGTCGGGCGGAAGTAGTTGTACTCACTGAAGCTGACCTGACAGTGGGAAAAAGTAGCGAGGGGGCGTTCGTCTAAACAAACAAACAGGAAGAAACTGAGAAAATAAGACCTTCACGACCTTCTTTGTAGCAAACATTTATGGGATATACACGGGACATTTTGACATATCTCGGAGGACTTTGGGGGCTTGTTTTTCCGGTCCGCAGTAAGCGCAGTTTGACGCAGAAGAAGAAGGCGGAGTGCTAGGCTAGCAGATTAGCATAACACGACAAGATTAGCGACCAAGCCAGCACAAAACACATTATTTAAAACGCTTTCCCAGAATCAACCGAACGTCTAGTTGTGGATTCAGTCTCCACTATGAGCACAAAAAGTCAGCTTTAAATGCACATTCATATCGTAAAACTGGATGCTGAAGTTCCTGCACCAGCGACTCTACTGAAGTAGCGTCTGTCACCAGCCAAGATGTAACGAAAAAAGATTTTTGGGGCAGAACAGACAATAAATTGACTAAAAAGTCTGGACTGCGGACGAGCACATACACCTTGCATGTTTGATGTACTTGTTTTGACGGGGCTAAATTGAATATTAAAGGCACTTGATATAGTTTGATGCGACTTTTAGACGAGTGTCAACATGGAGCCAGCGGAGGACGCCTTACATAACGCCCTCACCTTGGCAGAGGATCGGCTCAGCGCGGCCTCAGCGGCCGCAGCTCAGCTTTGACGGCTCCAAACCCCGAAACAAAACGCCTAGAACCAGGGAAACGACAGGATAACACCCGCCAGCCAGGAAATGCCGCAGCGGAACATGTAAGGCTTCCAACCACAGACGAAAGACGGAACAACAAGGGGCTGAAGATGGAGTCAAATCCACTGATAAACTGTAAGGATGCGCCGTGTGTGGTACAGTGCAACAGGTGTGAGGCAGTGATGGATGAGCAGGGAGGAGCAGGGATACAGATGGAGAAGATGCGGGCGAGTGGTTAATGTTGCAGCGATGAATACAATATTAGGGAATAGTATTTAGTTTAAACAATATTCAGTGTGAGAGAAGTTTAATGATAATGCAATTCAATATAAACAATTTTATACTAGCAGTGTGTGATAAACCAATATACTAATTAACCTCACTGCAGCTCTAAGGAATTTGTTTAATGTAACCGAGAGGTTCTCAAACTGTGTTACTGGTACACTGTTAATTAATGGGTTTCTGAAAATTGTATGTTCAACCAGAGATTTTTTTTACAGTTTACACAATTGTCTTCACTCGTAGTCTTTCACTTCACTTACATACATAGGAAGGAAATCTGGAGAAAAGACTATTAAGATTCTGTTCTGTAGACGCAGAAACATGTTATATTATCCTCTCATTAAAATGCATGTTCAGCTTTTTGCAAAGAAAACATAAAACGTGTCACCAGCCTCTGTCATAGTCCTGCTGCAGATCTGAGCCCAGTGAGGCAGTTGCTGTGGAGATGCTGATGCTTTCAGGCTGGAATAAGACCAGAGTGAGATGTGTCATTCAGAGTCACTTACTCCTTTTGTGAAAGTGCTCTAATCTGTATGGCTGTTGGTGATTAGCACTGTAACTGCACAGCTAAAGGATCCTATTTGCTTATTGCTTATTTTCCCTTTGTGTGGGTTTTAGTTGGAGGGTCTGTCTAGTTCGCTATAGTACAACTTTATTTTTTGTCTTTTATACTAGAATATGCTTATGTCCTCTCCCAGATGGGGTAGAAGAGATGTGGTCTAATTAGTTTATCGGGTACCCTGCCATATTTATTAAAACTACAAAAGCTAAAGATTAACAATCTAAGACATTTTACCATGTTACACTACAGGCCTTTTTAACTATACAATTAAAAAGAAATAGACTGGATGATCCAGGTCAATATGGGGAAAAATGTATACTACTGTTTATTCAAGGTAGAGTGTCAAGTAAACATCAATAAACTATTTGCTTTTGTAGTAGTTTGATTAAATTTTACAATATGAAATCGCTTGCCTTTTGTTGGTTGAATGAAGTTTGGAAAGTGCACCACCCTAAAGGTCTTAGAGAGTATAGTGTGTTTCTGTGTTGGTGGTCTTTGGTGGCAGTGATGAGAGGTCGTTATGGTGATGGTTGCCATGGAGCCGGAGGTCATAGGATGCTTCGGAGGCTCAGACTGGATAATGTTACACACCACTTGTAATGATAATGAGGCACACCTAATGTCTCCCTCTTGCCAGTAGTTCTCAAACTTTGGATCTCTGGTGGTAAGCAGGGTTTATCTGGTACTGCAGCTAAACAAGTGTTGAGGGACTTCACAGAAATGTATTCTTAATTTAGTGTTCCTGTTTTTCCACTTAATATTTGAACAGTATATAACTTTTAATTTTTAACACAACTTGGCATGGAAATGTGCTGGCCAATCAACATCAATAGACTCAATAAAGTGAGGCATTTTGTGTTTTGTGTTTTATCAATACGTGCACTTTTAGTTAGAATTTCACATAAAGTTTTATAGATGAGACTCCCTGGTTTAGTTCAGTTTTTAGACTTGTTTTCTTGATTAAATCCTGAGATTTTATCAAACGTAATCATACTAAGAAATGTTGCCGTCACCATTAATTGATGCAGTCTTAATTCTACCAAGAATGTCTTTAGTTGACTACAGCCCTGCCGGGTTAAAAAACCTGGAATAATTTCAGGCAGCTTCTTAAAATCAAATTAATCTGGATTGCCCCAATTTCGACTTGGTTTAGTCCATGTTGAAGAACACCTTGAAAACTAAACAACCTTAAAGATGCACCATTAACCTTTTCTGGTTGGTGAATGATACTCAGTAATATGGCATTAAATGTATCTTGGGTGATTCTCACTGTCTATTGACAGTAGATGATATTGTAAATGTTGACGATGATGATTAAAAAAATAATTAAAGACAATTTGACAAGGCATTTGGATGAAAAAAAGACTTGGATGTGACAGTCAAATGACTGAGGCTTAGCCACTCTTCATAACTTCATAACTCCACTAAAAAGTGAAAATACTTTGGTTCAAAGATTACTCATTGATTCTCACTACCGAAACAAATACAGTTATACGGCATGTATTCAATTACAGGTGTTTTTATTCTGAAATAAAACAGTTTTTTTGTAAGCATGGTTGCCTCTTCACAGACCTGTAAGTTGGCCTGGAGGCATGACATGATTGTCTCCAAGGAGACCAATATGTTTAAGAACATTAGAACATTCCATTCAATGCAATGACATCTGCATGGAGACAAGCAGGTGGTGGACCTTCCACCTAACTTACCTTTTATTTATTCATCTCTATTTACCAGTTTTCTCTTCTACTGCTGCAGCGATGGACCCCTCAATCACGCTGTGGCAATTCTTACTCCACCTGCTGGAGGACCAGAGCCAGCGCCACCTGATCTCCTGGACGGGCTGTGGGTCTGATGGAGAGTTCAAACTGTTGGACGCTGAGGAGGTGGCTCGACTGTGGGGCCTCCGTAAGAACAAACATAATATGAACTACGACAAACTGAGCAGGGCACTACGCTATTACTATGATAAGGTAATACTGCTACTACTACTACTACAATAAGGTGCTGATGCTACTGTTTCATTGTTATAGTTACACAGGTATGTTATAGTACTGATACTGGTACAGCTACTGTGAAAATAAGGTACTGATATTGCTATGACGAGGTACTACTACTAATACTTCAAGGTAATGCTTCTGCTCCAATAAGCACTAAACTAAGGCTAAAACATAAGTCAGTATAAGCTAAACCTTGGTTTAATATAGTCCTTAACTAATCAGAAACCAGGTCTAAACCAAATGATAATCTATATCAAATGTGTTTTTTTCCACTTAGAACATTATTAAGAAAGTGAGTGGGCAGAAATTCGTATACAAGTTTGTGAGTCAGATCGACCCCTCAACAACAGACCCGTCTCGGTCCAATATCGAGGAGAAGCGGGACAGTGCTGACTGCAATGGCCAATCAAAAGGCCTAGTGGGCGGGATGGCAACCTGTCAATCAAAGGGCTTACCACAGCGTTCCTCTGTTCCTCCCATTTCCCAAAAAAGCTCCTCACGGAATGACTACATGAAGTCTGGCCTGTACTCCACCTTTACCATTCAGTCACTACAGAACACACCCACACAGCTCTTCAACCAGCCAATCAAAACAGACCGGCCCAACCAGCAGCCCCTCAAAACAGACCGAACCAACCAGCAATCAATTAAAGCAGAGCAGCTCATACTACAACAGCAGCCCCCTGACCCAGTCGCTCAAATGGACAGAATGCCAAGAGAGGTAAGTAATCTACAGCAATAAAAAAAAAATAAATAAATAAATTATTTATATTACTTAAATAATTAAGCCGAGACAGTGTTATAATAATTGTTCTTATTGGATGTGCTTCATGGTGACATAATGGTCTCTTCTGCATTTCACTCTCTTTGGGACATCTAATAACACCTGAACCCAAAAATGACTCATCTGATAGTGGCAGACACCTCGCCCAGCTCTGCCCTCCCTCTGGCACTTCCAGTCAATGTATTTTTTTAATTTCCTCAGGTCTGTGTGGTGCCAGAGTCCCGCCCAGCATCTGTAGGTGGTGCTGTGGACACTGGTTTACAGGTGATTGTCACTCAACCATCTCCATGTCCCACACCTGCCCTGAGCCCTCACAGCAATGGACTCTCACAGGTCAGTGATTTAATCAAGACTAGAACAAAACAAAGCTATAAGAGAGTTGGAGGACAAAACTAGGGCTGGTTACCGCTTTTCAATACCTTAACGACACCTTCTTTTTGATACCAATTACCAGAATTGTTCTTTTTAAATTGTAAATTTTATTGTAAGTTAATGACCAATATTACTAAGAAAATACTTTTCAATCCCTGTATTATGTTATAACTATATTAATTTATATTTTACAACATAGTATTAGGCTATGCAGAGGCCAGTTCTAATTCAAAACAATTGTGCATGCAAATGAATCAGAGCGGATACAAATTGCAACTCTGGACAAACTGTTTCTTCAACTCTTCTGTTTTACCGGTAAGATGATGCACTGCGCTTTGTTTGGATACGTGTAGGAACCGAGTTTCGGTGCCCAGCCCTAGACAAAACTAAACCAGAACTTCTTTGTGCAAAAGCTGGTCTAACCTTCTCTTTCTTCTCAGCCTCCAGCACTAGAGCCCCCACAGATCTTCCTGACCAGTGTAGGGGACTCCTTGACCCCTTTACTGTCCTTGGGGCCGTCATCTGTGGGCCCTAGCTCTGTGCCCCACCCTTCAGAGGACTACAGTTCTGCCCCCCCTCCACACCCACTCTTCCTGATTATCAACCCCCCTCCAAAGAACCAAGGTGCACTCCCGCAGAACCTAGGTGCCGTCCCACAGACCCACCACTCTCACAGCCCTGCACAGGAACCGGCTCATACCATTGGGCAGACGCCAGGACAGTCCACCCCTCAGCCCTCCATTGTGGTTAAAGATGAGGACACACAGGGCACAGCAGAGGGGCTCCTGGAGATGGTGGCTCTGGAGGAGAAACATGTGGAACCGGTGAGACTAAGCTTTTTTATGAGACTAAATCCTTGACCTCCTGCCAATGTGTCGCACTGAGTACAAAATGTTTCCAGGTCCCTCAGCTGATCTGCAACTCTGAACCAGAACCCACATTAACCATTGTGGAGACTCCATCCACTTCCTGTTTGGACACTGGGGTCAGCGGTCAGCAGACAGAAGGGACGGGACCAGGGGAGGCCACACCCAAGAACACAGCTACTACAGGTAAGAGACGGGTGATCCCTTCAGACCATCTCCTCAGACTTGTGTCCATATATGTGACTTAGACAACCTTTATTGGTCCACAAGCAAAACTGGACACAGCAGCCCACACATTACAATAAAATAACAAAGAGCTAAAATTAATGGCAAATAAGATTAAAAATAACTAAAATAGCAAACTATAGAATAGAATGGTATTCATGAAATAAATATTTATATTGTAATTATGAGGTAATAAAACTTTTTAGATCAGGTTACTGGTTCAGTGTACGGGACACTGTGCGTACACAGTGGTGGAGTTATCCGATATTATGAGCTTGTCAACTCTGCAAAGACGCCTTAGGGTGCGCTCACATTAGGCCAGTTGAACTGTGCCCAGTACGGCACATTTCAGTCTTTGGCACAGTTGGAGGAGGTAAACCAAAGCAGGGCATGGTTGCTTGTGTACATGCACAAGGGTAAATAAATTGCTTATGTTTAAAGAAAGGATAGGCTACATGACACCCCTACACTTCTGACTCTTTAATAAGCTACGGGCCTACCTTTTAGGCATTGTGCCAATGCACCTGTAGAACAGAGAGCTCACACAGAGCGTGGCTGTCTATGCATAACCAAAGGAAAATGTTTAACCTTTACAGCCTCTGGGCTGTTGTGGTATGTCAATCAGAGGCATTGTAGGACATCTTGGGAATATCAGAGCATGTTCCAAACAGATTGTTGATAAATTGATTAAATTGATAAAGTCATATTATTTCATCATTACATGAAAAAGGTCATAATTACGGGAAAATTGTATCATAATTATGTGAAACACCATGCTCTTCCAAAAAAAGGCAAACTATATTTCAAATACACATTTTTGCATCATATATATTTTTTGTTACTGTGTTTCAAGATGTCACAACCGAATAATTTAAGTTTGTCTCTGGAATATCTAAGTGTTTTGCAATTAGAGGGGTTTGCGCAAAGCTCCAGCTGTCAACTCTTTGGTTGGTGAGGTAATGCTTAACTCACTTTACTGCTTAGTTTTAACCTAATATCAGTTTAGTTCAGCACAACTATCAAAACAATGAAATGAGCGAATCCTCCTTTAATGACTATGAAAAACAAAAATGGACAACTCACTCACATTTGAACATCACATCATGGACATTCATAAAAGAAGTCAACAAAGACTATCAGTAATAAGAAAACTCAAAGGACTCACTAACACACATAGCTGCTAAAACCATAGGACTCCCCACACCCAATCTCATAGACCTAAATAATCGGGCCATTGGACACTTCGCACTCTCCCCCTCGGGTGCCCAAACACAGAGCTCACCTCTGGGCATAACATAATGGGACCAGCCCATGTTTCTTCTGAGCTCCATGGACTGCATAAAACAAGACAACTTATGTGTTGTTTCTGTTGACTGATTTTGGCATTTGGGGAACCTTACCTTTAATTCCGTGTGTTCATTTTCGCATTCTCCATAATAAAGGACTCCACTCACCCCCTCCAGGACCACCTAATCCCTCTGCCTTCAGGACGGAGGTATAGGGCCATCTGGTGCAGGAGGACACGGTTTGGTAGAAGCCTGATCCCAGCAGCCATTGCTTTCTTAAACAACAGGCCCTGCTGAGGCATAATGTCTGTTTTGTAATGTGTTTATGTGACTATGATGTTTGGTGTTTATCTGTGTATATGTCAAACGAGCTCTGTGTATGTGGAAAAGAATCTCCCCTCAGGGACAATAAAGTAAAGTAAATACTTTGAAAACAAATGCATTTTTTTTCTTTAGAACCAGCGGTTTCTGCACCATCCTCCTCTTCTTCTACTGTCTCGGTGTCTACCGCCTCTGAGAGCACCCCCTCCAGACCAAAGAAACCCAGAGGTCTTGAGCTGCCCTCAGCCCCTACACTGCCACCGGGACTGTCTTTGGACAAGGTCTATATCACTACAATGACAAAATATCTCTTGTTTTGACCTGATCTAGTCCTGGTTTTAGACCTGGTGGTGAGTTTCTTCTCTTTTTTTCAGGTGAATGCAGCAGTGAACAGTTTACTGGCTCCTGGATCGAGTACCAACACTCTGACGCCGACTGTCATCACCTCACATGCACTGGTAAAACTACACTCTGAGCAGAAACTAACTATTCTGTGAACAAAACACACAACTCTTGTCGAATTTAGTCATTTGTGATCACATGACTAATAACAAATGAAGTTATTAATCCAATGTTGATAGTAGATGTCTGCCAGAGCCTCTCCAGAATTAAAGAGAATACACAGTTCTAATGCTGTTTTTTTTTTTTCCTCCAGACCCCTGTATTGCTTACCCCAAGTCCACTGCCGTCCACCATTCACTTCTGGAGTACACTCAGCCCCATTGCCCCTCGCTCTCCTGCTAAACTCTCCTTTCAGGTAACGCTCCCTATGTTACTTCTACACTTCAGATTAATTATATCCATCAGGTTGTGCTTGTCATTAGCTTTGGGGGGATGTTAGCAAGACAAAAGGACATTATTATAGGAGATGGGATTTTAGCTACCCAAATTCCTGAGTAGTAATTCTGAGACCGAAGCATGTTTCAGCTGGAAGTTGGTTTTGAAATTTAAATATAGCTATGGACTTGGAGTGTTTCCCATTAATAAAAAGACTATGCCCACCTGCTTAAAATATGGTGTTTCCAATGATAAATGATGGACAGGTTAAGGTTGTATTTATGTGGTGATCTGAGGGAGACCGCGTGTTTCTTTATAAACCTGGAACAGAATCAGGTCTCAGTGGTTTTGGCTCTGCTCCTCCGTCCCCCATCTGTTCCTCCACCCACAGCCTCCACTCCACAACCTGCTCACAAATCGTTTTATTTAGCCCTGTTATGGTGCGCTCCACAGTGTATCCTCTGTTTGATCAATGCTGTCCTCTGCATCCCCTTCACTGTCTCCAACTTCATTTCCTCTTTTGCCATCTATCATCTAACATAAGCTGTTCAATTGGTGTACATGTACTCTGTGGTCTGGTTAGACAAGTGGTACCCGAAGTGGAGGCAGTGCAGGGCTCTCAAACGTTGTCTACACACAGCAAACGCATTAAATATATATATGTTGTTTCAATTGTTTTTAAAACCATGCTCAAGCCTGTAGTCAATATATTAAATGTGAATCTGACAGTAAAAATATTATATATTCTGTATTTCTGTAAATTATTCTTTGGGGGTCTATAAGGGGGGGGGGGGGGGGGGGGTGGCACTGAAAACGTATGGAATGGTGATGTCTCCTTTTGTTTAAAAAATATACATTTTGAAACGACATACTCTTATAATGTTATAATCAAATTAAGCCTGCTTTGATATTGCAACAGTTGATTTTTTTTTTACTAATCTCATTTCTACCCAAATTAACTAACACATTCTGAAATTAAGTTATGTAGATATTAATTTTGTGGTGTATATATTGTGTAATTTTGTGTAATTCTTTTTATATTTTTTAGTTCCCAACCAATGGCAGTAACCAGATACACATTCCTGCTCTCAGCGTTGATGGTCTGTCCACTCCAGTGGTTCTCTCCCCTGGCCCCCAGAAACCCTGAATCTGTGCCCACAAACCAGGCTGCTCTCTGAATCATGTTTGGGGCCCCTATTTTTCTGGTTGTGACTAGCCACAATACCAGAGACTGTTGAGTCCTTTTGCCATTTCTCTGGACCGCCACTCTGAATAAGTCTGTGCCCAAACACAGAGCTCACCTCTGGGCATAACATAATGGGACCAGCCCATGTTTCTTCTGAGCTCCATGGAGTGCATAAAACAAGACAACTTATGTATTGTTTCTGTTGACTGATTTTGGCGTTTGGGGAACATTACCTTTAATTCCATGTGTTCATTTTGCACCATTTAGCTGGAAATTTAAACCAGAATTACAAACAATTCTTTGGGAAGCAATTGCAAACTGGAAGAAGCTGCATTTTTACTGGAAATCTGAGTCAAAATCTGACTCTTTTCTTATAGATTTTGTGCAAAGGAAATGGAAACATTTTGATTTGAAAGTTCAATATAAAATATTGAGACTTCTTTCTCAGAGTGTTTTTCAAAAGCATTTTGACTACAGTTATGGAGTTGACGTCCGACTGTTTACAAAGTTTTTTCTCAAGTATGCTTAGAGAGATTTAGAAAAATAACTTTTGAGCCATTTTGAAAAGGTTGGCTTGGCCTTGATTGGCCTAATTTTTGACTATGCCTCTGTCCTGCATGGTTATTGGGACTTTTATGAACCGGCGAATCACAGAGCCACGTATAAACTTTCCATTTGTTATTTTAGTTTAACAACATTCCTCTTTTGTAACTGTTTGTACATGGGTTATACAGTATAATGATTGGTTCAACTTTAGATCAAATTAGCAATCTTTCAATTCAAAATTTTTTTCATCGTGTCATTCTGCAAAGAAGTGCTATTCTGCAGAGACTTACAGTTTTTCAATGTAATTTCAGTTTCCATTGCAAACAAAAGTTTTTGTAAGTTTTTATTGAGTTTTTTTAAATAACAAAGCCTGGTCATCCTGCCCCTACCAATAAGGCTCTCGGAGCAGTAGAGTCTGAGCATAGATATATCTGCTTGTTCAGAGTGGACTTTGTAACTCTTCTAACACCTCTGATGAACACAGGTCTGTGCTTTTCTTCTCTTGTGGGTCATGCTGAGGTCCAGATTGTTTCTTAGTCAAACAATTTTCATAAATTTTTTGAGGAATCGATGGGTGCCTCTCAATTCATTTTGGTTTGAATTCAAATTAAAATTATGAATTAATACAATGCATCTCTGAATATATGAGATATCTGAGAGATGAGATTTATTTGAGATTAAATTGTAGAACATATTAATGTTATTATTTATATGTTATTTATCCACAACAAGTAAATAATTATACATTTTATTATTATGAACCTTTTAAACTCTTATAGAAGCATCTGAAAAAGATTTTTTTTTTAAAGTTTGTTTTGACCTCACTCAAAACAAAACTAGACCAAAGGGATAGCAGTAGAAAGGAAAAGTCAGGATGACCAGGCTAACATGAGCAGTGGTTAGTGGTGATTTCTGGCCTTGCTTTGTCTCTGTTCACATACTGCGTTCTGTCCTGTTGTCTGCTGCACACCTGTCTCTTCTTGATTCTTGAGCTCTGACTGTTGAACCTGTCGCTGATGCTGCGCTGTTCTGTTGTTTTTAGTCTTTTGCCCTCTTCACACAGAATCTGTAGCCCAGTTTAGACCCATTTAAATCATAGTTTGGCTTTGGTTAGTCCTGGGTAGTGCTACAATAGTTCTAGAGTTAATTCTGGTTTAGTCATTATTTAGTCTTGTTTTTTCTTAGTTAGTTTTTCTGGTTTAGGGGAATGCAGATGTGTGGAGAGGGCCTCAAGTTAAAGTGGAACTAAGCACCTAAACTCCACCCACAAGCACAGTCAAAAGAGCTGTAAAACTGTGCAGTGCCTTGAGGCCTAAACTGGAGAGTGAGGGGAAAGAAGGGGTGGGATCTAGAGGACTAAAGGGTTGAGTGAGAGGGGTACAGGGGCTGGGTTGGGGCGGAGAAGGGTGGGGTCTAGAGGACTAAAAGGGAAAGTGAGAGGGTGCGGGGTCTGGAGGACTTAACACCGCGCTCACACCGTGAGCGACTTCAGCGACTTCAGCGACTTCAGCGACTTCAGCGACTTCAGCGACTTCAGCGACTTCAGCGACTTCAGCGACTTCAGCGACTTCAGCGACTTCAGCGACCAGCTCCCATTCATTTCCTATGCAGACTGGAACAGGGAGGAGACAAGAGGAAGTGGAGAGGAGAGCAGCGCAATCCAAGTGACCTGAACGTAGCACAGTTGAACTGAAGTCAACTTTATGCAAATGCGGAAACAATATCGCCGCAGCGACAACTACTCAGTGAACACATTTTGACACACACATCTGAAGCATTGGTCGAGGAACTAAACTCACTCCTAATTCCTCCTGCACTAGGTTAACTTCCCATAGAGGTCTGGAGACAACATGTGAGCGAATTGAGCACAGGAAAGCTCTTTTGTCGCTCTCGTTGTGAGTGCGGTGTTAAGAAGAAAGTAACAAATGGAGGGGCAGGGTCTTGAGGCCTAAAGGGAAAAGTTGCAAAAAAGCTTATTTAGTGTTTAGTCCCACTTTAAATTAACTTGGCAAATGTCCAAAGAAATCTCTTCTAGGTCAGAGGTTACTGGTTGTTTTTCTGCATATTTGTTGCATTTTTCTTTGAAGTGCCCCCTTCCCATTTTGGGAGTACAGTGCTATTCTATCATTCATTCTAAGCTGCATATTACCGCCGTATTTTTTACCTGCTATGGGGCTGCTCTCCAGTCATTCTCATAATTGGGTTTGTTAACATTTTATTCAAGCAAGTCCAAATAAAATATAAATATACCACTTAAAAATAATTGGATTAATTTAATTGCACTGCAGCTTGGCACCCCATTCACTTAAAAAAAAGAAAAAAATTTGTTGGCTTGAACTATCTTTCAAAAGATTTCTTGTTTTCAATAAACCTAAGTGAAAATTAGGTAATAAGTAGTGTTACAGACAGATCCTTACGTAAGAGATAATAATCTATGGAACAAATATGCAAAAAAATAAAAAAAATTTCTGCGTTGTAAGAAATTATTACCCTGATTCAGATATGAAACTGCTTTGACCTGTACTGAGATTTGCGCTGCCCCCTAGTGTTGTACTGTTAACTTGCTAAAGCCATCGTGGTGGACTGTTCCCTTTTCAGCATGAGTTATATTTTTATAGATACTTCTTTATAGAAAAATATGTCCAATTTAACTTGTTAAAGAGGTAAACTTGGAAGAGCAATGGATTTAGTCTAATCTATAATAATTATGACTTATATTTTTATACTTGTGTCTTTACAGATGAATGCATATATATTACAAACTGTTTTGGAGACGCCTTACAGTGCTGGGAGTGACATAGGTAAAATATTCCAAGCATGAGCGGTTTCAAGCCATTTTGGGTGGAGGTTTTTCTCACCAGCAGAACAAAGAGAATGTTTTTTTTTTCTAACAAATGAAGTTGTTGTGCATTCTGGTTAAAATATGTGAGATTTTACTATTTAAAAAACAATATTGTGATGGGCTGCTTCAAAAAGGTCATATGCATTGTTTTGCAGTATTGAAAGAATGTTTTCTGGAAAAGATCTGTTTTGTCTTGGGTTTAGTCCTGGTTTAGCTTTGGTTTATTTAGGCTTGGTTTATTTAGCCCTGGGTAGGTTCTGGGTTTGTCTGAAGCAGCTCCTGTCTCTTGTTGATTGTTGCAGTATAAATGCTAAATGTTTTTAAATCTTATATTGTGAATATTTTAGGAATAGTCCAGAATCTTGGGTCAAGATCCACAATTTTCTGTTGACAATCTTTTTTTTTATGCCAAGTAAAAAGATGCTAAAGATGCTTAAGTTAATTTCCAAAGGCTACTTGGTGTATGCCCTCATTATTCCATAGTCTTGAGATACAAAAAAGGTATTATTAAAGACTAATCTGTCCGGTTCGGCACAACATTTTTAATATATTACTAGATCAGCCATTGAAGTTTGCTCAAATTATGTTTTCTCATTAACTCACATGTAAACTTGAAAGTGTGTACTTTTATAGTACATTTTACTCCTTATACCACTGCGATGCTTGTCTATTGTAGATTCCGTTTCCCATGACCCATAACTCTGGACTAACTTGTATCTTGAATTGTAAACCCTTCTTTTTTTGTAAATATCCAAATGTTACCTGTATAGTCTCATTATATCTGTCCTGTCCTCTCAACCAATCAGAGAGGAGCTGTCTGCTGCCTGGCCTCGCCCTTGCTCAGCTTTCACTGGCTGGTTTATTGTAAGAGGGCGTGGCCTGCCTTTATTTTGTGGCAGGAGAAGGGGGTATACTGGAAAGAGAAGTTATTTTTATGAACTGACTGTATTTGATGGTTTAAAAAAATGTTGTTTTCTACAAAAAAAATTAAACTATTTTGTTCTGTACAAATCTGCAGTTCTGATCTAAGCATCCCAGTCACTAGGATCTTCTTCTGTGCATGTCCAAGCCATATCAAGCTGAACACATCTGACTGTATCACTTATAAAAAAGCTATCTAAATGTTTCTAAAGCTCTGAACCTCTGATAGGATCCTCGTGTGATATTGCAGTTTAATCCTGGTTTAATCTGGATTTTAAACTGCATGGGATTGTTTTCACTCAGACACAAAGGATTATGGGAAAAAAGACAACAACAGGAAGTGATGATTTTGCCTCAAACCCATATAGATTATGCTTGAACTCAAAGTCTATTTTCCCAAGAATCAAACTAGAACTTTCACCGGCATTAGTTCTGGTTAAGTTCCTGCTTCAGAATTGGTCTAGTCCTGGATTAGACCTGGTTAGGTCACTTTTACTTGAGATGAATTCTACAGATTACATCATCATTCTGAGTCACAGTTATGTCATATTTTATTATCACTTTTAAGAAAATCAATCTTCCACCTCAGCATAGTTTTTGTCTCTGCCTGTAAAACTCTGTCATCACATTCACAACGCTCCAGTATCATGTTACCCCCTCAGGATCAAACCAGGCAACATCAGTGCTAAACAGAAACTAAATTTGAACAAAAATATGACTTAATATAGCCTACCCTGGTACTGTTAGAAAACGAATTACCTACTGCAGTTTCACGAGCTGTTTAAATTTTAAATAGCCCATATTTTCTGATCTATGGTATAATGTTTCCTCATCAAAACATGTGGAGTTGTGTTTTGTTTCATTCACGCATTTAACACACAAACCCTACATAATTAGGCTGAGTTCTTCTCTTAAGCAGGAAACACTGTTCCACCTTGTGATATGTTGTAATACAGGATGTGCTCCACTGTGTTTGAACTCCATACACCTCCACTAGAATCATTTGCATAATTTCAGCTCTGGAATTGCCAAACTAAAAAGTAATGCAGGGTTATTCAACATGTGTGAATGAGACAAAACACAACTTCAGGTACATTTTTGATGAGGTAACAACATTTTAACATAGCTTAAAGCTTAAGGAGTCAATTTTGCGTAATATAAGACCTTTAAGTGATTTCCTCAACCCAAAAAAATGAAGTGTGCACATAGATGAATAGGCACATGACAAAAGAATAGCAGATATGTAATAATTTGGCCAAAAGTGTAATAAAGTACATAATTGTAGGAATAATTCGATCAGCTCGTCCTGTCAGTGGCGATGATGGTTTGGTGAGCCAGCTGAAGTCAAAGCTCTGAAACTGGAGCATTACGTCATGTCCCGCTGGAGCCCCGCCCTCTCCTCTGCAGCATCCGCGAGCTGATTGGTCCGCTTCCCCGTGGCCTACAATCCCATTGGCTGCTGCGCAAGCCTGACGGAGGGCAGGCTGGCGGGGTTTCAGAGGGAGATGCTCAGGATAAAAGAACCCAAACGAACCGTCCCGAACTTCCAACGACCGGGTCCAAGAGCTTCCCAAACCTATCTCTGCTATTGATGCTTCCGTGTCGGCTGTGAGGACCCGGATGTTACCGCTGTACTGCCGGAGCTCCAGAGCGAGGTGAGCAAACGCGGGCCGTGTCCTCCACAGTCCTTCAGAGGCGCGCTCAGCATCTCCTTCACTTTAGCTAAAAGATCCCCACACGGCGCCATGAAAACAAAGTTGGTGTTCTCTAGGGGTGGTTAGTCTCACGATAAAGTCCGGGATTAGCGCGTGGATTTGGATGCTAACTGTGCTATGAGTGAGTTGGTCATTATTGATGAGACACGTGACAGGGAGCGGGAACACGTCAGGTGAGGTCCATCGACAATAATATGGCGGACTCGAACCCAGGGCCGCCTTACCCTTTAACCGCAGTTATTCTGTTTTAAATTGAATATTACAAAATAAAGTCAAACTAATGAAACCGCAACGGGCCATTACCAATTAATTTTCCCGTTACCTGCACTGTGGCTATGCATGGGTCTCAGAATTAGCAAAAATTAGGGCTGTTGCCATAGTAACGGTTAATTCCAAACAAAATATTAGATCTTTAGTGAAAAGTTCTCAAAATGTCAAAATAAGTTGATTAGTTGAGTTAGTTGATTAGCCAAACCTAAACATTGATAAATTCGTTTTTAGTAGTCGTTGCCCAAATCTATTTCCTTCCTAGACGTGACACTAGACTTCTACTATGTTCAGTTGAAAAAAATAAGATAATCTGTCTTGATTCCATGTTTTCTCTATGGCTAAATTTAAATACACACCAAAATCTGATGATTAGGCCTCTCTTATTTCTGGAGCTTTGAATTAATTAAAACACACACACACAAACTACACTGATGTGAGTAATCAGAAGGACCATAATCAGAAAGAAATTAAAGGATTTTGCTGGTTACATTTCATTTTAATCATTTTATAACTCCAAAAATCTGATAATAATCATATTTTGAGTGGGCAATGTGCATGTAGCCACAGCTTATGTGGGGGCTCTCTAGACCTATAATAATTATGTCATGAATTATTGATCTAATACAGGGACTCCTCTCTCTGAATCATTTTCTTGATCTTTCAATAAGTCTATTGTTTTTGTGGATGTGATGGTGTTGTGTGAAATGGGTTAATCTGGTTTAAAGAGTCATGTCAATCAGGGTCATCAAATCAGAACCAAAACAAACAACATCTTTTGGTCTCCAGCCCTACTCATTAAGCATCTATCTATCTATCTATCTATCTATCTATCTATCTATCTATCTATCTATCTATCTATCTATCTATCTATCTATCTATCTATCTATATATATATATATATATATATATATATATATATATATATATATATATATATATATATATGTTTGTGTGGGTGTGGGTGTGTGTGTGGGGGGTGTATGTATGTATATGTATATATATATGTGTATATATATACACACACACACACAGTTAGTGATGTTTTGCCTCATGTGGGTCAGTTCATTTCAAATACTGCTATTACCAGCCTACTACAACTATTAATATTTCTACTGCATTTACTACTAATGTTAGTACAGCTCTTGCTATGCTACTTCTCCTCTCTGCTTCTATTAGGCCTGCTACTAATCCTCCTTGTATCTATTGCCAATATATTCCTATAAGTACAGTGTAAAGTCAGGTTCTTTCTAACGTTCAATCAGAGTGTGCCATTCACTACATTAAATAATTAATATTCACTAATGAATAATTAATGAGCTCCCACTTCAATCACCCTGCACATTTTAGACCTGGTAATGTTCTGGTTTGGCTTTTAGTTCTGCTTTTGGTCTGTTTTAGGTTTAATTTAGTCCTCCTTCAGTAGGTGTTTGGACCTGCAATCATGGTTTTGTCGTATTTCTGCCT
The DNA here is from genome assembly GCF_009829125.3 of Periophthalmus magnuspinnatus. Taxonomy (NCBI): domain Eukaryota; kingdom Metazoa; phylum Chordata; class Actinopteri; order Gobiiformes; family Gobiidae; genus Periophthalmus; species Periophthalmus magnuspinnatus. Next base: position 18,074,603 of record NC_047132.1, read on the forward strand.
TTATTTATTTTATACATAACAATGAGAATTGTATGACCATTTCTTTCAGGTTCTCTGTCTCCTCCCTGCCCAAGTGCATGATGGGATCTGAAGTCCTGTTGGTACTGGTGTCTCTGGTGATGTCGTCAGTGTGTTCTCCAGTGGACATGACCAGTTCAGGTACAATTTATTTCGTGTTCGTATGTAAAAGTTAACCTGTGTCAAGTTTTGGGTTTGTTTGGGGTTTTTTTTATGTGACAGAGAGGTAGCTTTAAGTTTTAAGTCTTAAGTTGTCATTTGTCAAAATTCTTCGCATGCCGCAGTGAAGTGACGATTACAATCATTGAAATGTCAACAACACCAAGCTAATTATTTCTTTCAGCCAGGTTTTCAAACAAAAAAATGCTTCATAATTAACTAAATATAGACAGTTTACAAGGTTCTCTTAATATGTTTTTTTCTCTAGATAGTTTTTATTACACTTCATTCGTCAAATATTTATTGGAACAGAGATTTTAGTAGTATTTTATTTACCTTGAGCAATCATGATACATAGCTTCACTCTAAGACCAACTAACAAAAACTATCCTTCAACAATAGAAGGAGCTTTTTGCAGTTTGGAGTAATAATAAATGAAGACCAGCCATCTATTTATATTTTTTCTTATACAATTATTATAATACCATGGCTTCACCACTGCTCTTTTTTTACTTTCATACTATTGCATAAGAATTGAGGGCCATGAATGTAACTGGACAGTCAGAAACCATATGTTGAAACTTTTTGGCACATGGGCCACAAATTAGAGATTTGGCCTGTAACATCTAGCAAAGTATGAATATGCAGGACTCATTATACAAGTGGTTTTCCAAATGCATGAATTAAATTAATAATACATTTATTAAATTTCAGTTAAATAGACACAACAGAAAAACTCACATTCAGTTCTATCAAGTGCCAAAAGATCAACAACTTGTTGAAAGGGTAAACTGAACAAGGTTTACCCTTACCTATTTTAATATAATTTGGTCACATTCGGCAGGCCGGATTAATCAACCCAAGGGGCCGTGTGTGGCTGTAGTTTGCCCATGTCTGATTTGTAATGTTCCCTTTTCAATGCTACAGTGTGTGTTGTAGTGATACATGTGCCCTGCAGGTGGCACTGCGCTGTGTCCGCTGCAGTGTGTATGTGAGACCAGGCCATGGTACACTCCTCAGTCCGTCTTTCATCAGGCCAACACTGTGGACTGCAACGAGCTGCACCTCCAGAGGGTCCCAGCAAATGTCTCCACTGACACTCAGGTTTTCCTCAGACAGATTTTACAAAAATATATATTATTATTTAAAGGTCCTATATTATGTAGAATTGACTCCTGTGAGTTTAAGCTATGTGAAAATCTTGTTACCTCATCAAAAACATAAGAGTTGTGTTTTATTTCAATCACAAACTTTTGAGTAACCCTTTATTAGTCTATCTACATGTCCAAAGCTGTTATGCAGTGGTACTTTTCAAGTTAACAGCTCCTTTTACCGTTAATTAAGTAGAGATAGGCAATTCTAGGGCTGAAATTATGCAAATGGTTCTAGTGAAGGTGCATGGAGTTTAAAAACACAGTGGAGCACTTCCTGTATTACTACATGACATTATGACAAGATGAAACAGAGGGTTTAATGTTTGAGAGAAGAACTCAGGCTAACTATGCTGGATTTGTGTGTTAAACTTGTGTGAATGAAACAAAACACAACTGCAGGTGTGTTTTTGATGAGGAAACATTATAACATATCAGAAAGATTGTAATTTAGTATAACTGACTTTATAAATGTTCCAATGCATTTGCTTTTGTCTTTAACAAAAAAAAAAAAATGCAACTATAATAATTCCACACAGAACAGACCCCACATACTCTTCCACATTAAAGACTGTGTGTGAATGAAATGAATTCACTAGCCATATTTAAGCATATTTATTTTTATTTACTAGTATATTTACATTATCCATGTCCAAACAACAAGCTAGAGATGGAGATTGCTTTAATTATATACTTTTTTCATGGTAAACTAATTCTACAGAAGATATTGACAAGTTCTTCTTTTAACTCATGTTAACTCATCTGTAGGTCCTTCTGCTTCAGAGCAACAACATCTCGTCCATTTCCTTTGAGCTGCGGAGTCTGACTAACCTGACAGAGCTGGACCTCTCTCAGAACCACATCACTCAGGTACCCCTTAAGGATCCTGCCACTAGCCACTCTTTAGATCTAATCGTGTGTAACAACTACATTATATAATCAATTATCTGTAAATCATGACTACAGATCTAATTGTTCATTGAGCACAGTTATGTATTGGGAGAGCTCTTGTCCACATTTTTCACTGATCCACTGGAAGAGCTGTGAAGAGCAGGGAGGTAGAAGGAGTTACGCCTCATCCCACTTTTATATAGTGCTTTTCTATGATCAAGGCTCTCAAAGTGTTTTACAGGCTCACTTAACAACTCAACACTCTTGTTAGTGTTCAAAGTTATTTTGAACAAAGGAATTTTAAAAGACTGTGCTTCACAAACCTAACTGACAAAATGTTGTTGGAATACCTTTTCAACAGGTAGCCCATGCTTATTATCTCTTGTGTGACATTTACACAGGTGTATGCTCCTATATTCATTCTGCCAAAGAGGAAGCTGAGAAAAAGTCATAATGCTCTGTAGTTTTTATTCATTCAAAAAAGAATCACTGACATAAAAACAGTTAAAAAGTTAAACTTTCTACATTCATTTTATGATTGTCCACAGTTTGCAATGAGAAAAATTAATGAGACAGAGGTGGAGCTTTTGTGAGAACGGTTCTAACCCAAAACTAAACCAGGACTGGCTACATTTAGAGCACAAGGGAGACTTGACTTCTTCATAGCCTCTGTTCATTTGCTTAAAAGAAATTACATTGTCATTTGAATAAATAAAAAAAAAATTGCACATATTTACAGAGAAATACAGATACAGTTTTATCTAACATTTAATCAATAAATAATTAAATACAGTAGTGTAGTAAATCTTTTGTATTTTCTATTGTGATATAGAGACAATACAGTAAAAGACATTAGACATTTTGTATTACAGTTTGAAAGGGGGTGACAAGACAATAACAGTGGCATCTGTTCTTCTTACATGGGAGTTATGTGTATGTTTGAGTAGGTAACTAATAAAGAAAAAATAAGAGGAATATAAGGGTGGAAAATGAAGAAAGAAGTTGAGCGTTTTTTTATGTATGTACATGTGTAACCCTCAGCTCAATGTTAAGAATAATCTCTGGTCTGAACTGGCTCTGGTTCTTCTTGCTCCTGCTTTAGGTCACTTCTCTGGACCTTTCCTCCCTGACCCGCTTGGTCACATTGTATCTGGAGGAGAACCGCATTGAGGTTCTGCCAGACTTTGGTCTCAGGAACCTGTCAAGTTTAGAAGAACTTTACATCAACCACAATCAGATTAGGACGATCGAGACCTGGGCCTTCAGTGGACTCACCAGCCTGCTCCGGTATTTATACTGCTGCTGCTGATACTATTACTGTACCTATGTTGCCTCTATGGTAATTTGGAAATTTTAAGAAGTGAAAAAGTTTTTACTTGCTTTTTTAAAGAAATTACAAGTAGGTACACTTAACTTATTTTATTCTGTTTGATTTTGTTCAGACTGCACCTCAACTCCAATCAGTTGGAGTCCATTGACAGTTGCTGGTTTGATTCCCTGCCTGCCCTTGAGATCCTGATGCTAGGGGAAAACCCGGTCTTAGTGCTGAAAGAGGGCTCTTTCCAGTCCTTGCCCCGACTCCACAGTCTGGTTCTGGCTTCCATGGGTCTACAGTCTGTGTCCCCCAAAGCCTTCACTGGACTGGACTGTCTTGAGAGTCTTTCCTTCTACGACAACAAGCTCAGGTATGGGACCATACACGAACTATACCTGGACTAAACCAGAACTAAATCAGGACTAGACTGGACCGATCACATCTATCCACACAAGAGGATTTCCAAGTGCCAAAATTCATGAACAATAAGCATATGGCACCAAACACTGAATCAACCTGCTATCATTCTATCATTAGTGCCAACAACCGGTTTCTAACACAGTCGTCATAACATTGTTTAACTTAAATTTAATATTGGGTACCACTGATTAGTAGTGCTTGTAGCTCAAGTTATGAAGTTATCTTGCTAACTGTCATATCCACCTTCGTAGCTTGGAGACTAGGGCAAACCAGCAGGACTCAAAACTGTCTATATGAAGTCTAAACTAGATCTAACCCTTATCTCTCACATGTTCTCTCAGGTCAGTTCCTCGAGATGCTTTGAAAGTTCTTCCAAACCTGAAATTCTTGGACCTGAATCGAAATCCCATTAGTAGAATCCAGCAAGGAGACTTCCAGGACCTGCTGCACCTCCAGGAGATTAGGTATAATTGACCCTGACCAGGACCGAATCAGAACCCAGTCCGGACTTAACCAAGACTGATTTTTGTTTCAGTTTAAACAACATGGAGCAGCTGCAGATGGTGGAGCCAAACTCCTTCCAGAACCTTCCAGAACTTATCAAAGTGGAATTGTGCAACAACATCCACCTGTCTCACCTGCATCCTCACACTTTTAGGTATATTTTGCAAACATGAACTTATATATACATTTTTCCTTTTGTGACATTTCTCTCTTTATTTTGTTCCTAGTGGTGTCCCGTGGCTTCGCTCGCTTATGCTGCACAGCTCTTCTTTGTCCTTCCTCTCCCCCTTGCTGCTTTCCTCTCTCCCTTCTCTCAAAGAGCTCTCGGTCCACTCCAACCCTCTGCGTTGCGACTGCCTGCACACCTGGGCTGCTCACCTGGGAAACTCCTCCCACCTGACATTGCTAGAACCCACCCTCACTGTATGCCATGCCCCCCTGCACCTGATTGGCCGGCAGCTGCAGGAAGTGGTGATGTCTTCAGGAAGTGGGGTCGATAGCTGCCTGCCACAGATCGCGTCCAATGTCTTTCCTTCAGTGATGAACGTCAGCGAGGGGCAGCCAATCACCATAGAGTGCTGGGCAGATGCTGACCCCGCCCCTCAGTTCTATTGGGTCACACCTACTGGAGACAAGGTAAGCAACACAGACGGATGTTTTCAAATGACATACAGCGTCAGTATAGACACTATATACTATAGACCATCCTATAGATTAAGTTTGGTCCTTGTTTTGTCCAAGTGTCAAACCAGTTAAATCCTTATCTTGTTATTGTTCTACTGTAGACCCTGGTTTTATACCTGACGTTTTTGTAAATTTTGAGTTTTCCTCCAAGGTTTATATTGTAAAAGCAGCATTTTGTGACCAATAGTGACTTGCAGCTAATAATCAAGTATTTTGCACTTATTAACTTTAATGTCAAAATTTTATGTTTAAATCACCACTCAAATGCATGTAAAAAAAAACAAAAACAAAACTAATCTGAATCTGAAACACTGAATTTTTGTTTTTGGTCAGGTGAGCTCCGAGACGGTGGCTGCACCAATTGTATCTCAAGAGGAGCCAGAGGGACATAGCTTAAGCAGCACAAAGCAGAAAAAACACCGTTTGCTGGAACCTGGGGCTTTATTCATTGATCATGCTGAGGCCTCAGATACAGGTGTGGACCAATATGATTTTATCAAATGCTAGCTCATATTAAGTTCTATGTTCCACCTGGTTGTCCATGGTTTAGTCCCTCATTGGCCCTCTGCCATGCCCTAGTTTACACATGGGCTAAGACTTGTTTTTTGAGGGATTAGTCTTTGTTTTGTCCAGATTTAGTTAAGGGTAAATTAATTTTCTCTGTTCTCAGGGACTTACACTTGTGTAGCCTGGAATGCTGAGGGAGCGGACACAAAAAGTCTGTCTGTGTTTGTGGAGCTCCAGAGCCCAGGGATGACCACAGGCTCCAAGCCCAGCCACAAGCAGTCATGGCTGATCAGCAATTACAGCAGTTCTGCCTCTCTAATAGTTCTTGCAAAGGTAACCACCTTTAAGCCATACACATATCTGTAATGAATGGGTAGTAGGGTGGTATTTTGGTGGTCAGCTGATCTCTTCTCACTTGACTCATGGACAGATTGAAGTAAATACATTTAAATACAATGCACACAGGCTGCTCCACAGAGCACACAAACTTGTGTGAAAGCACCCTTGTAGCTATATTCTTCGTCTATTTATTTTATCTGCTTTTATTGCCCCCATCAGGTCTATCATTCCACCTGAGTCCTGCTTTATTCCTGTTTAGCACTGGTTAAGTCCTATACTCTACACAAGTAGTTCTCAAAATGTGGTAAAGGTGCCTTGGGTGGTACATGGATATGTTCTGCTTCTAATTTACTCCTGATGTAGCTTTATTATTATTTAGTTAGTATATATCTCATGTTTCAACATATATAACAGTCCAGTATGAAGACCTATTATGCAGAATTGAGCTTCAGAGGTTTAACCATGTTGTTGTTAGTTGTTTCCCCTTCTCATATACCCTCTGAAAAGTTGTACTTGGAATGATTTCTACATGTTTGAGGAATCTTTAATTACTTATTTTCAAGACCCCATATTTCAGATTAACCCTTGTTTTCACCGTCACCGGGATCCACCCACTGCTCTGTACTAACATTGTTCTCCAATATTATTTTGTATTTATTCTTAGGATTCGGCAGTGTTGTATAGTCATTTTGGTACGAATGAAAAAAATCCACTGCTCACTAGCGTGACGTGCAGCTATCCAGATGAGGTCATGATGTTTGCGGCAACATCAGCTCCCATTGGGTCCCACAATTTTCTAATGTGGAAGTCAGAGGACTTGTTTCTTTTATCAGGTTGTTTAGATTGATATTGCAATTTAAAATGTGCAAATGAAAGATAATGATCCACAGACAATAGGTCTTCTTTAAGTTCCTCATAGGTCCAGGCCATGCCTGGATTTAAACCCCTTGCTCACCCCCATCGTCGTTCAGGCACTGACCCCTTTTGCAGCTCTTTTTTTACTTTGGCTGTAAGCAAAGAAAGGACACTGGTGTTTAGTTGCACTTTAAGTTTGTATTGGGAGGGTTAGGATGTATATTGACTCAACTTTTCACCATACAGCATATCAAATGCATGAAATATAGTAACATTCTTTTAAACCTAGCTAACCCTAACCCTAAAGGCAGTAAATGGTGACAATTTTCTTAATATTTAACTTTGTACCAAGTAAATAAGGAGATTAATACGCAATGACTACAGAGGATAGTAAATATGCACAGTTAAGGCAGAAGTCACAAAGAGTGAAGAGAAAGTCTGCTGCTTTTTTAACCAAAGAACACAAAAGAGCAAGTTAGTTAAACTAGAGGATAAACACTGTTAGTAACTGTGAAAACTACAGGTAGGACACTAAAGCATTAAACAACCACAAACTGTTGATTCTTTGCAGTGACTTTGCAGTGTGGTGGGACAGTATTGCCAACAAAGATTCTAACCTGCACAGGTTTTCGAACGTTTTCATGTCTGACAAAGAAGTGGCTGATATCTAAACAAGTTATACATTGAATCCCTATTTTCAGGATTTCCACCAACCTGCTGAGGGACTTCGGGTGTAAATTAGCTCATGCTTTAACCTGGCACCAGCATCTCTCCTATAACTTGTCTCAGTTAATGTATTGTTGTGAATCGTCCCTGTACAATAAAATGCATACCATACCATGTATGTCCATGGCGGAATGTTCAGCAGTTACCATGGTGACACAATGCACATATTAGCAAACACAGCCTAATAAGTTCATATATAAGCACTAATAAGCTCACCTATTGTAGTACCGTTCTTAGCCATGAACTACCCCTCTGTTTGCTGTTTGGAAAAGTAAATAATGTTGCTTTAATGTGGCTATTGGATCTGCAGGTGGTGCACTCCCAGTCTGTGGTTCTGGAGTGGAAGCTGCACCCCACAAAACCCCAACAAGATCAGAACAAGGAACAAGACCCATCTGGGACCCTGCCTCTATTCACTACAGCCACGGTCCACATCCACAACCCACACATCAGCTATACTGCCAAGGTCTGCTTCTACTTCTTTAACTCATATTGTTTAGTCTTGATTTTGAATTAAATGTATATTTTTTCTATTCATCAAATAGAAATTACTTTTAGTTTTGATTTCATGAACATAAACGGGACAAAAATGTAATCAGTGCCATTTAACGTAAAAAGGCACTTTTTTTCTCGAGTCTGACTCCAAATTACATGCTTTTACTAACAAAATTGGCTGTAGACCTCTTGATTAAAAAGACCCAAGTGATTAGAAAAGACTGAATCACAGTCTCAATTAAAATCTGAATAACTGCCCAGCCCCAGTCTTTAGTGAGACCTGGGTTAGACCTGACTTAGCTTTTTTAAGTTTAAATTCCAAATTAAAGCTTAAGTAAACACAAAACTGATTCCAGTTTACCGTCAGTTTTTTCTGCATTTATTTCACTTCTCTGTGCCTCTACTTCATGCGTTGGTGTCTTTTTATGTAATACCTCATTTTAGATACGTTATGCACTTGAAATATCATATTTTCAATCTTCACGCGAGTGGTGTTGTTTTATGTTGATCTGCTTTTTGTCCTCTTGCGCACTCTCTCTTGTCCAATCATCCCGTTCTACTTATTAGCTCCTACTTATAGCTAAAGCGTAACGCGTCAAAGTGAGCCAGACCTCACTGGGAGCTAGTACCCTCCAGGGTCCACTTTGGACTCCTCAAACAGGGCAGTATAATTCGCTTTAGAAAGTGGAGACACTTATGAACAGTACCAATCCACTCCAAAGCAAACTAGCGTAAACAAAGCTATACATTGAAAACTGTCAACTTAAAATTGGTTTAGTCCTAGTCTAACCTGCTGTTCTTTGCCCCAGGTTCCAGCAGATGTTCAGGAGTACAACCTCACTCACCTCCTCCCTTCCACACTGTACCATATCTGCCTTACCATTTACTCAGCCCCACCTCACTCACCAAGCCCCACCCCATCTCACACTTCCTGCCTGAATGTTACCACAAAAGACTCCGCCTTCTCCGTGGAGCTGGTAGCATCTCGTCACGGTGGAGTTGCAGTGGCAGCGATTTTGGGTTCCATGTTTGCTCTGTGTATTATGGTGCTGCTGCTGTTTTACATGGGCCGTCGCAGAGTGGTTAACCTCCCGCAAAGCCATGCCCACTCGCTAAAGAAATACATGCAGCACACCACGTCCATTCCTCTGAATGAGCTGTACCCACCTCTCATCATGTTATGGGAGAGCGAGGCGGAGAAGGACAAAGACGAGAAAGAGGAGGAGCACAGACAGGAGGGGCACATCGACACGTCAAAGACTACATACATGTGGTAGCAACGGGACAGAAACAAGAGCTGGACTCTAAATGAGCTAAGGACCTGAGCACACACGCGCACTGACCAAAAGAGTGTGCACCTTTTTTATTCACTATTCTGACCCTGCTCTTTCACACAGGAAACCTCACTGTCTATCTCCAACAATGAGAGGTCTTGTTTAGGCCTGGTTTAACCTGGCCTAAATTTCTACTGTTTCTAAAGTACCCCTGGTTTGGGTTCTGTTCCTCTTTAATTCTATTTCAAACCCAATTTAGTCAGTGTTTACCATTTAGTCATAGTTTTTCCACCTAGCCTGGAAAAAACAGACTTATTGTTGCATCAGCCTGGAGTCTGGTAAAATATTTATGGAACAAACAGGCCCAAAGTAATCTGACTAAAAACACACATCGCTTTAGTAAGGAGACTCTATAACACATAGGATAAGTAATCCCAGAAGAGAAAAACAATCACACATTGTTGTCCCATGTTTGTTTTAAATAGAGATCAGTTAGTGAGCTTGCTTGCTTCAGCATGATTTTTCGGATTGGTCAGCACAGATGAACAAACAAACAACTGAGAGTCAGACAATAGCCACTGTAGAATATACAGAGAATTTACATCTTGCTACCCAGGCTTGCTTGGCCCCGGTTTCATCCCTTGTTTAGATCTTGTTTTGGTGTTGGTTTGGGCCTAGATTTATTTGTAAATATGTCACACACTGGAGTCACTCAGAAAGCCGCCCCCTTGTGGCCATCTGTGAAACTCTTCCGTGTTAAGAGAAGCACACTCACTGTATTTAGATGGTCTGTGCAGGATCTGAATTATTGTTAAGGGGTATGATTCAAGTTTTAATTTAGATTTTGTCCTAAAAGAGATTTGGCTAGTATCATGTTTCATGTATCCTGATTTAGTTCTTTTTTAAGACCTTGTTTGGTCCTATTTCTACCTTCTTAACATTCCACACAAATAGCATTTTAGAGTAAAAATGTTCACAAGAATCGACTTCAGTAGTTACCATATCAAAAGAAAATGACATTGACAGAATTTACTTTTCTTTTGATATGGCTCTTACCGAGACGACTGAGGGATCACACAGATATCTTGAGTAGTTACGTGACCTTGTCTGAAATCTGGACAAACCTAACTCAAACAGAAGTGCAGGGTATTTTGTGTACTGTCCCTGTCATTGTTAATATAATGATTAATATTATAATTTTATGTGAGCACTGAATCACCACTAATTAGAAATAAACTCACTTTGACACACTTCTGTTTTTGGTGGTTGCATGAATGATTAAATCTGATTATGTGATTATTTCCCCTTTTTTAAAAATCCTGATTAGGGCTGTAGGCATTTAGTCATTAAGTCGATTAATCAGTCAATGGTGTCAACCAAAATTTGTACTGGTAAACTAATAATTTTTTTTTTTACATTTTAAGTATCTATATGGGATAACAACAGAAATAAGAAGTTAGGGTGTTAACTGAAGATTTTTTTTTTTTTTTGTATTTATATGTAAAAAGGTTGATTAAACTCATGATGCACAAGTTTTATCCATCTTAACATAAATACATTGTACTTCTTTTTTGCTTAAATAGCTGTTTTTGCATAAATTCTTATGCAGAAGTAGTTCTGTGAGTGCAGTTTGAGTCAAATGCACAGTAGAGATACTTAATAGTTTACAGAGTTTTGCTACCCTCCTCTTTAGTCAACTAATTGTTCAGCAAGACATGTTTTTACTAGTTCAATAAGAATTTCTTTAGTCAACTACAGCCCTAATACTGATCATGACTTATTTTATCAAGTGTTTTTGATATAATGTTGTCAAAATAAGCCACTTTGATGTACAATGCACAATCAAGATGAACAGAACAAGCAAGAAGTTCTTTTGACTTCTTTTGGCTATAACAACATTGTGTTTCTTTACCTTGGCCTCAAAGAAATGCTGAAATCACTTTATTATAGCCTTACATTTATTAGCCTGTCAGGCACATTTTTAACCAATTGATACTTTGGAGCTGATGTCATCAACATTCCCTGGGGGGGTGATGTTAAGGCAATGCTCTGTCTGAAGCTCTGGTACTTAAGTTAGACCTCTATTTTTAACACAATCGTACCATAAAGAACTGATTTACTTTCTGGAACTAGTGAGTGAGCTGATTTGTGCTGTTTTTGTTAAATATCAAAAAGCTTAACTTGACCGTAAACACTTTTGTTAACCACGGGCTCCTGAAAATGTGGTGTTTCAATCTATTTTGTAGTTTTTCTTTCGTTTTCAGACTAAAAACTTGTCAGGCTGTGTTGCGTGCATTGTGTCCTCATGGTAATTGTGGAACATTCCGCCATAGACATACATGTAGATTTCCCCCAGCATGATGTCACTGCAAAGTATCAATTATCAGATTATTCAGAATATCATCACATTGTGATGTTTTTAGCCATTATGCACACTTATTTATTAATTTTTTTAATCTGAATAAAATCCCCTTTAATATAGGCTAATTCTTCTGAATAACTTTTTGCTACCTTTAAAAAAAAACATCTGCCAGATATCAAGTGACAAACTTGTTCTACAAAAATGTATACATGTAAGAGAGACACCGGCGGCAGCAGAGAAGGGAAATAGTATTGTAGTCTATAACGAAAGTCATATTGTCCCCTATTCTGTGTCCTGCACTTTATGGCCAGAAGATTCAGTCACAGGTAAATTCCATAGGCTGTGCTGGCCTCAAAATAGTGAAATTTATAGAATGTTATTTCCCACTCTATCACCATTGTATGTTTTTTGTAATCCTGGCCAGTGGAAGATTTTTTTTAGAGTTGTGAGCTGAGAGTTTTGTCCGGGTATTTTTTTCAGGGAGTCCTGTGCATATGCAAATTTCCTCCAGGGTCTGCTGCAACTCTTTCAGGTTTTACAACATTTTTATTTTGGGGTAAAAAGACATGTTGACATCTGAGTACTCACCCAGAACAGACCCTCATTCTTCACAGCATAGTTTCTCAGGTAAGAATCTACATTGATAAGTATTACTACTTTACTTCTAAAAATAAAAAAAATATAATATTCCTGTTAGCCTGATTATCTATTTATTTCTTTGATTATTTATTTGTTTGCATGCTGTAGGTCAGCAAATCATTTAGAGAAGGTTTATTTTAAGGGGAGGCATCCTATTTTTAAATGTACTTTTTATGGATCCATGCAATATATTCATTCTGAACTCTCAATAGTGGTGAATTTTCCACCTCCACAAATACCTCACTCTACTGTCATGACAAATAAGCTGCAGTCAAGATTTCCCCATTTTACAGATTTGGACCTAAATAAGGGATTCATCTGAAACATTTCATTTCAAATATTACTTCACTGGGACTGATTTGGAATATCAGGTCTATAGAGTTTTGTGTTTTTGGCAATTTTTCGCAATAATGAGATTTTTGTCTAGTGCAATGAATAGATTTTTAGATTTTTTAAATAAAACTTTTTCTTCAGTCAGGCAAATTCTGTTTAGTGGTTTTCAAACTTATTTTTACTGTTCGCAGGTTGATGAACCGTTTAAAAATGCGTTGTCTTCTGCTTTGTCTGGCGGTGGTCACTCACCTGACAGGTTTGTACAGATTTTTGGTAAATCCGTTTTTTACTTTTCACGTTAAAGGTGCACTAACTTTTCAGGTAGATGGTCCACCCCCTGCTTGACTCCATGGTTATTGCTTTGCCCAGAAATATCCGCAGTATGGTATTAAACTTATCTATCTCTATGGACACATGTAGATGGAGACACCAGGCAAGTTACATTTCCGATGTGTCGAGACATGAGCCCGTGACAAAACACCTGTAACTGAATAAATACTGGAGGTTTAATACCACACTGGAACACTCAAGGGAAAGCAATCATATCTCCATGGAGACAAGTGGATGGTAGTACCAAACTAGAAATGTTTCACCTGTACCTTTGCAAAAATATATGTTAATTGAGGTCAATCTGATCCAAAGAGCCTCTGCCTCTGTGACCTTGGGAGCATTACAGTTTGGCAATAAGTCTTTGATTCTGTTTAAGGAGCTACCTATTGGAACTTTGGTGACTGTCGTGTGGCATATTTTGGGAAAATCTCAGCTACTGTTAAGGTGAGTTCTTCAGATCCTCTTAATAAATTGAAAATGCAGTTTTTATAATGTATACACAAATAAAGCAATGAGAAAAATATTATTGTCATTCATTGTTGATAGTGAAAAGTAAAATAGCCCCCAATAGCATCCTCTGGTGCGAATCTGAAGATATGCTTTTTTGTCAGTTGGTGTCATTGGTGCTAGTCTAGTATGTTTCTCTAATGTCTTCAACTGTGTGTATTTTCAGACCACAACAACTGGCTCAAATCAGACTTCACTCTGTTTCCTGGAGAGTGGCAGCAATGAGGCAGGAGGAGATTGCATACACATTGACCTGGAGGGGTTTGTCACTCTCCAAGTGAATACTACTGACTGCAAACTGGTTGTGTTAATCCAGAAAGAGTTTGGTGCCCTAGAGGTAAGAGAGCTAGGAATACGTAGCATGTCACATAATTGCATTTAAGGCTAGAGTGACCACCTAAACTTGTAGAAAATGAGGGAAGTTGATGAATGTGTTGGGACATGGAGGGGCTAGCTTGGTAAATTTAAAGTGCATATGACAGGTTAGACTACTCAGTTCACTAAAACATAATTGTTTTGTTTTTGTTTTTTGTTTTTTGTTTTTTTACTAGAATCTTACTTAGTTTTGAATTTTAGTAAAGTTCATAATATAACTTCTTGGTTGGACGTGGGCAGCAGATACAACATAGGTAATTCCATAACTGTTAACAAGGGCAAAACGTGTCCAAAGTGTCTAAATATATAATTATACTATATAATAAATTATAATAAAAATAAATGCCAACATGTATCTATTATGTTGAATCAATGTTTAATCTGTTAGAAATCAGCTAAAAATGTGTTCCTTCCATGTAAATATTTGGAGTTGAAGATGTGAGATACAGGCATTACTTCAGTGCTAATTCCTGTATTTTTGTTCTTTTCTTCACAATGTTGTTTCCACAAACTACCACTTAATGTATGTAAATGTAAAACTATGATTATGTATTATCCTACCAAGCCATGTCATAATTAGAAAAACAGCACATTGTCACTGCTCTTTCCACATTATTTGAGATGTGCACAGACAGAACCACTGTAGAAGCCACAGTTTAAACAGAAACAGACCAGGAGTCACAGTTGGCAGCAGTTTTGACTGTGTGTACATGTTTTACAGTCCTCAGACTTGATTGCCACACTTTCTTTGACCAGCCAGTCCCTTCTACGTTTTCTTTGTATCCACGCTTTGTAATGTTTTGTCAAGGCATATGGTTCTGGCTGGACAGGTAAACACTTTCTATTATTAAAACAAATGCGATTTATACAATGTCCTCTATGGGGAGTATTGCAATCTTGTTCATAGCATTTCGAGACCAATTTTATATTTTTGATCAGTCAGATAGTCCTGTTGCACAAAAGATCATTCTGAGAAAACACTGCTTTCTACATGCACTGTGTGCTGTACGTGGCACTGATGTGTGCTGCTTATTTCACATGCCCTAAACACCTATCTGCACTAGGCCTTGTCTACCGCTGCTCACAAGATATGAATCACAGGTTTATTTGTTTGGGGTTTTTTCACCAGTAGATGGCAGATGTGAAAACTGTTCCTTTATCATACTTGAGGCCAGTACTCCTTGCAGCCTTGTAGCAAAGGAACTCTGAGGTTCAACTCCCAGTGAGGCTTTTCTGTATAGTTTGCATATCTGGGATAGATACAAAACAAAATGTGTGTCAGCGCATTAGGATGCTGTGAGAAAGCACATTACAAATTTATTAGTGTCAAAAGTATTTACCCCATGATTAACTAGTGAAATCCTTTATTTAACTTAATTCACGGTATCTGTTTCTGTCTCTATTGTAGAGTCCTACCATGTCATTATCAACAGCTCGTTTAAGTGACCAAATCACACACTCATTCATAAAGAAATGGAGCCAAGCAAAGGAAAGGGTCACAGCCAAATTCTTCACTTTCCCATAAAAAAAAAAAAAAGTTCCATGAGGGCCGATTTCTCCTAAAACATCTGACTAAAATGAGCCCCAATTCAAACTGAATCTGTCATTTTGACCTCTGCTGTCTGATTTACTTAATTATAAGTAGTAACAACTATGCACAGAGGAACATCAAAAGATAATGTTTTTGGTTAATATAAGGACTGGCATAGTTAGTATCTGGAGGTCTAATCAACAAAGCTGAAGCATATATTACTGTTTTGAATTCTAGGATCAGTTTGAATCGGGATCAAATTGACTGATGGTTGATTTGACTGAAAATAAGTGGGTTACAGCTTTCCCTTCATGTTTCATCTGTATGCTCATGAGTTTGATAGTTTACTTTTGTCAGATGATGGACATAAAGAAATAAATGAAGAAAAAATCCAAGGGCCCTCTGCCTTTTCATCAGAGGACTATCTCATAACGTCAACTTAACAGAGAGTCAAATATGATGTAGTCTATCACACACATTTTGGAGATATGCTTTTAATTTTTTTTTCTTCTTTTCAGGCCAACCTTTCTTTTTCAATTACCCCCAACGGAACACAAACCACTCTAAAAACTGCTCCGTCATATCAAGCAACGGTAATAAGTCAAAAATGCCTAAAGTTCCAGCGTTTTTTTACAACCTACATTTCATGGGATAGTCAGAGCAGATATTAGGGCAGGATCGGCAGTCGATGCAGATCAAATCAAATCAAATCAAACTTTATTTATATAGCACTTTTTCATACAAAAAAAAAAGTAACACAAAGTGCTTTACAAAGCATTAAAATCAGTCCCACCCACCAAACCCACCCAGCCACCCGACAGCCCAACAACCCAACCCCAACACATCAATAATCATAACCAAACAACCCCCCACCCCAACACACACTCCCACCCCCCACCTCAACACATGTTAAAATACCTCAGTTTCATTTAAAATATGTTTAAGTGGAACAGGCTGGATAAAGATGAACCAGATGAGAGAGCGCCACCAGAGGAACCATCTGCACCAGGAACAGGGTCACCCACAGCCACAGGACACCAGCCCAGGGCCCAGAGAAGAGATGAGGTCAAGACCAAACCTCCAGGGCCCACGAGCCAGGGCCCAGCAGCCACAGCCAACCACAGCTCCCGGTGCAGAGGGCTCCTCAGAGGAAACACTGGCAAATCTAAAATGATTAAAAATAATAAAATAAGTCAAACCTAATAAATAAGTCAATAAATAATAAAATAAATAATCAATAAATAATAAAATAATCAATAAATAATAAAATAAGTCAAAACTAAACAAGTAAATAAAACATAAGTAAAACATAAACACACTAGCCAGCCTAAATAAGACTAAATAAATAGAGAAGTAAACTAAAATGATAAATACTAATCAAAAGCTATGCTAAAAAGATGGGTCTTGAGCCTGCTTTTAAAAACCTGAATGTTCTCTGCGGCCCTGAGGTCCTCCGGCAGGCTGTTCCATAGACGGGGGCCATAAAACTGGAAAGAGGCCTCTCCATGCGTGTGTGTCCTGACTTTGGGAATGACTAGGAGCCTGCTGCCGGAGGAGCGCAGGGGCCGCGAGGGTTCATAGGATAAAAGCAGTTCTGTAAGATAAGAAGGCCCAAGACCATTAAGACATTTAAAAGCCAGTAAAAGATCAGTGCAGATATCAGGACAGTCAGTGCAGATATCAGGGCAGATATCAGTGCAGATATCAGGACAGTCAGTGGAAATATGAGGAAAATCAGTGCAGACCTCAGGGCAGATAGCAGGTCATAAAATTATAATGGGCAGAGACATCATCTATCACCTAAACCTTAAGTCTTATTATTATCAAGTGTAACACAATATAAAATTATCACATAGAAGCTAATTACATGTGCATTCATATTTGCAGAACCTTCAAATTTTGGTGGAAAACAAACTGTTGCAAACTGTTAATTACACCGGCTCAGAGATATCTGTAGATCTGACTGGCTGCAGACACCAAGGTACAACTGTATCTGCTTTTGTGTTATACCTTTAACTTGTGTGTGTGCGTGCGTGTGTGTGACTTTTATTGTTTTGTGTTTATTTTAGGGGAGTTTTGGCAGACGGGCCAGCAGATGTGCAATAATAAGACCATTGTCAGCTGTAGTGCTGTGGGAGAAATTGTTGAAGAACAGTGTCATGGGAGAGAAATCTGTGTTCCAAAAGCCACATCTGTTACTCCAGTTTATGAGTAAATGCAATTTCCATCAAATTAAACCAAGCCAGGTGTTCCCTGCAATTCTTTTGACTTTATGTTTTTGATCTGATAGTGCTTAATATGGCTAATCAAAGTCTCAGCTTTTGTATAGTGAAAGCTTGCAGTCCTGACTGGCCAGGTTATTTGGAGAAGCATCACACTAGGGATACAGATGTCTAATCTTTCTCATTTTGGGGCTCCTTTAATCCTTTATTTACAAATGTTATTGTGTTACTTAAAGTCCTCTAATGTCATAAGTGGTCCTTGTGTTTTCAGGTGTGTTATGGCTGCCCTGTGCAATGTGATTGGTCCAACGATAGTGGATTTTGGTGGAGGTGTTGCCCTGGCCCCTGATCTCTGCAGCTATACTCTGTTGGAGACACAGCAGAGTAAGATTGTGGCTGAGTTCAGGGAGCGGCGCCGCACCGACATGGGATTCTTCCACCGCATCATCCTCACCGTCAGAGAGTCAGACAATTACACCAACACCTTCATTGTAGGACCAGGCCACCAGGTCCATGTAAGAATCAGGACTCAACTGGGACGTAAAATTGAACAAAGCAAGGCCTAAACCAGACTTGGGCATTTTGCAGCCTACAGACCACATTCAGAACTTGGCCTATTTTAATACAAATGTTTCAATATTAGTATTTTATTTTTTTTTATTTTTTTACAGTAGCTTATCTTTTTAAGAAATTTCCTTATGAGAATTTGTTACACCAATGATCATGTTGGTCCAGCCCTTTGTTGTAAAAAAAAAAAAAATTGCCCACCCGGTCTACACCAGTGGCCATAGGGTCACCTGGGTCACTTTACTAGGGAGGAAGGATCCAAGTGTTACAAATGTTATTGTGATGGAAAGCACAGAGGATGTGCACTCTGCATGCAGATCTCTGAAAATGTCTTTTGGTCTGTGACATAAACAGTTCAGAAGTGAGGAAGACTGGTTTGAAAAGATCAAAACAGATAAATGAGGGATTAAACTCACCCCAGAAAGGATATTATCAATGTCATATTTATCAAAGTTATATTTAAAATGAAGCCCTAAATCAAATGTATTGTTATTTTCAACAAATTGAAAGGAAGTTAGTATCTATCTTATGTTCCATAGGTCAACGGCACTCGTCTCAACCTTACTCATGCCCAAACAGTGGAATCAACAATGTTTTTTGATAACTCTATGTATGTAGCTTTCACATTGGATAGAGAATCTGGTTGGCTTGTGCTCATGGACGATACCAGTGTCCATCTTATAGGTAAGACAAAGACTGACTTGACCACTGACCAATATGCTACCATACCATAAAAATCATAAAAAACTGTATTGTCTATCTGGAAGGATTGGGCCTATAGCTATCATGTAGTCTACTCTTTCACTGTGAATTTATTTTCTGTTTATTTATTATTATTATTATTATTATTATTATTATTATTATTATTATTATTATTATTATTATTATTATTATTATTATTATTATTATTATTATTATTATTATTATTGTTATTATTATTATTATTATTATTATTATTATTATTATTATTATTATTATTATTATTATTATTATTATTATTATTATTATTATCATTATTATTATTGTTAGTAGTAGTAGTAGTAGTAGTAGTAGTAGTAGTAGTATGTAAAGTGGCCACATAAAAATGGTGTCTTGGCTTAAAACTGTCAGTGTCCTAGATAGCTAATATTAGACAACATTTTGATCCTAAGATCAGAAAAGATTTAATGATTGAATGGTTTACTACTCAGGTTTTGCTGGGGTGGTGAATTCTTGTGACAGATGAGTGAGCCAACATTAACTGTGATGAATGTGCAGGTGAGGGAAGTGGACGCATTCCTGAGGGACTCCAGGGACTGTGTATGAACAGCTCTGATGCAGAGCGCTACAAAGACCAGGAGCACAGCCTAGACAGGTGATGTGCCTATATGCAGTAGAACAGCACTGAAGCTCATATGTGGGGGTCTCTGTACTCATGGACTGATCCTGTCATCTTACATTTAGGCTTCTTTTATTTTTAATCATTCATCTTTTTATGGCCTACAGGTTTACGTCTCGAAACAATGGAAGTATAATGAGATCATATTATAAAGCTAATTTTCATATTATAGATCCATGCTGTTTTCAACCTGCATCTGTCTGACTAATTTTTATTCATTGCATATGGAAACTGAAAAATCAAATGCATTTTAATGCATTCTAGTCTCAACTGGAGTAATTTTGTCCTAGTTTATCACCAGTTTAGACCTAGTCATCCATGTAGTCGATGGCACAGACTGACAGACAGACAGACAGACACTTATCAGTCTTCCCTAGGGCAGCTGTGGCTACAGTTGTAGCTTACCATCACCGAGTGTGGAGTAAATGAATAATTCAGTGTTTTGGGTGTTTTGAAAGGCACTATAGAAATCCAGTGGTTTTAATTAATTAATTAAAAGTCATATAGTCTGTTTCTATTATATAATTAAGTCTTTTCCCTGTCTATCACTTTTGTCCTGTTTTGCGCTGGTTTATTTTAGGATTCATCTCACTTTCATCCTGTTTAGATTCCTCAGTTTCCTGCTGACTAATGTTCTGTTTGTCGCCCTCTAGCTGTAACGTAGTGCAGGTGCAGCCCCCTGACTCCATAAACTGTACTGCCCAGACTGAGCGGTGAGTGATCCACCCATTCTTACTGACTACACTACACTCATTTAAGAACTTTCTCTTACAAGAATGGTGAAATAAGGCACAACTCAAGATTTTTTCCTCTTTTTTCTGTATTTTGTGTTTGTGTACTTGATTGAAAGTCATAATAAATTACATTCAAGGATTGTGCAATCCAGTATTGTTATACCAGTTTGTAAAGTAGTGGATGTCCTACTGCTCTGAGTCTGTAATGTGTAGTGAGTAGGACCCTAACTCTTACATGCATGCATTTATTTTATTTTTTTTCTTCTGGAGACGATGACGGGAGGGGGGTGAGTAATGATAGTGGGGAGGCTTGTTGGAGAGGAGGAAAAAAAAGTCACATTGTACTGTTACAGTTTTTGTTGTTTGTTTTCAGCCACTTGCTTTATGTGTACAAAAAGCAATTTTAAAAAGGACCCTTATAATAATAATAATAATAATAATAATAATAATAATAATAATAATAATAATAATAATAATAATAATAATAATAATAATAATAATAATAATAATAATAATAATAATAATAATAATGAGATATTTGTTTTGTCATAGGTGTGCTAACCTCCTCCTCATTCCGGCCTGTGATGGTGTTAGACCCGGTGTCCAGCCGCTCTTCCAGGCCTGTTCCCTGACCCTCTGCAGATACCCAGATGAAGGCCCTCTATACTGCCATTTTTTGAAAGGCTTGGCCATATGTGAGGCAGCAGAAAATTACTCAACGGAAGCCCAGTGCCGTAAGAAAATTGCATACCTTTAATTTTAGTTTAGTCTTAAGAGTTGGTTTAGATCTTTTCAAGCAAGATTTTCTCCATGCATATGTTGACAGTTCGAAGTGCATATAAGAATTTAAACTGCTCATTTTACTAAAATGTAGTTGACATGATTATATTCAAAGATTTATTAAAAATATGACCTAGTTTTCCCTAACTTGATACTTTTGGTAAAGCTTATAATTTTACTTCCTGGTTGGACATGGGCAGCAGATATGACATACGTAGGTAATTTCATGTTACCCAAAGCAACCACAATGTTAATAAAGGACAAACTTTGTCTACATTTCACAATAGTTATGATTAGACTAATAAAAAAAAATATTATATCACTTATATTTATTTAAATCAATGTTTAAACATTTTTGGTGTTGATGTATTCCATTTTAAAACTCAGAGATACTTCCTATATTTTGGTACTTTTTCTCAGCTATTATCCACAAGCTCCCTCCAACCTCCAATCCCTCAACTTTATCATAACAAAATTCTACTGGCAGAATAGGCCTCCCAGAATAAAACTATCTATATTACAAAAAACAAAAAACAAACCCAAAGTGGACCTGAAGCAGCAAACTTTTTCACTCCTCAATATCAATGCAACTGCAATCTATTTTTAAATGGACTCACAAGATCTGGTGTATGTATGTATGTATGTATGTGTGTATGTGTGTGTGTGTGTGTGGGGGGGGGGGGGGCGTGTGTGTGTGCGTGCGTGCGTGCGTGCGTGCATGTATGTATGTATGCATGTATGTATGTATGTATGTATGATTCAACATGAACAGAAACACGTCGGAATACAGCCAAAGGCTAATTTCCATCTGCTGTCCAAAGGGCAGGGATTACGAAAGGGTCAACATAAAAATTGCACACTACACACATAGTTGCACATTACACTCATTGCACATTACACTTACTGCACCATCCAAAATATTGCAGATTCCACTCACTGCACAGTTCCCATAATTGCACAGTTCCTATTCCAAAGCCATGCAATCAAACATCACCGATGCATTTCCTGTTTAACAATATCTTCAGCTCTGACATCCTGGTGAAAATTTCATTAAATCACTCACTCCACCATAGGTCCATCCAATTTTACATCTATCTGGAACAACTCAGACCTCCTGCAAGACAAGAAACCCTTATACCACTGTTCATCTGTAGAGAAAGGAATTACACACCTGCAACATCAAGACAACAGGGAGACACAATACCCAGAATACCACCAACTCAAATCTGTGATCCAAAGAACACAGAAAAATATTAATCTCACCCTCCTCCCAACAATCTCAAGACTAATATATATTAAATCAACAAAAAAACTAACATCCAATATCAACAGAATCATCTTACAATTAGACAAAAATATGTCAATACCCATTGAGAACACTCCACTCACACCTATATCCACGCCTTAACACACAACATTTGAATATGAAATATACAAATGAGTAGTTTACTTTAGAATGGGTCAAAAGATTAATGATTAAAAAAGACTGCGTTATCTGAGGTTACGGGTTGAGCCTGAATTGACTAACCCAATCTGTGATGTGTGCACATTCAACCATGCTGCTGGACGTTTTGTTCTTTGTCCTGGGTCTGTTCCTTGGATAGAACTCCTGGGGTTTGGTCAGAAGATGGCCAGTGTCAGAAGATGGCCAGCATATTTCTTGTTAAAAGACCACCTTTTTTCCAGGATGGCGGGAGAGTTAACCAATAAACTGATTGTAGAATGGGTTAACTAGTTAGGCAATGAGTGGATAGGATGGGGAAAGTTCTGAAACTTCCACTGATGTGTAATATATGAACCAGTTTTACACAAATAAAAAGATATCCACAAGATATTTACAGATCAATATGCAAACAAGAATGACAATACTGACAGCATGAACAATTTACATTGTTCCTCTTCTTCTTGTTTCATTGTAAGAGAAACTTTGTAGTTCTTTAAGGAGAGTTCATTCCAATGCTTGATCTAACTTTCAGATAACTTTGTTTTTGCCTGTTGAATGTGCATCCATAAATGTTACAATGGCATTTAGGTGTGGTGTGATGGGCTGTAGCGAAACACCTGGATCAGTCTTCCTGTAGCCAAAGAGTTCCTATTTAAGTCCATTACCATGGCAAAGGTGAAGAGGTGCTTCTGACAATATCATAGATCAATCTGGAATACTACAATCACCGTGTAGAACATCCTAAACAAAGCTTTGACATCTCAATGGAAAGAAGCAGGTCCACCAAAATTGCAGCTATTATATCAACTTTCTTTCCCTTCTCATAGCACTGAATCAGTGTTCGGTCACATTCTGCAGAGACAGTGAATTCTGTGAGGTTGGTCCTTCAGAAGAGCCTCACTGTAGATGCCGAGCTGGAGTTTATCAAGACTTCCAACAAAGAGGTATGTGATTTTGGTTTGTTTGACCTGGTTTAGTCCTGGTTTAGTTCTGCATTAGTCCTGGTCAGATCCTGTCCTGTTTTATGTCCTCTAAGGGATATCACAATATGACATTTTAGAGGAAAAACACCATGATTTAATTATTATTCCCAATTACTGACACCATAGCCAAACAACAGTGAAATCCTTACATTTATTTTAATTCTGTTATCTAACGTGTTAAGTCTGTGACCTGGTTTATGAAATCAAACTTTCTGAATAATAACTTTAGTTTAGCTTAGTTTATCTTATCTTCTAAGGTAACAACATTATAACACGGTTTAAAGCTCACATGATCCAACTGTTATGATTATATTGTGGCCTAAATAATCACAATTGTCGATCTACCTAATAATCTTTACTTAGAGACCGTGTGTCAGAACCAGCAGGCCTCGGTCTCGGTCCCTTTGTGTGTGTTAAAAGAAAAAGGGCTAAATGTGAGCGACCTCCATCTGAACCAGGAGAGCTGCCAAGGAACAATAGACCCCATCAAAGAACAGGTTACTTTCAGCTTTGACGCCAATGCTCAGTGCGGCACACAAATACAGGTAAGACTCAACATAGGCCTGGTTTAATTTATGTTTTGGCCTAGTTTAGATTTGGTTCAGTCATCAGACCTTGAAGTGCTCATGACAAGTTTTTATCTTTCTCTTATTTTTCCTTAAAGGGCCCAAGCTTTTTTTTTTTTTTAATCTATGTTATAATGTAGACAAACAATAATGCAACCTGTTATGCCTGGCTCAGGGGCACAACAATATGGGAGGGCTTAATGTCCTCAAAAATAAGGTTTAATTTACAAAGGAAGATTAAATAAGGTATGAAGTTATGGGTATGTTAATATCAGTGGTGCAGTGCATTGTATGTATTGCTAATGTAGGTGTCATGTTAGTGTAGTCTGCGTAAAACAAAAGACAAACTCAAATGTGCGATAACAAAATGGGCATTAGGCAGCCCGGCAGCACATGGAGAGAGTTTGTACGTGCATGCAGTCAGGCTTTTAGTCTTGCATCACCAGGTGGGCAGACCTGCACAAAATAGGAGAGGAGGCAGAGCAGGCACTGACCATCAAACCCTCCCCTAGGACCCATACAAGCCTGGCCTGTAACAAACCTTTCTTAAATTAAATGAAACAAAACACCACTCCAGGTATGTTTCTGAAGAGGTAACAACATGGCTTTAAGCTCACGAGAGTCAATTTTGAGTAAAGTGCACATGACAGGTTAAACTACTAATTTTTCTAAAATATAGTTTACATCAAACTATTTAAGATTTTACTTTCTGGTTAGAGTCGGGCAGCAGATGTGGCATATGTAGAGGTATGTTACCTAGCAGCCACAATGTTAACAAGGGCCAAAGCCTGTCTAAAGAATACACAATAGCACATACACACAATAGCTATAATTTGACAAATAAAAATAAATTACAACAAATTTATTTAGTTAAATAAATGTTTAAACTGCTACATTTTGGATGGAATTTTCCATGTTGATGACATAGGTAGAGGTATTTGTTTTAGAACTCACTATATTTTGCAACTTTTTGTTTTCGCCACAGATACTATCCCACCAAAGTCACATTAGAATACACTTTCTTGATTTGTTAATATCTGTGGTGTGTATAAATTATATATAATTTTACACCAATCAAGAAGTAATTTACGAAGAAAAGTAAAAAAAAAAAACAACCAAACAAAAAACAAACAAAAAACAAACAAAAAAACAAACAAACAAAAAAACATGTTTTGAAACTTACACGAAGTAAATTTCAGTAGAATTCTGTACAAAATTAGGCATAAGAAACACATTTTTTTCAGATACTTTAAACATTATTTCAACTAAATGAAGGTGTTGTTTTGTCTTTTTATTTGCAACATTTTCTGTCTAAATTAGATGTGTTTTGGCCCAGCTCACAAAACCTTTACTAAGTAACAATTATGGATGTCATGATTTCTAACCGGCCAAATTTCTAAATTGGCCAAACTAAGAAAACAAGTATGACATTTTTGTCAAAATCTTAAGTATAATGATTTTGACTGTGTTTTAGTAAACTGAGTGGTCTAACATATTATAGGTTAGATAGGATTAAATGAAGGCTAAAGAAAGAAATTAGGTGTGTGTGAAAGAAGTTTGATGGTATACGGTTATTTTTTATATTCTGCAGGAAAAGGGAGACAAGATTTTGTATCAAAACACAGTACAGTACAACTCCAGTTCTGAGGCTGGAATTGTCTCCAGGAAATCTTCGTTCAAACTGGACTTCTCCTGCTTCTATCAACAGCCCGAGCTTAAGACCATCCGCTTCACATCCAAAGGAGCGTCAGTAACTTCTACATCTAGAATGAGAGAGATTTTTCTTGGCTTGTCATAATAATTACTATATTGACGTATCATTCAATAAATTAAATAATTTTTGAGGGTCTTAGTATGATACAGCCTACAGGGCTACACTTTTCTTCCACTGTCTGACAACATCCAAATGACATATCCCCTCTCCATAATCGTGAATAAAATGTGTTTCTTGTTGTTTTGTGACAGAGGAGGGCTACAGGCAGCTATCCAAGGCTCTTGGCCTTACAACATCTCTGTGGGTATGTTCTCGGACCTGACCCTGCAGTTCCCCATCGACTTCAGCAAAGGCATCAAGATGAACCAGGTGATCTACATTAGTATGGAGTCCGAGGGCATGGATGGAGCTCTGCTGCTCATGAAGGCTGATGACTGCTACGCCACGGACCGCAATGAGACAGGGGGGCTCAAACGCTCACTCATCTCAGGAGGGTGAGAGCTGCTTTTACTATTAACGGTGAATGAACGCAGTCTCCGGTCTATGATCAAACCATGTTCTCTGACCTCTAGTTTAAACCCTGACTCTAAAATTAAAAAGAGGGTCTGATGAAATTTCATTTCAAATTTTGTTAACATGACCTACCTGTGTCCCCAGATACAACCTTAACTTAAACATGTTCAAATCTAATATTTCTTTATTCTTAATTACAATAACTTTGGACATTATGGCCAAGGCATTGATCTTTTAATTTGGTGTTTTGGATCTCAAAAGGATTATCCAATCACAGAGCAAAATTAGCCTCAAAAGAGTCTCTCATTTTGTTTGCCAGTTCCACTGGTTTATCTAAAAAGACTCTCTGATCTGAATCATTACTACCTAAACTCCAGCGCTTGCAGCCAATCATTAATCAGTGCTACCCAGCTCAGTGAGTGAATACTGGAGGTTCTGTGCTTTTACTTGAGGAATGGCCTGTACTGAGAACTTGTATGTGGATTCTATCAACAGGTTAAGGCTCTGGCAACCCATGTTCAGTTTTGATTGTAGTTCCCTTTAAAAATAGTTTGGCATTTGCCTTTATTAAGAGGAGAGAGGTCCCTTGAGATGTCTATTAATATCACCTTAACTTCATCATCAGAAAGTTATAATGTTTGAGAATGGGAATGAAAAAATACATGGACTTTGCTGTTGTTTAATTTAGGTGTCAATACTAGTGAGTTAAATGTTTCTTCTGACGAGAAAAAGAAGACTAACATGTGACAACTCTTCTCTGGTGTAATTCTGATCTCTGGTCTAACCTCAGGTGTGGAAATCCTAAAGACAGCTCCATAAAGGTGTTCCCAGCTAAAGAAAACCGAGGGACTGTGATCCGGCTCAAAATGTTCAATTTCAAGGGTGGGAAAGGGAAACTGTTTCTGAAATGCAAGATGAAGCTTTGTTTGTCCACCTCTCCAGGCTGTAAACCTGTACGTCCCTAAACCAGGTCTAAACATGAACCAAACTAGAACAGGTCAACTCAAATCAACACGGGCCTATGTAACTTTCTTTCTTTAATTTCTCTGATGCCTCTTGCAGAACTGTGGGAACTCTGGTAAAGGGCGCCGCTCCGTGGACACTCAGGAGATAAACTATGATGACACTGGGTACTTTGTTGTGCCCCTCTAAACACTGCAGGTCTGAAAATATTTATTAGTACTTTATTTAAATTTTAGGTACAGTTCAGCAAGAATTCCAACTCTAAACACAGTATACTCAAATATCTCTTAACAGAAGACACTATAAGCAAATCTTTTTTCTCAATATATACATCAAACTTTCCAATCTTGTAGGCCTACTTAACAGGATTTTGATGGATAGTATGGAAGGATTTGTTATCTAATGTTACTCTAATTTATTACAGCTTTACTCAAATACTATAAGATATTCAAAATCCCCTCTTTTCTAACTTTATTTTGTATCTTCTGTATCTATTATGTCAACAAAATTAAGCAAGAAATTTAAATCTGGCTCTATCCATTTTTAAGATGTAAGTGGTCCCTTGTTTATTGTGGGGGTTACATTCCAAAAATAACCCGCAATAGGCAAAATCCGAGAAGTAGAAAGCTTTATTTTTTTAAATTAATATATATATTTTAAGGCTGTAAAACCCCTCACTACACACTTCATGCACTTTTCTCACACAGGCATACAACACACAACATATATTACCTTATGCGAGGCTCATTGTACAAATTGTTTTCCAAATACATTAATTAAATGAATAATTAATTGATTACATTTCATTTAAATAAACACAGTAGAAAAACTTTGAACAAGGTTTACCGTTACCTATTTTAATATAATTTGGTCACGTTCGGCGGGCCGGATTAATAAGCCCAAAGTGCCGAATGTGGCCCCCGGGCCGTAGTTTACCCATGTCTAACCTACGAAGTTGGACACATAAGAAATTATTAATAGTGACTCAGGTGTATTTCACAGTTCTGCATCTTTGTCCTGGCGCTTCTGTACTGTACAGGGGACACGGCACGTCCATTAGCCCATCAGGACACAGAGCACAATGCGCATTCATACACTGTAAAAAAAAAGCATGCAAAATTGCACTTGCAAAACAGCGAGACTGCAAAAGGTGAATTGCAATATAGCGAGGGACCACTGTACTGTAATGTCCCAAATATGTGTGTATTTTTACAACCCCAATTCCAATGAAGTTGGGATGCTGTGTAAAACTAAAAAAAAAAAAAACAGAATACAATGATTTGCAAATCCTTTTCAACCTATATTGAACTGAATAAACTACAAAGACATGATATTTAATGTTCAAACTGATAATAAACTTTATTGTTTTATGCAAATATTCACTCATTTTCAATTTGATGCCTACAACACATTCCAATAAAACTGGGACAGGAGCAAGAAAAGATTGGGAAGTTGAGCAATGCTTAAAATACACCTGTTTGGAACATTCCACAGGTTAATTGGAAACAGGTGAGTATCATGTTTGGGTATAAAAAGAGCACGAAGGGCTCAGTCGTTCACAAGCAAGGATGGGGTGAGGTTCACTACTTTGTAAACAACTGCATGAACAGATAGTCCAACAGTCTAAGAACAAAATAACAACATTTCTCAACATACAATTTCAAGGAATTTAGTTATTTCATCCATCTATGGTCCATAAAATCAACAAAAGATTCAAAGAATCTAGAGAAACCTCTGCACGTAAGCGGCAAGGTGCAAAACCAACACTGAATGCCCATGGCCTTCGATCCCTCAGGCAGTACTGTATTAAAAACAGACATGAATGTGTAAAGGATATTACCACATGGACTCAGGAACACTTCAGGAAACCATTGTCAGTTAACACAGTTCGTTGCTACACCTCCAAGTGCAAATTAAAACTGTACCATGCAAAGTGAAAGCCATATATCAACAACACCCAGAAACACCGCCAGCTTTTCTGAGCCAGAGCTCACCTGAGATGGACTGACACAAAGTGGAAAAGTGGGCTGTGGTCTGACGAGTCCACGTCTCAAATTGTTTTTGAAAATCATGGACGTCATGTCCTGCGGGCCAAAGAGGAAAAGGACCATCTGGATTGTTATCAGCGCAAAGTTCAAAAGCATCTGTGATGGTCTGGGGGTGTGTTAGTGCCCATGGGGAACTTGCACATCTGTGAAGGCACCATTAATACTGAAAGGTACATACAGGTTTTGGAGCAACATATACTCACCTGAAGGATTATTAGGAACTCCATACTAATACGGTGTTTGACCCCCTTTCGCCTTCAGAAGTGCCTTAATTCTACGTGGCATTGATTCAAGAAGGTGCTGAAAGCATTCTTTAGAAATGTTGGCCCATATTGATAGGAGCATCTTGCAGTTGATGGACATTTGTGGGATGCACATCCAGGGCACGAAGGTCCCGTTCTACCACATCCCAAAGATGCTCTATCGAGTTGAGATCTGGTGACTGTGGGGGCCATTGTAGTACAGTGAACTCATTGTCATGTTGAAGAAACCAATTAGAAATGATTCGAGCTTTATGACATGGTGCATTATCCTGCTGGAAGTAGCCATCAGAGGACGGGTACATGGTGGTCATGAAGGGATGGACATGGTCAGAAACAATGTTCAGGTAGCCTGTGGCATTTAAACGATGCCCAATTGGCACTAAGGGACCTAAAGTGTGCCAAGAAAACATCCCCCACACCATTACACCACCAACAACCTGCACAATGGTAAAAGGGCATGATGGATCCATGTTCTCATTCTGTTTATGCCACATTCTGACTCTACCATTTGAATGTCTCAATAGAAATCGAGACTCATCAGATCAGGCAACATTTTTCCAGTCTTCAACTGTTCAATTTTGGTGAGCTCGTGCAAATTGTAGCCTCTTTTTCCTATTTGTAGTGGAGATGAGTGGTACCCGGTGGGGTCTTCTGCTGTTGTAGCCCATCTGCCTCAAAGTTGTAACAAGTGGTTATTTCAGTCAACGTTGCTCTTCTGTCAGCTTGAATCACTCGGCCCATTCTCCTCTGACCTCTAGCATCAACAAGGCATTTTCGCCCACAGGACGGGTGCATACTGGATGTTTTTCCCTTTTCACACTATGCTTTGTAAACCCTAGAAATGGTTGTGCATAAAAATCCCAGTAACTGAGCAGACTGCAATACTCAGACCGGCCCGTCTGGCACCAACAACCATGCCACGCTCAAAATTGCTTAAATCACCTTTCTTTCCCATTCTGACATTCAGTTTGGAGTTCAGGAGATTGTCTTGACCAGGACCACACCCCTAAATGCATTGAAGCAACTGCCCTGTGATTGGTTGATTAGATAATTGCATTAATGAGAAATTGAGCAGGTGTTCCTAATAATCCTTTAGGTGAGTGTATGCTGCCATCCAAGCAACATATTTTTCAGGAACATCCCTGTTTATTTCAGCAAGACAATGCCAAGCCACATTCTGCACGTGTTACAACAGCGTGGCTCCGTAGTAAGAGTGCAGGTACTAGACTGGCCTTCCTGTAGTCCAGACCTGTCTCCCACTGAAAATGTACACAGCATTATGAAGCGGAAAATATGACAACGGAGACCCCGGACTGCTGAGTAACTGAAGTTGTACATTCAGCAAAAATGGGAAAGGATTCCTCCTGCAAAGCTTCAACCATTAGTGTCCTCAGTTCCCAAACGCTTACTGATTGTTACCTCACCTTTCCTTTTAACAACACAGTGGTAAACATGCCCCTGTCCCAGCTTTATTGGAACAGTGAGTGAATATTTGCATAAAAACAATAACGTTTATTATCAGTTTGAACATTAAATGTCATGTCTTTATAGTTTATTCAGTTCAATATAGGTTGAAAAGGATTTTCAAATACAGTGATTGTATTCTGTATTTTTTTTTTTTTTTTTGTACTTGTTTGTTTTACACAGCGTCCCAACTTCATTAGAATTGGGGTTGTAAATCACATTTTTATATATGAAAACAGTATATGATGAAAAAAACATGTAAAGCATTTTTTATATTTACATAAATATACTACAGACAAGCACAGCTTACTTGCCCTATACAATGAATTTTTGCAGTTCCGTTTATGCAAGAACATTTCTTACATTTTTATCTTGTTTTTTCCAGATAGACTCAGCGGTTCCACTGCCTTCTCAAGATCCCTCCCTTTTCCTGATCTTGAATTGATATACAGTAGCACTGCCACATTCTGTATGTTTAATAAGGTGTTTCTAGCTGTAATAGTGTCTTATGTTATACTTTCACTTTTACAGCAGCAAAATTATGGGTAAGAAGTTTCTTTAATATACTCATATCTTTCTTGCTTAAAAAAATAAATATATATATGTATATATATATGTGTGTATATATATATGTGTATATATATGTATATAATATTTATAATATTCATATATATATAATATATATATATATATAATATAATATTTATATATATAATATTTATTATATATATATATAATAAAATGAGCAAAGAAAAAGGCAAATAAGTGTTTTGTTGATGATTTACCTGTAGGAAGGACATTTCATATTGTTCCTGATCTATAGTCTACATGTATTTAAAATGCATATAAAAAAAGAGCAATTTATTTTAGTCAAAGTCATCATAATTTTGAATCAACACAGTATTCTATCTTATCCTATACTGTGGTGAATGTCCATTACCATAGAATTCTATATGTATTCAGACACATATCACTTAGAATGTAGACACATTTGTATAATTTAAATGTTTGAAAATATTAGATTATTTTGACAAACCAAAAATTTTAAACTAAATATGAACAGTGAGGAGCCAAAAAGCGAGAAAACTCAAAACCCTTTCACACAAAGTATTGTAGTGGAAATCCTCAACATTACTGGCCAATTCAGACAGAGTGCGGCCCACTATGTGTTGTATTATTGCATGACAGTATGGTGCTCCGTTTACTAGGCCTAATTAAAAATTACATGGGAAAAAAAACTGTTGTACAATATTAAATATTTTGTTCACAAAAAAAGCTATTAATTGACATGATTTACAAAATCATGAGTGCCATGATTTACAAAATGATTTACAAAACTGTTGCACATCTGTCTATCAGTTCCAGAGGTATATATATATAATATATAATATATACATACATACATACATACATACATACATACATACATACATACATACATACATACATACATACATACATACATACATACGAAACCATGTTGAAGAAATGACTGGGAAGTGACGTCAGCGCGCACGGTGCCGTACGTCAGTCTGTGTTGATGTTTTGTGAGTGGTGGTGAGGTGGAAACGATCAGACGAGTCCCTTTTTTGCTTTAGAAGCCGTGTCCAAACTGCTGAGCTGTCTGCTCTGCTGCTTACTGTGGTTTCGGAGAGAGGCATTTCTGTGTGATCGGGATCTCAGTGGCCTGATTTGAAGACAAAAACATCGAAATATTCGATCTGAACAGGGTGACTGTCGTTTGATTCTGTAGCATTAGCCGTTAGCTACCAGTGAAGCTAACACCAACTGCTAACGCCAGCGATGTTTTTGATGGAAGAGTTTTTGACACCACTCGGCTCTCCGTGTACAGGACAATGATGGTAAATTATTTGTCGTTAAATCTGTGAATTTGTTTTTTACCATAAGGAAAATTAGTGTATATATGCACAAAAGGGAAAAAATAAGCGGACTGGAAGCTAAAGAGCTTAAAGGAACACTGCATCAATAGGACATTAGTCAACACTCTAGCTTACGATCTCTGTCTTTTCTACCCAAAGTGGACTGACTTAAGCACTGGAATCACCGCCCTGGCCCACGGTAACCGGACACTGTCTGTAGGCCGTTCTGTCTACTCCCAGTAAGCGTCAAAACTGTCAAACGGAGCTTATTTTAAGCGCATTTAAAGTGAATACCGGCGTCTGCAGTCGCAGGGAACATCTGGCCTCCACCAAGCCTGCTGTGGTTCACGGAAAAAGTGCAACAAAACCTGCCATTCTTTCTTGTACTGCTTTTTTACGCAGAAGGTGGAGTGGATTATACAACGAGGAATATTCCCGGAGAAAGGTAACTTTGACAGCAAAGAGTAGATCGAGCAACTTAAGTAATCTTCACATTGATTAGCCAGCACAGGTGCACTCTCTACACTTGGTATTGGTTTATTACAGCTGCATATTTGTTATTCCTGTATACGTTTAAAGCCTTTTATTAAAGGTACAGTATGTAATTTTTAAGTAGAATAGTCTCTGCCATCTGCTTGTCTGTATGGGCGCTTTATTTCGTTGCCTAGAATATTCTACAGTATTGCAATAAATCCATCTGTAATTAGACTGGCCGCCGTTGCCGTGTTGAAATATCCCATACCATCACTACATGCTACCTACGTTACTTGTGTTTGATAGTGTACCACCTTTGCAGTGCCCTGACAGAAGAAGTCTAATATAGATCCTTGAAAAATAGACTTGAAAACTTTCCTCAGTAGCATTGAGACACAAAGGCATAGTTTTGTAAATACAGAAGTGTCCACCAGTGAAGTTTCTCCACATAGCTTAACATGTTGTCAGAGACATTTACCTGCAGCTCCCTGTTCATTGTGTTATCTGTCAGTAGTGATTTTTGCACAACACATCAAAATACCCATAAGAGATGCAATAAGTGTGGAAAGGAGCCTATTAGATAATTTTATATATATTTTTTTTTATATTATCATAAAATATCACTATCTAGTTGCAGAATTAAATTTTCTTCCACCTGATTTTGTAATAGGCTTTGAATACAGTCCAAATTAATATTTTTTTAAACATTTTTTGTGTATAGGTATATACTAGGAAATCATACAGCAGTCCCTTTCACCTAAAGTAGTCTAAAAGGTTATTATTGTCATCATTTTCTAAGCATTAGTTGAAAATGTATTATTCTCAACTTCCCTAAAACTGAGCAAGTGTAACTCCAGTTTAACCCTCTGCTCCCTCCTCCCACAGCTTGTTCAGCTCCTGTTGAACCATGACCATTCTTCCCAAGAAAAAACCCAGTTCTGGAGGTCCAGATGAAGACAGCCGTGGCAGTTCGACTGCACGGCCACGAGCCTCTCCCCCTCCCTGGTCATATGCCCCACCTCCCCCCACACCCAGCACCTCTCCTCCACCTTCAGCCCCTCCTTCTGTGGGTCCCTCAGAGCCTGGAGCCTCCCGGGCTGAGCTGGGGAGCTGTGGGGGAGGGCTGGGGGGCTGCTGCTCTGGTCCTGGGCTCAGCAAACGCAGAAGACAGGCTGGAGGCTGCTCAGTAGCCGTGGGCTCTCTTACTGGAGGGGGGCAGCCGGGGGTCACCGGCCCTGGGGCCAGTCAGGACCAGGAGGAAGGAGCTGGAAACAACAGTGAGGATGAGTATGAGAACGCTGCACGACTACAGGCTGTGGACCCTGCCACTGTGGAACAGGTGAGGGGACATTGTATTTTGAGCTAATGAAGGTACCGGGTACTGAAACTCAGTACCATAACATTCATCATCATTTTGGATCAACACAGTATTCTCTCTTATGCAATACTGTGGTCAAAATCCATTATCATGCTATTCTGTATGCTTTCAGACACATTTAACTTGATAGGATTTTAAAAAAAAATTGTATTTACTTACCATCTCCATTTCAAACTATGATGGCATGTATATCAGCAATATGATATTGTCCTTGGAAAAGTGTGCAGGGGATTCTGTCCCATCAACTTATACCTCGATACAGCTCCTTTTTCTGCATGTAGTTCTATTGTGTATAATTTGTGTGATATGTCTGTGTGGGGTCTGAAACTTTACAATTTGTGAGTAAAATTCAGTTCATTTTTTTGTTTGTTTTCAGCAGGAGCACTGGTTTGAGAAAACTCTAACAGAGAAAAAGGGCTTTGTCATAAAGAAAATGAAGGAAGATGGAGCCTGTCTCTTCAGGGCTGTCGGTAAGTTCAAGAACCGGATGCTGCCCATGGGCCGCAAACTCCAGGTCTGATCTAAAAGTCCGTGTGTCTTACAGCGGACCAGGTGTATGGAGACCAGGACATGCATGAAGTGGTCAGGAAACACTGTATGGATTATTTGGTGAGTTCCTCCTCTTTACAACCAATGCTTATGATTGTTCTCAGTATCTCTCTGTCCAGGTTTACTCTTGGGGTACAAGTCATCATATAATTACTTACATTTTGCCCTAATTGTTTCAATTAAATATATTTTTAATGTTTTTTCCCTTTCAGATGAAGAATGCAGACTACTTTTCGAGCTATGTAACAGAGGACTTCACCACTTACATCAACCGCAAGCGCAAGAACAACTGCCATGGCAACCATATCGAGATGCAGGCCATGGCGGAGATGTATAACCGTCCCGTGGAGGTTTACCAGTATGGTACAGAGCCCATCAACACCTTTCACTCCATTCACCAGAACCATGATGAGCCCATCCGCGTCAGCTACCACCGAAATATTCACTATAACTCAGTGGTCAACCCCAACAAGGCCACCATTGGAGTGGGGCTTGGGCTGCCTGCCTTCAAACCAGGGGTAAGTATCAGGCAGGTACCCAGACAGGTCTTCATTTAATCTGAGTTTAAACCTGTTTTTTCAAATGTTCCAATATTTTCCAGAATCAGTAAATTAGTTGTAGCTAATTTCTCTGCTTTCTGCTGTCTGCTCCAGTATGCTGACCAATCACTGATGAAGTCTGCCATAAAGACCTCAGAAGAGTCATGGATTGAGCAGCAGATGTTGGAGGATAAGAAGCGGGCCACCGACTGGGAGGCCACTAATGAAGCCATTGAGGAACAGGTGGCACGAGAATCTTACTTGCAATGGCTCCAGGACCAGGAAAAGACCAGACAGGTACCAGACCTGCACATAGCGTAGTTCTGTTTTGCACATTTACTTGTGCTAGACCTGCATTATCTACATTGCTAGTTTTGGGGAAAGATAAAGTATTTATTTTTGTATGTTCAAAGCCTCGTAAAGCCAGCGCCACCTGCAGCTCGGCAACAGCAGCTGCATCAAGTGGATTAGATGACTGGAGTGCCCGGTCGCCGCGACAACGGGAAACGGACACATCTCACTCCGACCTCACCACTGCTACGGCAACCATTAACAAACCTCCATCTCCAGGAGGAGCTGCACTCATTCTCAGCAAACCTCCGTCCCCCTGTGCTCCAGGTGAGGGTTTTTACAGGTTTACATACTGTGGCAGTAAAATCCCTGTGGTTTGGGATTTTACAATGGAGCTCAACAGTCCCACACACTTCGATTAGCCCTGAGCAAGCTTTGAAACTTTGTAAAAAAAAAAAAATTCGGAATGTCTGTGAGAAAAATGAATGGGAAATTTACTTAAGGAACCAGGGGGTGGGCGGTCACTGCTGAGCTCCATTAACTGCAATAAAAGGAACTTTGTGGGCAGCAGCGTGGTAGCTAGTTCACTGTGTCTCAAAGCTAATGCTTACCATAAAATAACTGAATTTTCAAAAATATTACTCAGTTTTATGTTGATTACTTTGGTTTGTGGCATTATCTTAATATTTATTATGCCTCAAAATTATCAGTAGTGTTAGCATTGAGAAGATCTGTCTTTATAAACGCAGAAGTGTCCTCCAGGGGTGTATTCGCCTCATTTGTAATGTCTTTAACATTGTCAATGATATTCCCACCCACAGTTCGCTGCCCACTGTTTTATTTTTAAGTATTTATTCATTTTAGCATGACTTGTCTCAAAACCCATTGAGACAAGTCATAGATTTGAACAGGAAGTAGTTATACTTACAGTGATCTAGTTGTTCACTGTTGTGCGCAGAGCCAGTTGCTTATCAATAAAATAGGCTATAGTCAATGTCATTTAAGTGAATGAAAGTGGTTTTATAATGTCTTTTCATAATAAATAATAATTGTAACTGCATTGTTTATATTTGTGTCTTCTAGGTCCCAGTAATCCCAGTCGTCACCATCTGGAATACAGAGCTATAATGCAGGAGATGTCCCCCACTGCTTTTGGTGAGACATGTATTTATGTTTTAATTTTTTTTAAGACTTTAATCAAGTGTTAATCATATCAACATGATTGGAGAAGTTATTTCCTTCATTCATTGTCCTTTTCTAATTCTGTTTAATTTATTGTAGTGTTTTGGCATATTTTTTGCTTATGCTGTTTGCAGATATTTCCCATAGTACCCTCTGTAATAGTTCCACAAGAGCCTCATTGTATTATTAGTATTTTGTATTTGTAGTAAAGGGACAAATACATATAAATAAACATTTTGCTTCTCAATATGCAAGATATGGCTAATTTCAGTCCCCTGATAGGTTAATGTTAGCTACATGGCAAACAACAATTGTATATAATCACAAAGCACTGCCAAATACACAAAATATAATGCATGGAACCGGTTCTATTTGGAACCATGTGGATTCCTCGTACACACTTTGGGTTAATCAGCCTCCATGTGAGTTCATGTGGCTGTATCCCTCTATCTGAGGCATTTATGCACATGCTGAGGGTGAGACAAAACTGGCAATGAGCTCACTCAGAGCACAGATGAGGGCCAACAAGAGCATGTATCCTTTATGAAAACTATAAAATTTTATTGTTTTTTAATAGATGCCAGTTACATTTTGGCCTTCCAGCAGCCAATTTTCAAGTCTTTCTGTCCTTAGGTCTGACAGATTGGGAAGATGACGAGATCCTGGCTTCTGTCCTGGCGGTGTCCCAGCAGGAGTATTTAGACAGCATCAAACAGCGGCAGAGCAGCTCCAGCAGCGTGCACAGAGAGAGAGAGCCTTCACCAGACAGCAGCTGATACAGACAACCTTCCTCTACTCCACTACCTTCACCCCTCTCTCCACTGTCCCTCCTATTACCAACTTCACAAACAGGATCGAAATAAATCATCAAATGTACCCTTTAGTTCCTCATTCTACAACTCTCTCTCAAATATGAGCTGAGAATTATGGGCATGTTATAATATGAACCCGGGTTTCTTTTAAGAACAAAACTCAGTTATACTGGTGTTGCTACTTAAGGCTCCTCTATCATGCTTTTTTGACATTTTTTAGCTTTAAGCCATTTTATAATGTTGTTTACTCCTCAAAGTCCTTTATGAGGTATTTTTTGTTTGATTCTGACAATATATAATGACCCAGAGGCATGGGATTAAACACACACACACAGAACACTTCATACACTTAAAATGTAAGCTAAAGTGGTCAGAATATAGCATAATAGGGGATCTTTAAGTCAAAAAATTGCAGCAGGTAACATCCCAATTTTGTGAGCTCTTACTTGCCCAATCCAAACAGTTGGCAACAAACCCTTGGACTTGACATTCAAATTTGCACAATATTCTACTTTATGGGAAAAGTGCTAATGGGTAGTTTATGCTATTGCTAATGGCATTTTCCTTGCAAGCTCAAAATCACCTCAAAGTCTTACTTTGGTCTCTTAATCTATTTTGCCGTTAGTTTTGCTTTTTCCATCCATTTGTTTTTCAAAAAAACATGTATAAAACTGTGAAAAAATTTGAATCGGAACTGAATAATGAAATTGACCCTTCCTTCCCCCTAAAAAGGCTAACTTAGCATGTTAATATTAAAATCTCTTTTGTAAAGCTAGTTCTTTGCTATCAACGACAGTTGTTTAATGGGTGCAGTTCACTTAAGGAGCGCTTTGCAAGAGGAAAAAAAAATCCATAATATAGATTGATCTGTAAAATTTACAGATTTTTTTTTCTAGTTTTAAAATGACTGTAGTGTAAAAGTTCTATAACTCAAATAGCTGTATTTGTTCGATCTACAGACACTTGAAATGAAATTTAAATGCCAAATTATGTTCTAATTTTTATAAAAAAATTAATGTGAATAAACATTTCCAAAATTAAAGCTTACTTTCTTATGCACAACTGTCTTGATAAGCGCTTTTTAAAAACTGCACCTCTAGAAAATTGTCATAGCACGTAATTGAACCATTTCAAAAGTTTGTTTTTCTTGGCCTGAAAACCACATTTTAGCCTGACCACCCCTCTCCTCGCCCACCGCCACCCCCAACCCCGCCTCTCTCTTTGTCATCCTGCACCATCAGACTTATTTAGCTGCATGTGTAATGACCACCACCAATTAATATCATCTTAGAAAAAAGTCAATAATAAAAAAAGGAGAGAAAAAGAAAATTGTGAACCTTTCTCCTGTTGATTGAATAATGTTGTATTAATAATTATATAAGTTTGTTTTATTTTATTTTCCTGTTTGGGATGAAAATACTTTTTTTCTTGGAATAAAAGAAAACATTTCTGAACAAATAGATTCTTTTTTTTTATTTTTGGAAGCAATAGAAGTAGTGACATAGTGGATATAGGCCTTTCAAGGGGTAGAATTTAGAGAAAAAAATTCCACTGTTGCCATAGCAATTAACAACTCAAAATATTTCTTTTGAATGGTCAGGAGTTCTCAAAATGGCGCCCATAAACAGAAAACTGAAACCCAAGAATTGTAAATTATTATAGGGTATTGTCATGGATGTACAGTAACATATTATTATACTTACATTATAGTAGTAAAGTGATGTTTTTAGTAGCAACAATGGTACTAGTCTGCTGAGATTATGATATGAAGGACGAGACTTTCTGATGTCGTGAAAGAGGTCACCACTTCAGCTATCCTTAAGGTGGCGCTAAACACTGCGTCTTTTTCAGGTGAGGCCTTGGTTTTTAACCAATCAAATCCTTCCTGATCAACCTGAGCACAACCTGAACAAGGAAGCGTTTGTTGACACCAGAGAGAGTTTGTTTGTGACAGGATTACTCACTCTCACTGAAACGCGTCACTTTGTAATTTTAAATATATACATTTTTATTGTAAAATTTTGCCTTAGAGATCAATCCTTAGTTTTAGCAAAAATATATTTATCTCATGTACAATCAAACAGTGTGTATTTTTTTTGCATTTTCGTTGTAGTTTACGTGCAGAGTGAGATGTCTTCACTTTTTATCCCATCTTCATCCATGTAAGCCTCGATTTTGCTGCGCTGGACCCGGATTCCGAAGTGACACCTTTCGTCGCTCATCGTAGCCCTACTTTTTCGCCTTATCCACCAGCCACACACCGTCGGGACTCGGTGTTTCAGTCCAAGGGGTTACACGCAACCTGAGAGCCTTAACAAACCAGGCTCCGCTCTCCACGGAGAATAGCGGGCTGTGGGACGCAGCCATGGCCGGAGGAAACTTCACCAAGGCTGGGGAGGAGAGGGCAGTGAGCCGGGCTCAGAGTGAAGGTAAGGGAGGAGATCAGTACTGTGTTTGATTAATGCTCATTTTATAAGCTTAATGATTGGCTTCGTCGAGCAATGACAGACGAAATGCCACCGTGTCACAGTTATGACTGTGGTTAAATGTTTAATGTTAAATGTATCAACTTTACGCTTGGCAGTGGCTAGCATAACAGGAGAAATTAGGTCTGATTTAGCATTTCAATCGTCATCGGTGTACTGTAACAACACAAATCATTTTTTCTGGGGCTTTAGGTCTCCTACTGTCCCACAAGACTGTAAAAATAAACTGGTTAATAAATGTCAACAGATTAAATGCTTCAGATTAATGCTAACTGGAGATAGCTGGACTCCACGCCAAATGTCACTTCGGTTTTGTTCAACTGGTTCATGAGTAAATAATCAACGTGTAAAGTGGCTGCTTAATGCAGGATGCCACATGGATCAAATAAAACTAAACTTCAGCTCTCAATAATATGTGAATAATGTGACTCTTTAGTATGCTAACAGCTAACACTTCGGCTCAAACGAGCAGTTTTGGGATATATTAACTTGTTAATAACTTTTGTTTATAAATCAGTTGTGAGGCCAAATGAATACACGTATTATATTTACCGATAATGCATGCACTCTACGGTATTTTGTGTGATAGTTTCATTCCAGTTCATGCATAGCTTAGTGGAATTTCATGAATTTATGTTTACTGTCATGATTAGCAATTCTCAAACTTGTTACGTCTTTAATTGGCAAGTACCATCTGGAAAAATATTTGGGGTTGTGTTTCAAGAAACAGAACATTTCTAATGTATGATGCATGATATTTGGAATATTGTTTAAGTTGCAATAGAAAATGAAATAAAATCAAAAATAATAAAAATAAAATTGGTAATATACTCACAATGCATAGCTAAAATTTTAAGACCAGTATTTGACATGGTGACATACAGTACTTGTGTGTTTCAGTGAACAGGAAGTTGAAGTACATCTCTCTGGCTGTGCTGGTAGTGCAGAATGCATCTCTGATTTTATCCATTCGCTTCGTGCGGACTCTCCCTGGAGACCGTTTCTATGCCACCTCCGCCGTAGTCATGGCCGAGGTGCTAAAGGTGCTCACCTGCCTGCTCATCATCCTGCTGCAGAAGAGACGTGAGTGCCAGCGCAGTTACACTCTGACTGTATACAGCATACAGAGCCAAACAACATTTTAACCATAGAAATCTACAAGGTTAAACCCCTGATCACTGTAGGATGTAGGGATGGTTACATATTGTTTTTTGAGTCCATAGGATGCTGGTTTGACCTTACCTAACCAGCCAGAACCACATGCTTTGACAAAACTTTACAAAGACAAGTGGGTCTGGAACTGTATCCCTTCTCCCCAATTCCGGAGGGCATGATTGACAGGCCAATTAACCAGAGAGATGCATTCCCTTGTTACAGTAAATAAAAACATGGCGGTTTAGGAGTAAAAAAGGAAAAAACAACATCACAGATGACTGAGAAACAGTGCAGATTTCTGTAGCATCAGCAATTGAAGCACCAAACTCTTATTCATCACATTTGAAAGTAATATATTTTATTCTGAATGATACAAGAATTTTGGAAAGGAGATATGTGATATAAATTATCGGCTATGTTTAGACCATCCCATGTTAGGATGGAGGTTTCTTATGCTCTATGGTCCTATGATACTATATGATATTTGTTGATATTGATGCAAGGCCCACTTAGTCATACTAGAGTTCTCAGATTATTTTTAATCACATATAGCCCTCTCTGTTTGTTAACTTGTCTATTTATAAAGACACATCTAATGCAGTGAGGACACACTAAACTGCACACAGATACTGGATATTGGATATGAAAAATCTATTCCACATACTGTATCTGTTGGTATATCCCCAATAGAATGCCAGGTTTAAACAGACTAGACTACACTACATTATAAGAATTACCATGGCAAATAATGACCACGACCAGATTTAGTTTGGTCTAATTCCAGTCTGAAATAAGCAATACACACCAAGGACTACACCACCTGCAAACCTAACCAATGCAGGACTAAACCAGGAGGCCGTTTCTGCAGATAGGCTCCTCAAGTTCACATTTTCATTGCTCATTGGTGTCCACAATCATGCTTTTTGTGCCTACGACGAAGGCTTAAAACTTCATGTCCTTTTTGTTTTATGTTGATGGGAACAACATTTTGAATATCAACCTTCTACAGTTGTGTTTGAAATTGTTTATTCCTGTTTTATTTTGTCTCTGTTTATTGGTAAACATTTTTCTGTCCCTGCAGTGAATGTTAAGGAGACAGCCCTGTCCATGTTTGACTCCATTGTCGTTCAATACAAGGACACGCTGAAGCTGGCTGTGCCCTCGCTCATTTACACACTCCAGAACAACCTGCAGTACATCGCCATCTCCAACCTCCCAGCAGCCACCTTTCAGGTACCACTCACCTTCTGTGGCACTTCGATGGTACATATACACCTTTCGTAGTCTCAGAGAGGTCAAAAAAGGATCATGCCAACAGTGAATCCAATTTTTTTGAAGTTAGAACCTCAAACACTCTGCATTCAAGTCATATTATTTTGCTCCTGTCTGCTCTTACTGCTCTGCTCCTGTCTTCTCTGCTCCTGTCTTCTCTGCTCCTGTCTGCTCTTGTTGCTTTGTTCCTGTTTGCCCTTCTATCTCCTGCTCCTCTGGCGTCTGCTCCTCTGGCGTCTGCTCCTCTGGCGTCTGCTCCTCTGGCGTCTGCTCCTCTGGCGTCTGCTCCTCTGGCGTCTGCTCCTCTGGCGTCTGCTCCTCTGGCGTCTGCTCCTCTGGCGTCTGCTCCTCTGGCGTCTGCTCTTATGGCGTCTGCTCTTATGGCGTCTGCTCTTATGGCGTCTGCTCTTATGGCGTCTGCTCTTATGGCGTCTGCTCTTATGGCGTCTGCTCTTATGGCGTCTGCTCCTGCCATGGCATAAGCTGTTCCTCCTCTGTTCTCTGGTTGCTAGGTGACGTACCAGTTGAAGATCCTCACAACAGCCCTGTTCTCAGTGCTGATGCTGAGAAAGTCCTTGTCCAGGGTCCAGTGGTTCTCTCTGCTGCTGCTCTTTGCTGGAGTCGCCATTGTTCAGGTCAGTGCAACCACTCAATTGAGTTAAGAGAAATTGAGAATGGGTCATAGTTCCATGGTAGAATCAACCACCAAAGATTCAAAAAGCAAATGTGACATAATTTGAAGAAGGGGTGTTTTGCAAAATCGATCTTTTGAGCTTTTTACCACGTTGTAACGTTGTTCTCGTGCCTGAAGAGGTTTTAGAGATCATCCATTCACGTTTGAGTTATCTGGTGATCTCCCTTCTTATGGTTGGCTGTAAGATTCTGTCAAATGCTCAGCCCACAAACCTACGTCATCCATGCTCCCACATGACTATTCTCCATAAATATACAAAAGCATGATGCAGAACTGTAGTGGAGTCATTAAAATTGAAAGTGAAACTTTTAAACATATTAATATATTGTTTTTGGCAAACACAATATATATATATATATATATATATATATATATATATATATATATATATATATATATATATATATATATATTTTCTTTTTTTTTTTTTTTTTTTTTCAATATTATTTTTCTGAACATAAACAATTCAGACTTTTAACCATTGCCTTTTAAACTACTTTTTTTTTCCAAGTCTGAACTCTTACTTGTGTGTAAAGTGCCCTCTTGTGACTCCATCAGGTGCAGCAGGAGGGGAAGAAGGAGTCCTCCGTGTCAGACAGCTCCTCTCAGAATTACATGGTGGGACTGGTTGCCGTGGTGATCAGCTGCCTCTCCTCTGGTTTTGCCGGAGTTTATTTTGAAAAGATCCTAAAGGGGAGTGCGGCCTCGGTGTGGGTGCG
Source organism: Periophthalmus magnuspinnatus (assembly GCF_009829125.3). Lineage (NCBI taxonomy): Eukaryota > Metazoa > Chordata > Actinopteri > Gobiiformes > Gobiidae > Periophthalmus > Periophthalmus magnuspinnatus. The sequence continues at coordinate 18,119,088 of NC_047132.1, forward strand.
AAACGTCCAGCTCGGAGTGTTCGGCACGGCTCTTGGCCTGCTGGGAATGTGGTGGAACGATGGTCCTGGGATCGCCAACAATGGCTTTTTCTTCGGCTACACCTCCATGGTCTGGTGAGTACACAGTCTATTGGTCAGTTTTGTAAGGATAATTTGCTACTTGGACCCAAGGTAAATGCATGCCGTTGCCCAGGTTTATTCTCAGACTCAGGCTCAAGAAAAAAATCATATGGTATATTTTATTTATACAACTTATTTTACTCTTTAGACTTCACAGTTAAAAACCCTTTTCACCCTTTTTGAGCCAATACAGATATCCAGTATGGATATAACATTTATTCCAAGGCCGACAAACTTATGCTAAGTTATAGTGAAGATCAGAAATCAACAGTTCACTCTTAATAATAATAATAATAATAATAATAATAATGATGTACACATTTGTCTGGTATGTAAAATGTGTTGCATGATTGTGTAAACATACAATCATATTTTGCCTTATTTTTAGCTATGCTACAACAATCTTGGCCAAACTAATTTATTTCACTAGATCTGTGGAAAAAACAAGACTTCTCACAGCGTTGTATGCTTAACACTTCACAAGTAGTGTCAAGTTAGTGTATATACTGCAAATCTAATCACTGTAGGCTTGTTTTGCCCTGATAATTGCACTGTACCACCTTAAATATTTGCACAGTGAAGTAGGACATAATCAAGAAGCATTTTAACATGTGCAACTCCATACCTTGGAAATTTCATACTGCCCCATCCCTACTGAGCACAACATGGGCACACAGAGACTGAAAAAGTATAAATAAATAATAATAAATAACTATTTATACAGAAAAGTACTAGTAAAATGTATTTATTTATTTGTAAAAAAAAAAAAAAAAAAAAAAAGACTGAATAAATTCCCATTTCACTCCTTAGTCCTTATAATCCCAGTAAAATAATTAGTTCTCTCTCAGAGGTTTCAGTTGACCATCAACCGATTTAATTGACTAAAGACCTACTAAAGATCCCTAAAGATTTGACTTTGTTGCATCCCCAGGTGCGTCATCTTCAACCAGGCGTTTGGGGGCCTTCTGGTGGCCGTGGTGGTGAAGTACGCTGATAACATCCTAAAAGGGTTTGCTACCTCCTTCTCCATCATCGTGTCCACTGTGGCATCTGTATATCTGTTTGGCTTCCACGTGGATCTGATGTTTACAGCAGGGGCAGGGATGGTGATCGGAGCTGTCTACTTGTACAGTCTGCCCAAACCTCCCAGTATGCTTGGCGGCATAGGGGGTGGAGCAAGTGGAGCGGCAGGAAGTGAAGATGAGGGAAAAATGGGACAGTCCAGAAATGGAAGTTTGACGACAGAAGAGAATGGTGAAATGGACTCGTTTCTCCCAAAGTCAGTCCTCATCAAATAAGTTTAAGGTTTTTCTGTTGGTTTGCACATTCTGTGAACCAATCACATTGCTCAGCTAGGTCACATGGCCTTACATGACCATGCTTAAGATTAAACTGATCATCAAATCTAACAATAGAAACATTAATTTGAAGACCATATGACCAGATGAGACTGTGAATGGTTTATCCTCTTTTGCTTTCTCTCTGAGTTAAAATCAGAACTGGAACTTTATCTAACATCATTTTAATTCTGGACTAAAGACTAACTGCTTCTGCAAGACTTGTATTCACAAAATTATAAAATGCAAACTAAAATGTGGACCTGAGTGGAACTTGTAAAACCCTCAACCCCCCGGGGTTTAGTCTTCCAGCCCAGGATTCTGGGGGCTGGAAGACTAAACCCGGGGACAAGTCAGGTTACATTCAAGTTTCATCTCCAGATAATCCAGACTTGATTTTTTTGTGAGTATAACTCTTCTCTTTTAACCTAACGACCTTGGCCAAGTCCACATGAAGACGAGCTTGGGTGTATATGGGTGTACTAGTATGTGCAAATCATCCATGGGGGAAGGGTTTTGAGACCTGAAAACAACCAATATGTGTCATAGATTATAAAATGTAAAATGTAAACTCAAAATGCAACTTATCAAACTGAAAATGAAGACTAAACTAAACCAGGCCCAAAACAAAGCCCAAACCTGTGAATGATTTGATGATCTTGATCTGAAGTGTCATTGACTTGTCTCTGGGAGTCTACATTCCTGGATCATATAGATTTTCACTGCTCTTATTGTTTACATTGTTTCCTCCTGTGGCACATACTATTACATACATTTACTGAAGCTGTGCCGCACAGACAGAAAACCGTTTTCAACACTAACTGTCTCGTCTCCATGTGGATGGCCTTCTGTTTTTTCTGCTTGAGTTAGGTTTGAAAGCACAAATGGAGCAAAAAATGAGACAAACTGGAAAACTGGGGGACTTTAAGTTCTGCCTCTTTGCCTTAAACTTTCATTTGCCAATTGAATGAATGATTGTCTTCTGCTAAATGATTGGTTAAGTTATGGTGGTTTGGTGTCAGTCTGCAGCAGATAAAAGGTTTGCACTGAAAAATCTAATAGGCTATAAGGCTAACATAATCAAATTTATTCAAATTTTATTAAGTTACTGTCTCAAAATGAAAACCAAAAGTGATTTTTATGTTATTTATGGATATAAAAGTGTAATATAAACAATTTCAGACATTAAGAAGCCCCTAGCTTCTTTTAACAAACACTCTCATATAAACAAGTGTCATATATACCATTCAAATTATTCTTTATTTTTTATATATGTCTGATTCTGTGTGAATCTAACTTCTGCTGCAGCAGCGTCGGTGCCTTCCTTTTAGCCATATTCACTTTGTATAAATCTCTGTTTCACTCAAACCTGTGGTGGGAAACGGACATTCTGGGGGGTAAAGCTCTGGTCACATGACACAGGGCGTGGGTTTGTGCTCGTTGATTGGAGCACACTTTTTATAAAAGTAAAAGACTTTAATCAAAAGACGGGCGTTTACGAATGTGTCACTTTGGGAGAAAATATACGATTTTTTTTTTTTTATAGATTTTTTTCTTAAATCATATTGTATGTTAAGTTTTACTTTAACTTAAAACAAGTTGTTAGGCCCCGTGGGGAAAAAGGGAACACAGCTTTTTGTGTTGGAAACTACATCAATGAGTTGACTTTTTTTGTACCATTTGTTTTGCCTTGGTGTATCTCTGCCATAGTAGCTGCTGAGGTACCTTTTGTCAGCCTAGTGAATACAGTATCGATTAAGTTTGAGTTTTCTTCCAAAGTGATGTTTATATTTTGTATGATTCTTTTTTATTTGAATCAAACTGTAAAAAGGTTTTAAAAGTTCTCTGATTTTGTGTAAGATCGTAAATAAATATAAGTAATATTTAGGATGAAAGGAAAGTGAAGATGTTTGATGAAGAAATAAAGGTGACTTCAGAGTCCAGACTCCTGTAGTTTACGATGTGTGGACTTAAGTGGATCAGTGCAAACCAACATGCGGTACGCAGAATCATTTGTACCCAGTGTTGGGTACTGGTCAAATGAATTGGTAGTCTAATAAGGTTCATTCTGTCTTCTGTTCTGATCATTTATTCTGTGAACTGCTTTTTCAGACAGGAGTGGCTGCTATCGTGCAGATTTCCTCAGAGTAGTTTAGTGAACTTTCTTGTCAATTAATAATTTCACATAAAAAAATGTGAAAAGCCAAATTTTTTTTTTTCCCTGAGGTCAATCTGGAGCACTCCCTGGTGCTGAGGAAGAGTATCCATATTTTTACAGTGCCCCAAACGAACATGCACTGTTGGCTGTGGAATGTTTCTACAATGCACTGGCACTGAATATGACAACTATCATGAAGAAAAACAATATCAATTCTTTTACGTCTGGGATACTACCCTGTTCCCCTACAAGCCTATGCTGGAGCTTTAGGCCGAGCTGATATGCCAAACGGTACAAATATTGGTCTCAAATATTGGTATATCTCTAAAATTCAGTAATGCAATGTTTCTTACAATGAACAGTAGTGTGTTTTCCGCAAGTTACAGCAGATTTGTATTTTTTACAGCCTTCATTGCTCATTTTTGAGAGCTGCGATTAGTTGTGGAAGCTGCGTCTTGTGTTCCTTCTTGGGTTTGATCTGAGATTTGTCTGTTTGCACTTGTTTTGTTGAGAATTAAATACTGTAAATACTTCTTTTTGGATACATTTTTATAAAAACATGAATACTTACCCAGTCTCAGTTTGTCTTGTCGTCCGCTCCTTTTTCCACCTCTTTCTTTTGTAAAAATATTCCTGACTGACAGCATGCTTTTCTGTTTACATCGGAATAACACAACACAATGTCTCAATTAATAATGTACACCTTACCTTATGATGTCAGATATAGCTCCTCAACTTGTTTCATGATAATATTTTGGCTTCATGTACACTGAGCTATAAATGTCAATTTCACTTTAGTTCTGAGCCATGCCATGCCAAGTCCTCTAATGCAAATTAAAAAACTACAGCAGAAAGATTTAGACTTAGTTTAAGGCAAGACTAAGGGTGCATTCACACTTCCAGATTCACCATATCAAAATTGGGATTAAACCGGGACTAGATCAGGACTAAACAATCACTAGAACAAGGCCAACCAAGTCTACATTAGAACTAAAATGATGAACACGCTTTGAGATAAGCCCTGCTCTGTCCTGTGTTAGTCTTGGTTTAGTCCTGGTTTAAACCTGCATTAGACAACACTTACATGCACATGCAAAATCTGATTATTATCAGATTTTTTGAGTTGCAAGATAATTAAAATAATCTGCTCACCTAATTTCTTTCTGATCACAATTTCTCTGATTACTCACACCAGATTTTGCAGGTTGCATGTCATGGAAATAAGCTTAAATGTCCAGAAAATTGATCAGATCAGATTTAAGTGTGCAAGTGTCTGTTGGGGGTTTTCTTGCATGCACACTGGTTTATAGCAGTATGCATATAAGGTTTGGTCCTGGTTTATGCTCGCTTTAGTCTTGGTTTAGTTCTAGTTTAGTCCCAGCTTAAGTTTTGCCTTACCCTTGCCTTAGTCCTGGCTTTGAAAAATGTTAGTGCTGGTATATCCCTGGTAAGGCCCTCTTGCATTTTTAACCAGTTTCGACCTGCTTTAGTCCCACTTTGGTTCAGTCCTTAGACCTCCACTTAATCCCTCGTGTGTGTGTGTTTGCTCTGTTTCAGAGTCGGTGGGAAACAGAAAGGATCATAAAGGAGACAAAAATCAGGCATAATCACTCCAGAGTCAGCTTCCAGACAGCTCCACTGCACCAATCAACACAAATATGTTTGGGACGCTTTACTTCTGCAAATTAGGAGTACAAAGTTAATAATTCAGATTTTAAACATCTGATGTGGAAGGACAGATAGATCTGAATGAAGTCCAAATCAATTATAAATCTACTACAACAGATTAAAGTATTTGTCCTTGATATAAGCTTAGATCTGAACATTTTGAACATTTTGCTAAAACTATAAATTAATGGCTGAAATTAACATACTGAAATGTATCACTCTTAATCGCTCTTAGTCTGACCAGTCCCCCAGGACCTGTTTGCCATGGGTGACCCTGCGAGGGGCATGAAGCCCCCAACAACATAGCTCCCAGGATCATTCAGGTGCTCAAACCCCTCCACCACAGTAACATGGCGGTTCAAGGAGACTAAGAGCGGTTCAGAAGCCCTTCATGATGAGAAGGAAAACAAGGCCAGTTACGTTGCCCAGATTGGCATTACAAGGGAACCCACCCTGGAGCCAGGCCTGGGGTGGGTGCTTAACTCGAGTGCCTGGTGACCAGGCCTTTCCCCACAGGGCCCGGTCGGGCACAGCCCGAAGGAGCAACGCGGGGCCATCTTCTCGTGGACCCACCACCTACGAGAGGATCCGTAGGGGGCCGGTGCGGAGAGATCTGGGCAGCAGTCAAAGGCAGGGACCTCGATGACCGTATCTCCAGACAGGGAGACTAGCTTGTCTCGTTAGGGGGGAAGAAGTCTGAGCTTGTGCGAGAGGTTGAGTGTTACCGACTAGATATAGTCAGCATCACCTCCACGCGTAGCTTGGGCTCTGGACTCTCCATTTCTCTGGTGTTGCCTGTGGGGAGAGGCGGCGAGCTGGTATGGGGTTGCTTATTGCCTCACAGCTCATCCGCCATGTGCTGGAGTTCACCCCGGTGAGGGTCGCATCTCTGCACCTTGAGGTCGGGGACTCTCACTGTTGTGTCAGCCTACGGGATGAACACCAGTATAGAGTACCCAGTCTTCTTGGAGTCCCTGGGAGGGGTACTAGAGAGTGCGCTTTGTCGTAATCTGACCTCCGGCTGCATTTCTTGGATACTCTGGTGAAGAGAGGGGTAGAGCCATCAACCGATCACCACCTGGTTGTGAGTTGGATCTACTGGTGGAGGAGGAAGCCAGATAGACCTGGCAGGCACAAGCATACTGTGAGGGTCTTTTGGGAATATCTGGCGAAGCCCTCTGTCAGGGGGTTTTCAACTTGCACCTCCGGGAGAGCTTCTCCCAAATCCTGAGGGAAGCTAGGGACACATGGATTTCAAGTGGGCCATGTTCTCCACCTCTACTGTCGATGCGGCTGCTTGTAGCTGTGGTTGTAAGGTCTGCAGTCCTTGTTGTGCCAGCAATCCCTAAACCTGGTGGTGGACACCAGAAGTAAGGAATGCCATCAGGCTGAAGGAGTCCTATTGAGCCTGTGGGACTCCTGACGCAGCTGACAAGTACCGGCGGGCCAAGCATACCGCGGCTCATGTGATCGGCAAAGTTGGAGTTGGGAGGAGTCCGGGGAGGCCATGGAGGAGGACTAGTGGTCGACGCCTCAGGAGGGGGAAGCAGTGCTTCACCAACACTGTTTACAGTGCGGGTGGAGAGCTGCTGACCTCAACTGGGGATACTGTGGGATGGTGGAATGAATACTTTGAGGATCTCCTCAATCCCACTGTCACATCTTCTGAGGATGAAGCAGAGACTGAGGACTTGGAGCCAAACTCATCCATCACCCTGGCTGAAGTCACTGAGAAAGTTGGCAAGCTCCTCTGTGGCAAAGCTCCAGGGGTGGATGAGATCCGTCCCAAGTATCTTTAAGTCTCTAGATGTTGTGGGGCTGTCTTAGCTGACACGTCTCTTCAACATCGCGTGATGGTCGGGGACAGTGCCGCTGGACTGGCAGACTTGGGTGGTGGTCCCTCTGTTTAAAAAGGAGAACCAGAGGGTGCGTTCCAACCACAAGGGAATCACACTCCTCAGCTTTTCTGGTAAGGTCTATTCCAGGATACTATAGAGGAGAATCCGAGAGACAGTCGAGCCCCTCGGATTCAGGAGGAGCAGTGTGGTTTTCGTCTCAGTCATGGAACACTGGACCAGCTCTATACTCTCCATCAGGTCCTCAAGGGTTCAAGGCAGTTTACCCAACCAGTCCACATATGTTTTGTGGATCTGGAGAAGGCATTTGACTGTGTCCGTTGTGGTGCCCTTGGGGGGGGGAGAACCCTTTGCTAAGGGCTATCTGGTCCCTGTATGACCAAAGCAGGAGCTGTGTTCGCATTGCTGGCAGTAAGTCAGACCTGTTCCCAGTGCACATTAGACTCTGCCTGGGCTGCACTTTGTCACCGCTTCTGTTCATTGTTTTCATGGACAAAATTTCTAGGGGCAGCCAGGGGCCGGAGGGGTTCGGGGACCACAGGATCACATCTCTGCTGTTTGCAGATGATGTTGTCCTGATGGCTTCATCGAGCCAGGACCTGCAGTAAGCATTGGGGCAGTTTGCAGCTGAGTGGCTGAGATGAGAATCAGATCCTCGAAATCCAAGGCCATGGTTCTCAACCGGAAAAAGATGGCTTGCCCTCTCCAGGTTGGTGGGGAGTCCTTGACTCAAGTGGAGGAGTTCAAGTATCTCGGGGTCTTGTTCACAAGTGAGGGAACGATAGAGTGTGAGATTGACAGGCGGATCGGTGCAGCGTCTGCAGTGATGCAGTCGCTGTATCGGAGTGTTGTAGTGAAGAAGGAGCTGAGTTGAAAGGCAAAGCTCTCGATTTACTGGTCAATCTACGTTCCTACCCTCACCTATGGTCATGACCTTTGGGTAAATGACCAAAAGGACAAGATCACGGATACAAGCGGTCAAAACTTATTTCCTCTGGAGGGTGACCAGGCGCTTCCTTAGAGATAGAGTGAGGAAGTCTGTCACATGGGAGGAGCTCAGACTAGAGCTGCTACTCCTCCATGTCGAGAGGAGTCAGTTGAGGTGGCTCGGGCATCTGTTCAGGATGTCCCCAGGATGCCTTCCCAGGGAGGTGTTCTGGGCATGTCCCACTGAGAGGAGGCCCCAGGGAAGACCCAGGACATGCTGGACGGACTATATATCTTGGCTGGCCTGGGAACGCCTTGGGGCGCCACCGGAGGAGCTGGAGGACGTGTCTGGGAAGGGGGAAATCTGGGAGCCCCTACTTAGACTGCTGCCCCCATGACCCGCCTCCAGATAAGTGGAAGAAAATGGATGAAAATGTATCACCAAAGTGACCTCCAGCTTTTATTTTAACATCCTTTTGTTTACATATGTCTAAACACTCCTCTCTTTTGATTACTTTTTTTTTTTTTAGAATATGATGAATGTACTATTTAAATATTTTATTCTTCAAATTTCATTTCAAATGAACAAATGTGCCTCTGAAACAACTTTTCTTCCTGTTCCATGCTTTTGTTTATGGTTCACTCACTTTATTTTTACAATACCAAACAATGAAGATTGTTTTGTTTTAAAAAACATGACTGAAAATGAACAAAATGAAATAAATATATATTGATTAATATGTCCATTATTTCGCAAATTACAAGTATTTCACAGTTTGGTTAATTTTGTTCAGAGTGGGTTCTTATATTAATCCTACTGCATAGTGTCATGTCATTGTTTTGTTTGCTAATTTGCAAGTATACTATTGTGCGTTTGCAATCTCTCTCAGGAGGGCTCTCAGTTTATTATGTTTTCTACAATTGGTTGTTTTAATATACAGTAATGTGTCTTATGTAGTAGTTGTAATAATTTCTAGTCCAATTAAATGACCTGTGAGTAAAACTGTTTAAAGCTGCTTTTAAACTGTTTAAAGATCATCTCAGTCTACTGAGAACCAGAACTTCAAACATATTAAAAAATGTGTATTTCTGTATTATACAAAAAGAGATTGTGCCATACAATAATAATCATTGATATGCAATGCCCTAATTACTTAGATTGATCAAATAAACATTGGTCTCTTTGGCCCTTTTGATATCAGAGAATAGAAAAATAGTAGGCCTACATTCCATTTTTAAGCCCCCTGTTGTTTTTATGGATGGTTAGGAGCCCTGAAGAAAAATAAGTACCCTAACTAATTCCAGATACTGACTGACATCTGCAGCACTGACAGCCAGCTCTCCTGTTCTGGTGCCCCCTCGTGGCCATTTGGGCCTACAGCATGTGTCCACACTGCATATCTGACCTCCACGGCTCTGTCCTTCAGAGGGCTGCATTCTTCTCCTCTAATCTGATCCAGCATTTGGTCTGATGTATGCGCGCGTGTGTACACGGAGAGTCCTCTGACGTCAGCGCGCGAGGAAAATCACTATAATCGTGAGGTTGTTAAAAAAAAAAAAGCGAGATCCCGGTGACGTGCGCGGCTCGTGCTCCGGTAAAACAGCGGGAGGGAGCGGAGTTGAATCGGAGCTGCATTGGAAACAGGCCAGGGGGGCGGGACCAGAGCTGTTACGTCATCAGTGTAGTTTATAAAGCCCGTGCACGTACGGTCCAGCAGACAAACGGACAGACAGATAAACGTACTTACGTAGCGACGCTTTAAATACCTCCGCGTGACTGTGACAGGGCACCGTCCTGATCTGAACACACGCTGCCCAGCCTCCCTGTCTCATTTTCGGCCTTGAAACGGATGGAGCTCGGGTCTCCTCTGGACTTCCAGCCCCGCGTCACCTGAAGCCCCTCACAGCCGGGCTCCGCACTCACAACCCCCGCAGGATTCCGCTAAGCAGGCCGCTGAGGACTACCCCTCCGTGAAGTCCCATGCGATTCTTCAGACTCACATTCAAGTGTTTCGTGGATTGTTTTTGAAAGTAGCTGTGCGTTCTGTGGCGTTTATTTTTTACGTTTTTTATTTTTGCATTTTTCTTCCTAACCCCATTCTTTTGCACCACCAACTCTTGACTGAACGTTATTTGACTGTGTTAAGTGTAAAGTGACTGAAGCCGCGCGGTTCGTGCGTGACATCGCGGATGAACAGGTGACTGAGAAAGGACTAAAAAGCAGTGGGTGAAATTTCACAGATAATATATCTCAGCAGCTGCTTTCGCTCGGACCGCGCTCCGGAGCTGCAGCAGCGGGAGGAGGAGAGCTCTTTAGAGGTGACAGGTGAGCGCTGCCCCCGCAGAGACACACGGGACACACGGCTCTAAATCTGCGGCAACAGGACCGAGGATTAACGGGACGGAAATACGAGCGGGCTATGAGCCATTATTAGTAACTTCTAACGGGATTTTTTGGCCGAGCAGCACAATTTGAACCTTACTCAAAAGACGCTTCTCACAGACTCATTTTAAAATCGCATTTGAATCGTTTTATTCGACTAATTACTGACTCTTATAACGCATGCAACCGGATTTCAATTGACTTCCGTTCAAGTGACTTGTAATTTAATTTTTTTTTTCATTTAACATCCAAGTGCAAAAACAGCCACTACTATCATGAACAATTGGGAATCTGTACAAAACTAAATTCTTAATTCAATAGTCATTTCAACTGCTAACTACTGCTTATTATAAAATAGTCCATAACATGCATAGGCCTATTACCCCCGACTAAAAGACTAGAGCTTGACTATTTCAACTTTAAAGTGAATTTAAAGTGACTTCTAGGCCTATTTATTGTAAGAATAGACTACTTATTCTATAGCCTGCTTATTTCAGCTATATTGAGAATTTAAATTTATTTTCCAGTTCGGGACAATTCAGAAGTGCATTGATCTTTGATAAAAATTGAAACCATTTCTCAGATTAACTTTGCTCAGATTTTTGTTTAGACTTTTTTTTTAACGACTTACTGCTCTGTGGAAGCAACCAGTGACAGTGAAAGATTCAAGCTGATTTTTAGAGCCATAAACTATTCTGAAATTTAAAACGTCCCTGAGCGATGGAGAAGACTGAAAAACAGTCTCTGCCTGCCTCGGCGTCCTCAACTCTACTGGACGAATTAAACAAAAAGTCCCATTTTGTCGCCAATGGTGGTGGCAGTCATCATTACCCGCCTGTGCCAACTGCAAATGGCTCACTTGTGGCCACTGTGGCGATGGGAGGTGTGGCTTGTCCTGAGAAGAAAGGGACTGTGGTCACAGGTGGCTCAGGGGCAGTGCCAGGTGCGTATCCGGAGCGGGAAACATGGACCCGACAAATGGACTTCATCATGAGCTGTGTGGGCTTTGCTGTGGGCCTCGGGAATGTATGGAGGTTTCCGTACCTGTGCTACAAGAATGGAGGAGGTAAGCATTAAATATGTATTTTATGCTTCTTATTATTACAGTATTCACTGGTGCTCTTTGTGTAATTTGGGCTAAAGATTATAATTATTTATTGCCTTACTTCTGTAATGTGCCTGACAAGTCTCTCAAACTGCTTCTCTGCAGCAATTATTTTTATTATTGTTATTATTTCAGTCTACGCATGGTGATGTTAAGCCACTTCTGTAGCCACAGCTGCCTTGGGGTAGAGTAGACTGAAGCACTGCTCCTAATCTGTACAGTCAGCCCTGCTGACCACCAATACTTGTCCACCACATACATATGTACGGTGGGTGACGTGTCTTGCCCAAGAACACAACAACAGTATGCACTTCCTTGATCCAAGTTGTTATGGAACTGCTGACCTCTAATTACTGTACCACAACCTCTGAGGGATCAATTAGGAAAATAATAGAATGAACCAGGGATGTCCACATTTTTTTTCACCAAGAGCGCATTCAAATGGGTGCATTTAACACAGCTTTGACACAGGCACCGCACCTTTTAAGAATGCTTGGAACATTCATTTTAGGTCTGTATCGCAATGTAGCGATGTAGTGCAAAGGTATAAGTGGTAGAATTACTTTAATTTTCGGAAAAGTACTACTTAAGATCATTTGGACCAAACCAATAGGAGGCCTGAGGGCTGCATTTGGCCTCAGGGTTTGGACGCATAGTTTGGAGACACCTGTTGTAACCTATCAAAAGTTTGATTGGTTTATGCGTCAGTTGATGAAAACACTGAAAGCCTTACAGCCATATTGTTATTGTGGACACTTACAATATGTATAGTGCATACTCTTTTCCTAAATGCATTGTTAAGTTGCACGCTTGCAGCCATGCACAAAAAAGAAACTACATAGACAAGTGGGTACAGCCAACATGAAAAACTTATATTATTATCATAACGCTGTTTTGTCATAATCAATCCCTGGCAAAGACCTTTTAGATTTAGTCCTTGTCTTGACCCATTGGATCTCTCAAGAATGCAGTCTTAGTTCCATAGTAGTTTTCTGGAATCATCGTACTCCTGAATGCAGAGCTATCAGCACATTCTCGGTACAGAGGAGCCGACAGGAATATGTGCCAGGTTCCTGTCTGTTTTTAATGCAACGAAGAACAGGATCATCTTCGTTGAAAATTAGCTACAAATATTCTGCCATTAGAATTCCCTGTAACAAGCCAACAGATGCTGATCGTTTGGTTTTGCACAGTTTAGTCTCAATCTAAAGTCATATTTATTTTGTTAATTTCCCAATGCCCCATAGTAAATTCATGTGAGTGATGGTTATCTGTCAGTGTATGTCTAGGAAAAGGTCTTGTTTTTGGCATTGGTTTGGAATGTCCACATAACAAAGAGGTTACCTGGAGATTTCTCTGTAGTGTCATGTGAAGCAGCATTAAAGCATTAAGGGCATTAAAGAGATGGAAGAGACATTCAAATGGGAGCAAAATAAGACCAAGACATTCAGGAGACATTCAGGACAAAGACCGAGGGACATGATTCACCTGATAAAGGTCCGGCTCTCACCGAGATCTGGTTCAGACCGGACTTTGGACTCTGGATTTAGGCAAGGGGCTTGGAGACACTCTACTGCTATATCTCCCCCATCCTTTCTTTTGTCCAGTGAAAAAAGTCCTAAAATCATACTCAGCGGAAGTTTGCGTAACCACAGTCAGTGCATCAGAAAGATACCCCCTTCTGTCCTCTAGCTTTCTCTCTCCTCCCCTCTTTCTCTCCTCTCTCCCATCCTTGTCTCATTTGTCTCCTAAATATAGTAATGGCTGGTCTGTTTGGATGCAGTTTTTGGAGGTGACTTGTCTGTCCTCTTGTTCAGCCAAACCGAGAGATTCCATTGATGCACTCTGAATGCACCTGGACCTAGTTATTTATTAGCAAGTAAGTGAGTAGAGAGGCACATTTTAGTTTTGATATGTTTTTGGGAAGCTCACAGAATAACATGTTTTGAAGTTCATACGACAAAGCTCCACCAGTTCAGCAAAATGGAGCTACTTTTTACGCCTGCCCCGGAACACATCTTATTCTGTTTGTCAATACTGCTCCACTATCCCTAGTTTTGTCATTTACGGCCCCTTTTCACGTTGAGCATTTACCAGGACTGCCAAATGAGTCTAAGAGAAAATGGTTCATTACACAAGACATTTTGCTTTGCCATGATTGGTTGAGTCACGTCTTGACCAGGAAGTATCTGCTTCAGTGTCCGCATCTGTTACCTGTCAGTTTAAATAAATTGTATTAGTCCATGCTCAGGTTAAACACTTTTATTGATCATTCACAACTGATTGGGTGTTTCCACAGCAAGAGGCTCAAGATCAAGAGGTCAAACTAACACTCTTCATTATGCACTTAAGTGTGACAAGCTTCAATGTCAGGGCTAAGCCAGAGGAAAATCTAACCTGTTATTCACCTGCCCTGTTCATAATAATTAAAGGAACTGTGCATTGTTTCATGTAATAAAGTATGTTTTGCCCCAGATATATTGTAACAGTAGCTCTTGGGGTCAAAATGAGACTGCTGTGTACTGTCCGTATCTAATAATAAAGCGTTTTTATTATCCACGAATTAGGAAGTAACATTGGTGCACTGCTGGCATTAACGTGGCCGCAAAACTCCACTCTGGCCTCTAAAAGTTGTCAAATGCATGAATTCATCACAGTGAATAATTATACTAGGAATTCATTAACAAAGTGAGAAATGCAGTTGGACCTCTACCAATGGTCTAAAGCAACTTTTTATCATTTTTGAGAAGGTAAATATCCGGTACAGTGGCTTTAGTGTAAATAATTCTTGGCTGTATGATGGATTGTATAGAGAAGGTTTATAGACTTTAAACTGGTTAAAAAGGTAGGTGTTGGCTTCTGTTTATGCAAGAAAATATATGAACATGACTATCCTCTGAATCACCAGTTTACTGACACTGTAAGAGGCAGATATTTCACCATATTTCAGATATATATATATATATTTTATCTAGATTATAATGTTGTCTCCTCATCACAAACACACCTGGAGCTGTATTTTGTTTCATTCAAACATGTTTAACACACAAACCCTACATCTTTAGGCTGAGTTCTTCTCTCGAATGAAAAACACTCTGTTCAACCTTTTGATGTCATGTAGTAATATAGGAAGTGCTCCACTGTATTTTTACACTCCATACACCTTCACTAGAATCATTTCGATGATTTCAGACCATTGCCAGTCTCTGTTGACCCAAAGGTAAAAGGTAGCTAATAACTTGAAACCTACTGATACATGACATCACAAGGTGGAACAGAGCATTTTCAGCTGTGGGGATGCCTAACAGCCTAATAATACAGGATTACTGAAATATGTGTGAATGAAACAAAACATAACTCCAGATATTTTGTGTAATGTGTTTGGAGGCATAGAGGAAGACCAGAGACCACTTTAAATTGATGCAGAGTAGAGGGTTAGATAGAGCAGAACATTTACTAAACTCTAGTCTTGGTTTTGTTTTGGTTTCCCGTTTCCTGTTTGGTGGAGGGTCAGAGGTCAAGAGGTCCAACACGTGTGTGAGATTAACATAACGCTCTAATCTGAAATAATCCACTCCGCCCATTTTACTGTCTGCTTCTCCCTGCTATCATTCAAATCATCTCTCATTTAAATATTACAGAATCCTATTATAAACGAGGTCTAAACTAGGACTGAACCTTTTTCTCTTGACGTCTCTTGACCAATGACTGACCGTTATAGTTGTTACTTCTAGAGTTTTCTTACTAGAACTAACGCCATAATGTAAATAGGTCTGCATCTGTTAAGCACTAACCCTGGTTAAATTAAGTCCAACTCTTCCCAGTCAAAAAAAACAAAACATCTTCAGCTTTCTAACCATTTCCTGGCTGCTTTTTTCTGTCCTGACTACAAACTAGTAGTAAAAGGACTGTAAAGTAATATAATCAGATTTTATAATTATGACCACTGTTTTGGCATGTTCTTCAAACTAAATGCCTCTAGTCATTCATCAACACCCCGGTTTCACTATACAGTCCTCCTTTAGCTTTAACAACATTCCCAACTGTTCAAAGTGCTGTGTGCATGTTTTATTTCTCTGTTATAGAAAAAAGCCATAAAATGTGTTGTTGAGAAAGTTGTAAATTCCACAAGTACAGCTGCTAACCCCATGGAGACAAATTTTTTGTCAGTGACTTGTCTTATCTTTAATCGGGAATTACCAAATCCTATTTCTTGTAAATTACTGCTTCAAAATTAATACTGCAGAGAGCTTCTTGTGCTTAAAGAATACTGAATATGCTAATGCAACATTTTGAGGAGTTTTTCTCATTCAAAAGCTACTATATCTACTACTATATCTAATTTTAAATGGTTAACCAACTATGGCAACCATACAAATTTTCCTCCATTCTGAAACCCATTAAAAATAGTTCAGATTTTTTGAGTGTTATTTTGTGCTTTACTACTGTAAAGTACTGATCTGAATCACTGTCTCATCCTGGGTTGGGAATCACAGGGTCCCTCACGATGTAATACGATGCATGGCTCACTATACAATATTATCACGATATGGCAATCTATGTGATTATCAATATATTGTGATACAGTATATAAAGAATAAAATGCATTTTAAGAACAATATTTGTTAAGACACTATTGACTAAATTATACTAAAAATATTTTTGGCTATATATCCATACAGCAGCCCATGATAAAAATACTGTATCACTAATTTTGGTATCACGATGTACCGCTATATACTGTAGATATTTTGGCACACCCCTAGTCTCATCCTCACACTTTAATAATGGTGATTGCGATGGTGAATTGTGTTAAGGTGGGTCAGATAAGGCTCAGTTTGGTTTGTACTTGGATTTGGGTCACGTTTACAGTCCACACAGACCTGACTGGACCAGGGTTCAGATCGGAGCCAGATTTCCAGGACATGAATGAAAAATAAACAGTATTTGACATGTGGGGGTAGAAGTAAAAGTGCTGCAGTGTAAACTCCTGATGGGGTCATTTCAGATGGCAGTGCTGTAACACTTGGCTGAGACTTGTGTGATCTGCTGCCAGGTGACCTTAGGCCACTTCTGTACTCTACTGGCCATATCATGCTCAACTAGAATCTTATGGGGTTTTTGTTTGTTTTTGTTTTGTGTGTGTGTGTGTGTGTGTGTTTTAAGAGGTTTTCAATATTAAATAATCAGTCTTGACTTTTAAGCCTATAAAATACAAAACTCATCTAAAATGGAACTAATTTCTGGACTAACGTATTTGAAATGAGAAATGAGTGAGATGTATATAGATGTTCACCAGTATACTTATAAATGCTCTGCAGTGATGGGTTTACCTGATTTAACATGTCATAGCACAGCACACAAGCTAATTGGCTAAAATCCCTTGTACAAAATTATTTAATTGACTCCTTTGCCTGGGCTAGTGTGAGTTTGAATTAAATTGTGAGCAGAACAAACATAATTTTGTTTGTTGTTTATTAAATAATGTCCAGTATCTTGAAATAATTAATTACTTGTCGTAGCGCAGCGCAGCGTTTGCGTTTTGCCTTAGTAGAGCCGTGTGTTTTGCTTGTCAGATTGGTTTATGTCATCTGTTTGTATTAATTCAATTTCGTCAATGGGGGTACAAAGTGCTACTAGTGTCCAGTGATGCAGCCAGCTGAGGCCTGGCTACAGATCTGCTCCACTGCTCTTAACCGGCTTAACACTTAACAGTCCGTTGTAGAGACAAATGTAGTGAACTTAGGCCTGTTTTGATAATTACTACATTGACTTATCGTTCAATATATGAAAGCTAGAATAATTTTTTGGGGGTCAATATTTATTGTGTGTACTTTTTTTGCACTACTGGGAAATTTTAACAATATTTTACATTTTGAATAGTTTTTGTGGTTTAAATCTGCACTTGGGTTATTGTGTCAGTGGCATTAATTAGATGCAATACAGTGGGCAATTTTGCCCACTTTAAAAGGTACACTTCAACTGTGAGAGACAGAATGAGAAAAACAAAACAGAAAATCACATTGTCTGATTTTTAAAGAATTTATTTGCAAATTATTGTGTCAATAACAAAAGTTTATCTCAGTACTTTGTTATATACCCTTTGTTGGCAATGACAGAGGTGAAATGTTTTCTGTAAGTCTCCACAAGGTTTTCACACACTGTTGCTGGTAGTTTGGCCCATTTCTCCTGCAGATCTCCTCTAGAGCAGCGATGTTTTGGGGCTGTCGCTGGGCAACACGGACTTTCAACTCCCTCCAGAGATTTTCTATGTGGTTGAGATCTGGAGTCTGGCTTGGCCTCTCCAGGACCTTGAAATGCTTCTTACAAAGCCACTCCTTCGTTTGCCCAGGTGGTGTGTTTGGGATCATTGTCATGCTGAAAGACCCAGCCACGTTTCATCTTCAATGCCTTTGCTGATGGAAGGAGATTTTCACTCAAAGTCTCACAATACATGGCCCCATTCATTCTTTCCTTCACACAGATCTGTCGTCCTGGTTTGCAGGAAAAACACCCCCATGCTTCACTGTAGGTATGGTGTTCTTTGGATGCAACTCAGCATTCTTTCTCCTCCAAACACAACAAGTTGAGTTTTTATCAAAAAGGTCTATTTTGGTTTCATCTGGGCATATGAACTTATCTTGCGTGGAGCCCCAGATCAAGGTCTTGTATGTCTTCCATTTTCTAATAATCGCTCCCACAGTTGATTTCTTCACACCGGGCTGCTTACCTATTGCAGATTCAGTCTTCCCAGACTGGTGCAGGTCTACAATTTTGTTTCTGGTGTCTTTTGACAGCTCTTTGGTCTTGGCCATAGTGGAGTTTGGAGTCTGACTATTTGAGGTTGTGGACAGGTGTCTTTTATACTGATAACAAGTTCAAACAGGTGCCATTAACGAGTGGAGGACAGAGGAGCCTCTTAAAGAAGTTACAGGTCTGTGAGAGCCAGAAATCCAATACCAATTAATTCATCAAAAATCCTACAATGTTCTTCCTGGATTCTTTCCCCCCATTCTGTCTCTCATAGTTGAAGTGGACCTATGATGAAAATTACAGGCCTCTCATCTTTTTAAGTGGGAGAAATTGCACAATTGGTGGCTGATTGGTGGCAACAGCGATATTTTTCAATACATCACCTACTTTTATTACCATAATGCTTCTACTTTGTACAACTACTGTCCTCTGGTGAGTGTGTTGGAGGTTGGGGTGATCCTGTCTTACTGCAGTCTCCTCTGTTATATAACTTTAATAATATCCACATCACCAGGACATCAAGAACAAGTACTGGTTCAGACCCTGTTTAGCTGCAGTACAATCCTTAGATTTATATCATTTTTGAGTCAGTTTTGAAGTTTTTATTTTCATTGTGTACTCATTTCTTTAATCGGCTATTCAGAGGTATAAATAATGAGACTGGAATCTGCATCACAAATAAAAAAGTGCAGGGTTGTGTTTAAATCTGCCACCTCATTTTCAAAACAAACCAGGGCTTTGGCACAAGGACCAAACTAGTACTAAATGAGGCCTGAATCAAGGTTAGCTGAGCCTCCTGTTCCAAAGAGGAAATCCAAAAATGAATGATCTCTCTGGTCCACTGTAAGGTCTGGATCTGCAGGGGTCAGGTGACATTATGTCCTCTCTGTGGTGACCTGAGATGAAACCAAAATGACAACCATTCAAATGAATAAAGAAAATTTCACATCAGATTTGGCAGATCTGAGAAAAAAAATAAAAGGGTGAGTTTCTAATAGCTCTTCCTGTTTACATAGGGGGTTGTCCAATCTACCACCACACAAGAGGTAACATGATAATATTAGCCTGATTATAGTGCGTCAGTTGGTGTGGTCTTAGTCTGGTGTTAGTCCACTGACAGGAGATTAGCTGACACAGATTATCTCACTAACAGTAGCCTGGGATAAGCGGCTAACAGCTATTTATGCTTCAGAAATGTAAACCAACAAAGACCACGTGGACAGGGTTTAAATGGTTTAGGCCTGGTTTATTGTTGGATTTAACCAGTGGAAAGTTGCTGCAATTGTAAAGACATGCTTTGTTTTGCAACTCTGAACTTGAATTAATCACCTTTTTGAGTCTGGTCTAAACTTGAACTTCTAAACACACCCAAATTTGTTTTTTTGGAATGTAATCTGTATAATGCAATACAAAAACATGTACAAAAGTGTTTTTAAAAGCACAATATAAGACCTCTATTACTTGTAGCAAAGTTTCTAAAAGTTGTTAAAATATTGTTGTTCATCATTGTTACTGTAGAACACTCCATGAGGTTCATATGATAAATAAAAGGACAAATTTGTGTAATTATTTAGTTATTATAGCTTGGTTTATATCCGTTTGATTTACTGCGCATCCTTGATCTTTGATACAATACAGAAGTCCACTTGTCACACTAGGTATTAGCTATAAGCCAGGTATCTTTTCCCTGTATTTTAAATGTAATTATTATAGCCTCAAAAGCTGTTTGTATTCCCTGACAGAGTATGTTAATAACTGTGACAGTCAGTAGTGAAGAATTGGGTCGAGTAAATGAGTGAATAAATGAATGTGTGAGTGGGCAGTCTCTAGAATCTGTGTGTAAATGTGTTGTGTATTGGACAGTGTTGCGTAGAGGCTGCCATGTTAATGGTATGTTAATGAGTGTGACCAAAAATGTGGGTCGGAGTGAATGATCCCAAACAGAGGGGGTTGTATAACTTTAACTCATGCTGAGTTTGGTTCTGTTCAAACTCCAGACATCCCATTTTACCACTACTACTACTCCTACAACTACTATAGTAGTAATGGTAATAATATGGCTGTGGATAATAGAGTAAAATAACAATGATGTCAACTGTTCTTTTATGGAGTTAGATTATGGATAGATATAAAACTTTTAAACGTTTATTTGGTAACATGCCTGATCTATAGAAGGAATTTTACATTCACATGTTTAGGTCTAAATTCTATTGCATCGCAGGCATGCCTCTTTACATGCTGTATCTTCTTGCATACCACTGTGCATTATTCCACCAGCAAATTCTAAAGGTAAAAAAAATATGATTAAAGAAATGCTATATTAACATGATAGATTCTGAGGTAGACATTAGAGTAAAAATTCTGTATTGTCTCTATTACTGGCACCCTTGAGAAAAATAAATAAAAATGAAGACTAAATATTGTAGGGAACTGACCTGTCCACATGTATATAACTTTACATCATTGTGTTTTCCAGGTGTGTTCCTGATCCCATACCTTCTGATCGTGTTTGTCGGTGGAATTCCAATCTTCTTCCTGGAGATCGCTCTGGGGCAGTTCATGAAGGCGGGAAGCATCAACGTGTGGAACATTGCTCCGCTTTTTAAAGGTACTATTACATCCAACATTACTTCTACTATTACTATGTTAGAAACCTACTGCCAGTTGGGTGTTTCTGGCAATTAAGGCCAAGGTGTAGCAGTGTGTCAGTGAGTAGGTGAGGTATAGATTTGCGTGCAGTGGAAAGCTCTTTATCGGTACTACACAATGCAGAAAAAAGGCACAGTTTAAAATATGAAGTATTAATAGTTGGGATAATGTTGGAATGATTCAAGTTAATCGATTAATTTAGATTATTTCTGTCACAGTAAAAAAAAAAGCTTCATAAAGCTTTCACAAATTTGCATAATGATAAATGATTAAAGCGGACCTATTTAGAACTTTTAACCATCATAGCTTCACAGTTGAAATGTGTTGTAAAGCTCCAAATGACTTCAAAAATATTGTTTTGTTTAAGTTCCTATTTTTCCTGGTGGATGACTTGCATACTAAGGCCTTACATTTTATCAAGAGATTCTCATGGAACTCTCTTACATAATTCATCTGTTCATCCAAACGCAAATAAAATTCACTTGTGAACATGCACAACCCTCAGAGATACGTGAGCTGACTTGAGAGGAGCACTTCCTACTGTAAAGCTTATGATCGTTATGGGCATGTAAAAGGCCATTGCATATGCACAACATGTGTTCAGTGTTGATTTCCTCAGAGCAGGCCCATACATGGAGTTATATAAAGGACATGGTGTCATTGTATGACTTTATCAACAGCTGATAATCTGACCTCTGCTTACTCTACGTGACCACCGCCGCGTACTACTGTAATGTATACTAAAGGTAAATGGGCATATACCATGTATTTCAGTAGTGTAT
Source organism: Periophthalmus magnuspinnatus (assembly GCF_009829125.3). Taxonomy (NCBI): domain Eukaryota; kingdom Metazoa; phylum Chordata; class Actinopteri; order Gobiiformes; family Gobiidae; genus Periophthalmus; species Periophthalmus magnuspinnatus. The sequence goes on from NC_047132.1 coordinate 18,140,826, forward strand.
AAAGAAGACTTTAACACTTTAACACAAGATACTGTATGTGTTCCTAATCATTTTAACCATGCAGCTGTTTCACAATGTGTCACATGTGTAAACACTACAAAATGAATATTATTTTATTGACGATACCCTGCTTTTGCCATGCGATTGTTACAGTTTAATCCAGATTTACTGCAGTGACTCAGCCTATTGTACAAGGAGCCTGAACACAATGGAAATGTACCAAAACACTTAACTGTCAAGGAGAATATCAGGACTAAGGCTAAACTAAACCTATGTATTTCATCAAGGACAATGTCATTTCATTTAAACAGCTGCAAAGCAGCAGAGTACTTATGATTAATGGGTGAATATATAGGTATTGGGATTGAACGATTTGAGAAAAAGATCAGATTAGTGATTGTGATTAGATTTGTGGTTTATGTTTTAATAATATCATTATGTTCAAAGTTCACATTTTAAACACATCCAGAAGAATTGTCACTAATAACAGAACATGTTTGTTCAGTTCTAAACTACAGGATAAGCAGTTTTTATCCAGAATAAGGCAATTTATGGTACTATTGCAGCCTTTGCGATTTGTTAATTGCCATTTGTTAATTGTGTTCATTCAAAATGCGATTTTTGATAGGTCCGGATGCCATAGTTAGAGCTGCCAAGGTAACAAGAGACCTATATGGAGGACCACAGAATAGACTTATGAATGTAGTGAAAAAGTTGATTTGAATGAGACAACAAGTTGTTTACAGTCCCAATATGTTCTTTGAGTAAAGGTGAGATTTGTCTGCCCTGTGGTAAAAACAGCCTGTTTACCTCGCACTGCTGCAGATGTGACAAGGAGCTACTGTGTGGCACTAATGGAACAAACTTCACTGACGTCAGGGGTTACATTAGAACAGAATGGATTTTATGTTTTCACTTTTAATACAATCTTTCAATTCAAAACATGAAAAGCACCAGTTAAAGCTGGTTTTAAAACTGTTGAGTCCTGGTTCCAACTGGGTATGAATGTGTCAAATGCTAATTTAAACGCCATCTCTTCAACCATAATTGAACTTTGCTCTCATAATTACTCAATTTAAGCATATGTTTAAAAAAAAAAAAAAAAAAAGTATTATTGGGGAAATTACATGCACTAATCTACAACCTCCAAACATTATGTAATTTGACCTACCTCAACCAAACAGTGGCTACAGTTACATGCATACTCAAAATGTGATTTTTGGAGATTTATAGTTAGTTAGATTATGGTCCTTCTGATTACTCACATAAGATTTTGCGGTTTGCGTGCCATTTAAATAATCTTAAAGGCCTTTTCATTCAATAATAATCAGATTTTGGTGTGCATGTAAACTGAGCCACTGGTAATCACTATTCACTTTTATACCCTCAGTCTGGCTCCTCAGGTTTCAGATTAATAATTGACTGAATATTGCACTTCAAACTCTTCTTTATCAAACAGAGGTGTCAGATGGACCCGGCCAGGTAAAGTCGACCTCTGTTCTGCAGGAAATGTGGATGCCAAGCCTGATTTTTATAGATCATACTACTATATGAAGTAATTTCTCCTCTCAGTATCTCCACAGTGATAGCAAACTGTACTTCAATTAGGTCAATAAAATAATAAACTTTGAAACTAGAATATAAAAATTAAACTACCTCCATTTTCTCTGTGTATAATGCACACTCAATGAACCTGAAGAGCCGGCAATGAGTTGACTGGAATTTTAATATTAAAAGGACGAATGCAGCACCACACAGCTGGCACCAAGCTAATACTGTACAAAGTCTCACAATGAATAATCTAAACCTGGATTTGTTTAAAATGTACAAACCACGATAATATTCATTCCTCTGTCCTGGTTTAGACCTGATTCAAATTTATAAATTGATTGATTTAAAGGGGAACTAAACACTAAATCCACTTTTTTTTGCTACTAAACTGTGTAAAAAAGACAAAATTTTAATCTGTCAACTGGACAAATTGTTGTAGGAGTGCAGTAGTTGGTGACATCACACAACACTGCCCAGATTACAGTCAAGTAAAACCTTCTTGGCTCTAGTTCTAAACTCACATTGTTCCCTTATATGTCTCCTCTCAGGTCTGGGATATGCATCGATGGTGATAGTTTTCTTCTGTAACACTTACTACATTATGGTGCTAGCGTGGGGCTTCTATTACCTGATCCACTCGTTCAGCTCCACTCTGCCCTGGTCCTCCTGCGATAACCCCTGGAACACACCTAGCTGCAGCGAGATCTTCCAACAAGCCGCCTGCAACAACAGCTATGCTAATGGCAGCATTGCTAACTCCAGCCTGGCTAACGTTAGCATCACAGCGAACCAGAGCTGTGAAGTGGGCCACTCCCCCATCATCGAGTTCTGGGAGTGAGTATGACATCCACTTTCATCCATTTTACAGTTTAGATCTTTTTTGCAGATTGCTACCAATGTTTTTAGCTTCATACAAATGTCTTAAGTCATTCTTCCAGCAAATACAGTTTTAGCGCTCTCTGCTGGCTGTATTGATACTTTGCAACTGATGTCTTTGACATTTCACTGGGGGTGTGAAGCTAACTTGAGGCACTGTTCTGTCTGAAGACCTGTTTCTCAAGTTACAACATTTACCAGAACTTTGTTCGAGAAAGAGCTGATTTAGCTCGAACTACAACAGGTGAGATTATTTGTGGTGTTAAGCAAATCTATCTAACGTAAAATTACAGCCACAAGCTAGCAAGCATTAGCGGTCAGTGTACTTATGGGTAGTTGGAATTTCTATTCAGAAACGGCAATAGATTATCAAATAATGGGTTATTTGTTTTTTGTTTACTAAAAGCAATTCTAAAATACAGTGTGTTTTCCTATTATTAATAATCACTCAAATGTTAAAAAGTGTTATTATTTATAATATATTTTATTTTATTTTCATAATCTACTTGATAATCAAGTATCAAAATATACAAAAACAACTTAAAACAGACACCAAAGAAGGACTGTTTTTTCATTTTATGAAACCAGATGTAGTCATAAAAAGCGCCGAGCTTGGCCTTATGTCCTGCAGATGTACCACATCCCAGTAGGTAAACATGGACCTGGGGGCTTCTGCTTGCTGGGATGATGTGTCTGACTGGTGGTGTTCAGGGGCCAGCGGTTTGTTTTTTGCACAGCCGACACATGCTCCAGTGCATTGCCCACTGCACACAGCCACTTTGGAGTGGTGCGTCCACCTGTTCTTAAAAGGTTATACACTATGGCTAAGAGCATCCATCTAGATCTTGGTGCTAATATTTTTGGAGGCACACGTCCTCTCTAAGCTCGGTAAAAGGCACCCACATCCTGTCTAATGCGCAGCTTTCATTTGTATTTCTGTATTATCAACTGATGATAATTTTTTTTTTTTAATGGTGTCGAATAGATGCAGTTTTGTGATGTGTGTTCATATTTATAGCTATAAATAAACAACATCAACCTTACACTTATAATGCCTCACACTGGTGATGTTCATCAATTTTGGGGCCTTTCATGTTCGCACCTGTTTTCATAAAATTAAAAATGGTTCTTTTTTGGTGTCTGTGTTCATTTGTCTGTATATATTTTAATTATCACATGGATAATGAAAATAAAATGTATTTTACATTTTTTTTTTATTTAATTGAATTTATTTTTATTTAATGAAAAAACAAAACAAAACAAAAAACAACAAAAACAAATTATGACCCCTAACTTGATATTTAATGATGTTTTTGAATAGAAATACCAAATGTCCATAAGGACACTGACCATTAGCCAACAGTTTTGTCAGTCTCACCTTTTTGTGGAAAATCAAACATCTAAATGGGACCATAAAAACGCATATTCATCATACTCTTGAAAATGTTTTGTTTAAATCTATTTTGTATTTTTTCTTAACTTTTTTGACAGTGTTTGATAATGTGTGCATTTTGTCACCATATTAACTGCTGAACATTCCACCATAGCCGTACATAACACCCCCAGCATAATGTCACTGTAAAGTATCAATGTACATAGGTTATTTTATGCAAGGTTTTACAGCATTTCCCAAATCCCATGCATTTTTAAATTCTATTAAGTCATACGACTAGAAATACCAAGGTTGTGGTGTTCAAAGCAGATTAAAAAGCTTGATTTCACCTGTGTCCTTATGAAGATTGTTTGGATACTGAATTGTAGAATGGTTAAAATATATACTGGGTAAATATGCATTATTAAAAAAAGATCCTCTTGATGTTCACCACAGCAGTTCACAAACACACAAACTTATCTGAAGTTACAGGTTATGTTAAACCAGTATAATATAATCTTCCTATTTTGTGGGTCTGTTTTATGATCTTCCCCAGAATAGATCTAAAGTGAGAATGTAAAGATTAACAGCTCTGACCCACTTAAGAACCCTTTTAAGTCTATAATTGAATCTTATACAGGCTTTAAAATGTTCATTTTAACTAAAACATCTCAGGAATCAGAGAGTGAAAAGGAATAGATTACACAAACCGACTCAATTTACGCAAGGGTCAACAAATTATTGTGGAAACTCATAAAGTTGTTTTTTGTAGGGAAGGTTGACCACCCACCCATCTACGACCACTACCACTGCTACTGCTATTACAACTGCTAGTGCGGCAAGTTTGAGGCGTACTATTTTTTAGTCCAATTTAATGTTTTAATGAAATACGATGACGAGAAAGGGAGAGAAAGTTGTGAATGCAGCCTGTTAAATTGTAAATGACATTTGTAGGGCTGTAGGCCTTTAGTCATTTGAGCACTTAATTGTGCGACGGTGTCTTAGTCCTAATCATGTTTGGATTATAAAATTTATGGTATATGGGACAACAGCAGAAAGCTGTGAGTGAGTCTGCTGAAGATTTTATTTAATTTTGTATTTATATAAAGACAGTAAAATCTGCCTTTTTACATATAAACACATAGTTTCCTTGTATTTTTTTCTGTGTAAATTGTTGTTTTTGCAACTCCTGTGTAACTGCAGACTTGAGTGCAGTTTGGGCCAAATACATGGAGATGTAACAATTTTGAGAGGTTTTACCATGCCTTTTTTGGTTGACAAATTGAGCAGCAGAACATGTTGACTACAGCCATATTTGAAATATAGTTATTTGCTGTAGACCTAGTGCCCCATCAAGGTTTGAATTTCCGAGATTAAAGGGCTATCATTGACTTTGGTCTGAACTTATTTTAGTATGGCTTTATTATAGCAAAAGAAAGCTGAATTGAACTGTCCAAAGTTTTTAGAGCGAATATAAAATCGTCCAAGTAGAAGAACAACTCAATTTAAGAAGCTACGTATACGCTCTAAAAAACTTTTGACTAGTTGACAATTCTTTTTATGGACCCTATCTGCACAACTGAAGGATTACACAGATTAAATGTACTCTTTTTCAGGAATAAAGTGCTGGACATCTCCTCTGGTCTGGATGACCCGGGGACTATCAAATGGGAGCTGACCTTGTGTTTGATGGCTGTGTGGATTCTGGTTTATTTCTGCGTCTGGAAAGGAGTCAAGTCAACTGGGAAGGTATGATTCGGACTGGGGTCTGGGGTTTTCACTTCTGTACACCACCACATACCGACATTTTTACTGTGATGTGCATTTGGGTTGGGGACACAACTCAAGCAATGCTCTTCCATTCATCAATTCAAATTAAAATATAAAGTAGTGGTGATGCAATATAAAGTAGGAGAAATTATCTAAATGTTGTTGTATTATTTAACTTGTATAGTCTGTCTACTTTTATTTCATATCTGCTGTTACAACATATAAAACAAAGTAGTATCTTTATTGTTATTATTGTTATTATGAAGTAAAACCAAAGTAATGTATGTGGAATGGTATCCTCATTTAGTTGTATATATTGAATGGGGTTGGAAGTAAATGAATATTTTTACTACTTCTCACTGCTTTTCGAGCAAGCAGAAAAATGTATTTACTATAACATGTTATAAATGCAAATTGAAAAATGTTGACATTTCTTATCTGTTCTGCGTATGTTCGAAATGATCAAATCAAATTCTTTTATTTATATGTAGTTGCTGCTGGGGAGCGTTAAATGTTAAAATAGTTTTTAGTGTGGTTAATGAATCTGTCCCTTCTACTTTCTACTTTCTTACTCAGTAAAGTAAAAATATGCCTGATAATGACTCAGGTCAGATTGTCCCTCCCTAGTCAAGGCCATGTATCCTCATTTAACTCTGCAATGCAGTAAACCATCCGGTTGCTTTTTTATCATCTTTATTGATCCTATTGATCAGTAACATGGCTTGGCTTCAAGACCACCAACCACTACCGGCATGATCACTTGGCTACTCCTTTTTCTGAATGGTTACCCCGCAGGATTAAAAATATTCCAATCTAAAAATATACTGTAGTATTTAAGCTTGGATATAAAGGGAAGTTCTTCTGCTGTTTGTGACCTCCGATCTGATGAAGCTGGGGTTACACATGACCTTTGACCTTCAGGGTGTTGTTACATAATGAAGTGTGCAGCTTCAAGGCAGCTGTCAGCATCAGTCACAGAGAGTCTACTCCACTTTAAGACCAGGTCAGACCATTACGACCACTCACCATTAGAACAGTTCAAAGAGATTTTTTCATCCCTTTGAACTACCATGGCTCCAAAAAATACTATTTCTACTACTTACTACTGCTATGGATTATTATGTAATCTTAATTGGGGGCCATGTACTGTGATTGGAACCAAAGGTGTGCATCGCCTCGTGACTCTCTCTGGTCACGTGATTCCTCAGTCTCACTGTGTCACATGACTTGCCAGAACGTCACCGTGGTTACAGCGTGAAGGGCAGGGGGTTAGTGATGTGGTGTGCTCTGATTGGACAAGAACGGGGGAGGCCAGACTGCAGTGAGACGTGATTCAATTTAATGAGAGGAGACTAGAAAGGAAGGAACAGTGGAAAGGTTGCAAGGCCTCAGCACGATATGATTGTGAGATTAATTTAAAATATTTAAAATATACTATTTTCATAATTTACAATCAAAATCTAGAATAAAACATAAAACATGAATTTCTCAAAACTAATTACATTTTTTATGATGTTTTAAAGGAGACATATTATGCTTGTGTCTGGTATATAGTTATAATGTATGACACCTGTGGAGCATTCTGTATGATATATAATTTAGACATTTTAAATCACAATATTATATATTTAAAACACCTTATATAATATATTTAAAACACCTTAATACAATAAACAAGCCTAATGACTTCCGTTAGTAAGCTGTGGTGTCCAGTGGGAGCACACGTGGCTGTAAATGTTGCAGAGAGGATTTTTTTTCCATTTGTACCAAAATGACTACACTACTTTGTACTCCAATTTTATTTTTTTAATCAGTGATGCACCAAGTACAGCGCAAGGGTGGCAGTGAAAATGGGAGTTGATTGCAATATGCCGTCTTGAAAATAAGTGATTAAAGATTGCTCAAGCATTCATAAATCCCTCCAAATGCAACCTCAAGTGGGTAAATGGAAAGGGGAAAACACTATAATATGGTTAAAAGCTCTGTTCATTTTCATTGAAAGCAGACCTATTGGGCAAAATTAACTTTCAGGGGTCTTTTTTAGATTGAGATCTGTAATCTGGCTCCAGTCCAGAGTCAATAAAACCTGAGAATCCGCTAGAAAAACACATGTGAGCCTAAAGAAACAGAAAAGGAGGCCTTCATTGTTGATTGTATAGTGGAGTTTAAACATTGTGGGCAAAAAAATGAAAGTTTTTACATACATTTTTGACCTGTAGACTTTTTAACAGCAGGAAATTAGAGATTGGAGGGTAGAGATGTTACAGTTTAGCAGGCAAGTTTGCTGTGCTCCATATATAGTCCATTGTTGTCCTGTGGGTATGGCAAAACTCAATTTCTGGAACAACAATTTACATTAGCTCATGTGCTCTAAATAAATGCCCTCTCACCCATTGGCCACTCAAAGCACTTTACACATTACACCAGCAAATCATTTACCCATTTATTCAAACTTTCCCATACACAACACTGTACACAGACTATGGAGGAAGAGCATCATGTGCTCGTTGTTCTGTGACAATTGCAGTATTTGAACAGAACCAACCTGAGGGTTAGTGAGTCTCTATTAACTGAGGTTCTCCCTTTAACAAAATGTTCTAGCATAAATTTAGTTATTGTATAAACAGTGGTGAAGAGTCAAGTCTGTTTGGATGTTGGTAGTAGTTAAATTGTATGTTGCAACAATTTTTGTCATAGAAGTAAATGTTCTGGGACTTGGCATGGTTTGTCCCAAAAAAAGATAAATGAGAGTACCATGTTACTTTTTATAAAAATCTATCACTGTGTATTGCTGGTGCGTTTCCCCAGTGTAGCTTTCACTCAGCAGATTGCGAAGGTTCTGTCCACATGTTTTTAGTTTGTTCATATTGTGCTGGAACGGTCCCAGGCTGTCTTGTCCTCAGGTATTCTTTAAACACAGCAGTTTTAGAGGAGATTTTGTCCTGATGAAACACCTCTCAGCACATGCACAGATACGCGCATATTCACTCCCTCAAGTGATACTTTCTACTAGGCTTTAGATACAGTTTGTTCTGGTTTGATCTGCTGCCATACAAAGTTAACTGTTTTTGAGATAAGAAATATATTGCAATTTAAACATGTTTTTAAACTTGGAATAAGCCGAAGTAACAGCAAGCGCAAACATGTGTCTAAACCATATATTATAAATGTATTCCCTGATTAAACCAGGATTGAAACCAGCTTTTAGTGTACTGCTCAACTTGGACAGAAGCCAGATCCACACAAGAATTATGCTAGGACTAGGGCCAGACCAAAACAATTTAATCAGTTCTGAATCAGTCAAAATGAAAGCATGTACCTAAACCAGGCACAAACTGCAACTTAACTAAGCCAGTACCAGAGTTGGGACTAAAGCCGTGAATAATCCACTCTCGCAAAACCATGCCAAAGACCATGTGCAAACCAGTTCTGGACCAGGTTTGGGCCAGTACAGACTAGGACCTGGTCTTGCAACAGATCTTGACCACATTGTTTTAGTTTAAGATGGTCCTGGTTTCTCACGGCTCTCACTGTCTGCTCCCTGCTGTCTCTGCTCCAGATGAGGCCGAATCTGAGATGTGTTCACAGAAAGGGACTGAGGGAATGATTTTATGCCCTGGAGAGCCAAAGATAACTGGAATTTAGAGCTTTTGAATTAGTTCAGGAAGCCAGTGAGTACAAAAGGAGATGCCTAGATACAGGTCAACTGGAATGTTCGAAAATGAAATGGGATGGGGAATGGGGCAGAGGTTTAATTCTGGTTTCTCATGTTACATCTAGGCATCTAAATTAAGTAGCAGTGAAAGCAAAAATACTAGATCAAAAATGGCCTTTTCTTGCATATTGCTTTGCAGATCGTGTACTTCACAGCCACATTCCCCTATGTGGTCCTGATTATCCTGTTTGTCAGAGGGGTGACTTTGCCTGGAGCCTATGACGGTATCATGTACTACATCAAACCAGATTGGTCCAAACTGCAGGAGGCGCAGGTACCTTTTTAGAGTTTTTAATAATACATTGCATACACTATAAAAATACCTGGATTCATACTGGTTTGATAATTGTCTTTTTATATTATTAACCAGTTAATCTTATCTTTCAGGTGTGGATAGACGCTGGGACCCAGATCTTTTTCTCCTATGCCATCGGCTTGGGAGCTCTGACAGCTCTGGGCAGCTACAACCGTTTCAACAACGATTGCTACAAGTACGGGCTAACCTTGTTTCATACATGGATATTTGAAAATAAGAGTAATCTATAAAATAAAATGTATAAACATCTAGAGTGACAATTGTAGAATGTGCAGTAATGATCTGTCTTTGTTTCCTCAGAGATGCCTTTGTCTTGGCTCTGATCAACAGTGGCACCAGTTTTTTCGCTGGGTTTGTGGTCTTCTCCATCCTGGGCTTCATGGCTGCTGAGCAGGGAGTGGACATCTCCCAAGTGGCAGAGTCAGGTAGGAAGCATCTTGTGCCTGAATGTAACTTTAAGGCCGGATTACCAGGCTCAGAATAAGCCAATCAGAGGAGGGTGTTGTGTTATCTGTACTATGAATGGAGACTTTAGTTTTCTTTTTTAACTGAAAAGCTTTTGGGGATATAAGTTGCCAGTGGTCCTGTTTTGAGCGAGGCAATGTTGCTATTCTGAATGCAAAACCCTCCCCCTCGCACTGTGATTGGTTTCGCAAACACTCTTCTCAGGAAATCCAGTCCCAAGCAACATTAGACTGAATCTGGCTGATCAGGGTAGTCTCCTCCTCTCCTCTGCTCTCACTGCACAGTTGTAATTTTAGTCCCGAGTCACTTGACTTAATGACATCAGTCGATTAAATTTAGCCTGAACACATTTGAGCCGTAAGCTGCACCAAACCTCACACTCTCCCCTGACACCTGCTCTGCCCCTACCTCACGTCCTTCTTCCTTATGTTCTAGCTCCTTGTCTCCTACCTTCCTATGCCCTGCCTCCTTGCTCCTTACCTCTTCATGTCCCATCTCTTTGTCCCGAACTTTTATACTTTACCCCTTGTTTCAAAATGACCACTTGTTCTTTTAGAAACATGGTTGCGTAGCAACTTCATGAGTAAAATGATTCTACTTTTGTCAAATTTGTTTTGATCAGATTTTTTCTGGGGACTTAGGAATGAGACCACAATTCAGTATTTATAGCCTGGAACAATGTTTTTTTGGTTAAATTGCATGCCGTGATTCACCTGTTTTCTCTTAGATGCCTCTGTAAGGCTCTGAATGAGTGACAGGTGGATTTAACCCATCACAATGAAGTGAGAAGTTTTAGAAGAAGCAGATGACCTTTGTTATCTCAAATGTAAAAACACAAAGATAATGAAAATGATATACATTTTTTGGCATATTGCACTTCGCTACTACCCTCATATTTTTTATTAGATTTGTAAATGTATTTCAAGTCCAGGTTTCAATTTATGCATTTTTAAATGTATTTTTTATTTCTCGCTGCACCTAGGTCCCGGTCTGGCGTTCATCGCGTACCCCAAAGCCGTGAGTCTGATGCCTGTTGCTCCTCTGTGGGCTGCCCTCTTCTTCTTCATGTTACTGCTGCTGGGACTGGACAGCCAGGTAAAAACTTGCCTCCATTTTACCTGAGACATATTCACAACCTATCACCCCTGTCTGCAGCATTACTTTGTACCCACGATGACCACAAATAGTAATTTATTTATATTTTATTAAAATTATTTATGTTGGGTTTAAATTTGTCCACACTAATCGGATGTGTGTATTTTCAGTTTGTGGGAGTGGAGGGCTTTGTGACTGGGATCTTGGACCTCTTTCCAATGAAATATAACCACAAGTACAAGAGGGAGATTGCTGTAGCTCTCTGCTGCCTCCTCTGCTTCATCATCGACTTGGCCATGGTTACACAGGTCTGTAGCCCCTCCCCTTCTTTCTCTTGATTGGCTCTGCCTAATTCTCCTGTCATCTCTAATTGGCTGTTGTCTCTTCAGGGCGGGATGTATGTGTTCCAGCTCTTTGATTACTACTCAGCTAGTGGAATGACCCTCCTGTGGCAGGCCTTCTGGGAGTGTGTGGTTGTTGCCTGGGTCTATGGTGAGTTCCTCTCAGTTAAACAGTTGTTACATGATGTTATGATGTTTTTAAATGCTTTCCACAATAATATTCTGTATTTTCTCAGGAGCGGACAGGTTTATGGACGATGTTGCTCGGATGATTGGATACAGGCCGTTTCCCTGGATGAAGTGGTGCTGGTCGTTCATCACTCCGTGTGTCTGTATAGTAAGTGCTTTCCACAGCAACATGTTATAGAGCAATGGTCTAACGGCAATGACCAGGGCCAGTGATGTAACAGTGCTGACATGTTTGGACCAGTGGTGTAACAGCACTGACATGTTTGGACCAGTGGTGTAACAGCACTGACATGTATGGACCAGTGGTGTAACAGCACTGACATGTTTGGACCAGTCATGTAACAGTGCTGACAAGTATTGATCAATAGTGCACTGACTGTTGCTGAGATCAACAAAGCCTGCCTATATTATTTTATTGGAGTAAAATTCACATTTGTTTTCCCCTTTTAAAATGGAGGTTCCCAGGCTCTAGGGCAACTTATGCAAACTTGATAATTCAGCGAAATTAATGTATAACTTTAAAATACATGCGTTAAATAAAAATACTTTTATTGTTATATGTTACCCCTAATGATGTCATTCCAAAAATAGGGAATATAAACCAATTGTGTGGCAATTTATATCTTTCCATCCAGTCCACTTAAATTCAGAATCACATTTTACAAACAAAAGCAGAGCATTCCAGATCTTAAGGTCAGCTACAGAGAAAAAACCTCTTGCCCTTGGTATATCTTGATGTTCTTTTCATTCTGGTCTATTTCTGCCTCAGTTCTAATGCAATCCTCCATGTAACCGAGCCGTGTGATATTTTAGGGTATCTTCCTGTTCCACCTGGTGAACTACAAGCCCCTCACCTACAACAACGACTACATCTACCCATGGTGGGGCGAGGTGATCGGCTGGTGTCTGGCCCTCTCCTCCATGCTGTGTATCCCAGTCAGTCTGCTCTACAAGCTGTTCAGGGCCAAGGGCAGCTTCTCCCAGGTACTGCAGTAGTACTCACTTTTATGTTCATGCATTTTTGCACACTGAGATCAGCAATAATGGGGAAATGCTTCTTCCTGTCAATTATTGCACTCATTTTAATAGAAATATTAAAAGACTTGAGGCTTGGTCAACAACCAAAAGATGAATATTAACCATTCAACAAAGAAAAAAATAGATTTTATTGTTTTTCCTTCTATTTGCCTTAATGCCACAGTACGTGATTGGCTATAATATTCTAATATTCCACAGTGTGGCATAATATGTATCGTTCTCTTCTGAAGTATTGTTTTAATTCCATGGAATCATGCAGGTGACGTGCCACCTTCAGAAACTTACCTACTACATAACATTTATAAGAATCAAACACATAAATATATTGTGCTATATAATAATAACAATGAATTATATGACATGAAAAAAAAAAATCACTTGTTTCTTCTGTTACCAGCGCTGGGCTTACCTGACCACGCCCATCTGGGGGGGCCATCACCTGGAGTACATGGCACCTGACGTCAAGTCTCTCACCTCCATGTCCCCAGGGGGTGAAGACAATAAGGTCATAATCTTTGAAAGTGTCATGTAAAAAAAATAAAACCAACTCCATCTACCAGAAAACAATTACAAGTCCCACTCACTTCCCCCACTCCAGAAGACAAAATGGATGCCAATGTTGATCGCTGGAATGCTTCATGAGTGATTGGTCAACTAGAAGAAGCAGTTTATAGCCAAAATGTCTGCCACAGGAAAAAAATATTCAAATTTGTGATCTACAACAATGAGTGAAAACAAGAGTGGAAACATCTTATCTCCAGAACAACCATCCTGAACACCAAAGTGTTTTATATCAATGAATGCCATGTCTTATACTAAAAAACTGGGCCATACAAAATTCAATTTGCCAAAATGTAATCAGTATTTGGAGACAGAATTTTGAGCCATCTATGCAAAAAGAGTCCAGAGGGAACAAGTAATCATGACATTTTAGCCACATTTTAATTACATTGAAGATTGAAGTGTTAAACTTTGAAACTTTGAGGTGAATATTCTGAAAAATGTGGGCTTTTTTTTCCTAAACAATTTGCATTTAAAAAAAAAAAAAAAATTAAAAATCAGTGTTTTCTCCAAAAGGTGTAGACATTTAAGCTGTAGAACAAAAATTTCAGCGACCTTGTTTTAAGAAGGATTACACATGTGGATTTGAAGAGAAATTTTGAAACTGAATCTACAGTGGACACAAGGATAAATGACTCTTTATTGAGACATTTTTGAGCCATATTTTGGAATCAACAAAACCAAAAGGGAAAACTATCCTCAGATTTTCATTCATTATTCCACTATAGAACAAAATGGAGGTAATTGACCTCCATTAATGATAGTGCAATGTTTTTTCCCTTTGAACAATGATGCTTAAGGGTACTACTTGCCCTAGTCTGTATATAAAATCAGGAAAAAGAGAAGAATGAAGCCACAAAGTATGAACAATAGTAATACATTATTTTATCAATCTTTATTTCAATCTTTATCAGTATTTTCAATTTTTTTTTATTTCATTTTATTTTTTGACTTTTATGCACTACTGTACATTGTCATTCAGTCGATACTAGTTTGTACTAATTCATATTTAGTTGACTCCTATGCCATCAATATACATTCAGCACAATACAATTCCTCATTATATATTTTGCAGATTTTTCCTTTTCTTTTGAAAATGAATTAAAGTGGTTTATACTATGTATGTGCAATAGCTAATAGTACTGCTGGCTGAATCCAGTGTACATTGTTATTTATATACAGACTAGAGTAAGTTTTCTGGAGTGGGAAATGTATTATATTTTTGTACACGTCTGAACTAAATATAAGGGATGCCATTATTCACGGAAATGAAACTATCTGGGTGATTCTGGCTGCCTCCTCTCTTTCTGCAGAGGACAGACAGTTTTATTGGTATTTAAGTAATCTTTGCTGTTTAAATGGTTAAATGTCAAGCACCTTTCCACCGAATAAATCTGATTCAAGTGTAGAAGGTCCAAACCATAGAGACCAAACACTAAAATGCCATTTGAACACTCTTATTGGCATAATTGTGTTTCATAAAGATTCACAAGATCCTTTAATTGGAGCCAATCAAATCAGTTTGTCATGTTTGGTCAGTCAGCACGATGACTTACACTAAACAGGCTATGTATAAATATGAAGCACACAGCTCACATATTTCAGTCATGGGGGTGATGATAAACCTACAGAACAAAATTACGTGAGTTGGTCACTATACCACCACAGTCCACTCTTCAGTTTAGTTGAATTGACATTAAGGACGCTCTGAAATAATTTACTCACTGTAACTGTAGGCCCCATGTCTGACTGGGCTGTATTTGGTGGAAGTCGGTTCTGGTTCTGCACTTTTACTGTTGGTCGATTATAGTGCCAAATTCGGCTCAAGGTGCCAACACCACATCTACCATTTTATTTTTCACCGAGTCACCTCCACAAACATTCATGGTCCCAAAGAGAACATGGGACGTGAGCAGCTGGCTAATGGAGAGTTTACTGGAGCTCAAAGTATTTTATTTTTATGAATAAAATACTTTTGTACAAATTTTAAAAAGAAAAGTACTTATCATATTTTTTTTGAAATATCATTACATTTTTACCCAGTTTTCCTAAAATCTTTGTTTGTGACTCGGTGAAATCCTAGCGCTGCCTTATGCCATTGTCTCAACTCTTGAGCCTGGATAGGTTTCAGAAGTTTTGACTGATCACAAATCTGGTCTCTTGTTTTACCTAATCAACTCAACTTTGTTCTCCACCAATCAGAATCCAGTAACCTCCATGATTTGAATGTACCATGTACAAATCTATTTGATATCTCTCATGCATTTGCACATTGTTGTAAAATAATATGGCACTTTGAAACAGTTTGTTTTACATGTGGAAAATGACAGAGATTTATTTTAAGTATATTGCTATCTAAGTGTTATTCTATATTTGATGCAGTATGTAATTATGTTGAAGGGAAGGCTTACTTTCAGCTGAACGTTGGCTTCAGATGACGCACATTGAGTAGACTGGATTTTTGCAAAGTTCTACCAAATCAGTCTGCTTAAGTTTAAAAGGTTAAATAATCAGTCATTTCTCAGTGTTAAGATGTAAGTTTCTAATGGGTCCATGTCACTCAAGTGTGCGCAGTCTGTGGGAACGAGCAGCAGGCGGTGGGATACTGGGAGTTTGCTGCGATGCAGTGATGAGGCTGAATGTGTGGCTGACACACTCAAAGGGAGTGTTTGACTTTTTTAATTCCTCTTTTACAAAGTGCTCAAGAGTTTGAATGAAATAGTTGTAGATTATTTTAATTTTTTTTTTTTTTTCTTAAACCTCACCACCATCAGCATTACTTTATACACAATACTATAAGCATCAGTAACTTAACATTTAGGGATTCTCTTTATAGATTTGAAATATTTATAGATTGTCTATACAAGAAAACACAGACTAGTGAATCAAAATACACAAAGCAATTTATAACAATTAATCTATATGTATGTATCTACACATGTATAAAATATAAACTAAAACATTCATAAAATATACAGTAATGCATTTTCTAATCTTTTGAAATTATGGAACTAAATCTATTTAAATGTTTTAAAACAAAGTTGTAAATGATGCACACATAGACTTCTAAATTTAGGTGATTCTCAGACCTAATCAGTGCCACTAATCGTCTTACTCACGTTTTCTAGACTTTCCTTGAGATGTAGACACCTTTAGTTCTTGTAAATTAATGTGTTTTTAAGTGAAATTGATTTGGATTGAAGCCTGTGAGGGTTGAAAGATTAAACTATCTTCAGAATATGCAGCCATTAACATTTAAGATTGTAATTAAGTGTACATTCACAATTTAATACAGATATAATTTTGTCTTGTGCTTTTCACCAAAAATCTGTACAATTATCGTATCTTTGAACTGAAAGTGTTCTTGGCACTTAAATATAGAAAACATGGTCAGATATCAAATTAACATTTTTTTGGCTTTGGATAAGAATTTGAGCAATGTTATTTTGTTGAGTTTTGGTTCAAAGATCCGGTTAAACTGGAACAAAGAATTTACTGTAATCGTCTAAATGTGAAAAAGTCTTCCATGAGCTGTTTGTGCATTGTAGTTTCATCTGTAAAAATCAGGACTCAGCGCTTTTACATCACAAGCTGAAAATAAAAGATTTAAAGTCAAAGCAGTACATAGGAATCCAAGAGAAATGTTCAGGTCACATGAGATAAGTGTGGGATTCAAACTGAAAAGAACTACAAATATGGTGTACTATGGCTTTCATGTCGAGTCCTGATTATGTCATCATTGACCTCTGACCCCTTGAGGGCCTCCATTTTGTGTGCAACTGTGATAACCTCAGACTAAAACATGCAATAAACTAACCTCGAAACAAACTGCCTCCTTTATGTACTCTGAACAAATGTTTACGTTTGATTCATAAATCTGCCCATTTGAGAAATACTTAGATACACATCAACAGCCATAAGTTAAAGCAATAAAACAACAGGCATGCAACAAACTTGCCTGTTTCCTTGGTGATGTTATTGCTTTGCTGGAATGTTCCATAGCATGGCATCAAACTTGTCCATCTCCATGGAGCCAAGCAGATGACACCACTAAGTTACAAGTCAGATCTGTGGAGCGGTAACCCAACTCACAATAAGGATGCATGTTTTTTCACAGCTGTCATTAAATAAGGGTGGATGGATAAGTTTAATGCCATAGTGTGAAACATTTAGGGCAAAACAAGAACAATAACACAAACCTTAAAATGTGTGTAAAGTGTGCAATGACGTTTAAACTCCTTAAATAAGGAGACAACAAAGATAAGCTCAGGTTTAAACCGCTGACTTTCTGGTTGGTGGGTAAATACTACCCACTGTCTGAACTGGTTTTGGGCTCATCTCTGGTCTTGGTTTAATTTTAGCTCAGCCTTGTTGCAGCTGTTGGTCCAGAGTAGGTCTACAGTTTCAGATCTGTGAGCCAAGAACCTACACTTTCAGGATTCTCAATAAAAGACAATTACAAAGTTTAGGAGTTTTGTTATATTTCAAATTAAGAAAAAACAAAATGCAAGAATGATGGGGTGAACCAGGTTTAAACAGAATAAACCTGAACAGTGAACGCAAAACAATTTTGCTTAGTTAACTTGCTCAAAACATTACCTTGACCAAATAATTTCATGCATTTATTTAAAGGTCCTATATTATGCTAAACCAGTGCTTCTCAATTATTTTCTATCATGCCCCCCTATAAAGAAGAAAAAAATTCGCACCCCCCCCCCCCCCCCACGAAAAAATATCAAAATAATACATTAAAATTAAATAAATATCAAATTAAAACAAGTAATTTAGCAATTTGGTACGACACCTTACATGATGCTCAGTGCTTGCTGCTTTAAGTGACATTCACAAAGTGGATGATTGTTGTTAATATTTGACACGTTTACGCTGAAAAACTCCAGCGTCTTATCAGCGTGACTAAAGTGTAATGAGGCGTCTTATTTGTCTTCACACTGTCCACTGTCACAGCAGACACCGGTCTGTCCTCGTGTCCCACCGGAGTCACGGTGAAGCCAAGCGCTAAATACTCTTCATCAGACTGCCTCGTCTTATTTTTCGGGTGACTTTACCTCCGTCTATCTCCGCCTTTCTTTTCATCCCTGTTAAAATGTTTTCCAGTGTCTCTTTAGCAAAAGTGTTTCTTGTTCACTGCCCTGTGTCACAATCTGTTCGTTCTCTCCTGCTCTTTGCTGTGCGCGCGCTGCGTACAGTACTACAGTGTCATACGCGGAGTCATACGCGCCCACCCAGGGGGGCGCGCCCCACTATTTGAGAACCACTGTGCTAAACTGACTCTTGTGTGCTTTTAGCCATGTTAGAATGTCCTCAAAAACATACCTGGAAGTGTGTTTTGTTTTATTCTCACATGTTTGAGTAAGCCTTTATTATTAATCTGTCTACAAATCTGTCTCCAAAGCTCAAAATATTCTGTTCCACAATAGTTTAACAACTACATTTTACCTTTTGCTTAGTAGAGTTCAACCCCGGAACTGGCAATCATCCAAATGATTTTAGTATAGGTGAATGCGTTTAAAAACACAGAGGAGCACTTCCTGTATTACATCATCACAAGGTGGAACATTATAACATGGGTCAGAAAATAGCATAATATAGGCCTTTCAAAGTCTTAAAACTCTTCAAATTCAGATTTATAGTAAACCATTTTGAATTCAAGACAAAATCTGTAAAAGCCACAATGCTTTTAAACAGCTTTTATTTCATTTGAAAACAGTGTTTAACAGTGGAATGAAACATGATGCACTAAACTCAATTTACATACAGTACACCATTTTACCATGCTTAGAACCAAACCAAATGTGAAAAGAACCATCTGAAGAGAATTCAATTCAGTCTTTGGTCTTTCAACATGGGAAAGATTACATGCAATCCTTTCAGGTTTAAAGTTCACTCAAATATTGGGAGTCCTTTTAGGAGGAGAAAACATTGGATATGGATAAGAGCGAAAAGATGTAATTTCTGGAATCTTAAAATTTAACAGTCAAACAAAATACAAATTAAACATTAAAACAAGTGACATTCTTTGGAATGAGTGAAGTAAATAGAAAAGTGTGACTAAGTGAGAAATGTAAAAAAAATAAAATTATCTCAACTAAAAAAACCCCAAAACATTCAGAAAACAGTAAACGTGAAGGACGTGTCACTGAACTACTCCAATTCAAACCATTACATCTGAAATAAACAAAACATTACCTAAAATAAAAATGAACCCTCAGAAAACCTCACCATCAGAGAACTGGTCCACTTCAAAAGTCTGTGATAAAAGTGGCGAATCTATTTGAGCCAATCAGAGCGCAGAGGAGCAATGACAGGTGTGGTTGTTGGGCAGAAACGCAAACACGATGAGAATGAGTATGAAGCTTCAATCAGATTTCTTGTCACCTGTCGCCTGGGGGAAAAAAAACCAAAAAAGAAAACACTTAAATTTGTTTTGAATTTGCCAGTACAATTGTAATGAGGGCTGTGAGATTAATCTCAATTAAATCAAAATCACAATTAGAATGGACACAATTTGAAAATAGCAAAGGCTGTGAAGAAAATTATGATGCTCACTGCTTAAAATTACAAACAATAAAATATCCCAGCTCTACAGGGTAAGCAGTTTTTAAGCGAACATGGTCTGAAATATGATTTTTATTAGTTTGTTATTTCATATTTCAGGGTTTTTGTCAGTTCTGGACGTGTTTACATTGGGAACTTTTAACTGAACCCTATAACAAATAAAAAATCTAAGCGTAATCAAAACAAAAAAATATATATAACAAATATAATTTATTTTTAAAATTTTAAGCATTAAGTTGGGATATCGTCTGACAGTTAAATATTTGATGCAAGAGATAAGCATAAAAATGCGATGGCTAAGAGCATAGTCAGAGTGTACCCAGTCGGTGCCCAGTCTGTACCCAGACTATATACAGTGGAGTATTTATAAAGCCGCTTCAGCACAGAGAAACCAGAGCCCTAACAGCTGCTCTGCATATACTCCACTACTGTATTTACATGTACAGGAAACATTATGCAATGTGGACCACTCGAGGAAATCAGGACGAGGAAGACAACTGTTCTATCAAACATCCAAAGGTTATTTTTATTTCTTATCTTTCCCTATGCACACATATAAGTGTATACGGCATAAAAAGCACTTCTAGATGATGCTTTAGTTAGCCGACTGTCAGTATTATCTAGTTAACACATGTGCTGCTAACAGGCCATTTCTACTGACAGATTGAGACAGTTTAAGCTGAAATCAGTCTGGTGACAGTGCATGGACTTCAACTCAAGTCTGAACTCTGAAGTATATAGAATGCTCTTTTTTTCAAGATGAACTGTGTGTTTAAAGTGTTTCAATGGATTCGCTTCCCAGCCACAAAAGTCTGATGCCTATCCTTTTTCTGTACAGGTGTCGTGTAAAATGGGGAAAATCATTTTAAAATCTGGGTTTTCGCACCAGTAATTTGCTGTGCTCCTCCAGCAGCCGGTCATACTCCACAGTCAAGTTTTCAGCCTGTTTCTTCATTGCACGAACGTCACTGTCGGACTTCTGCAGAGCTGCAAGTAACACAACATCATTAAATCTGGTTTGGACAAGTTTAAGTAAAAGTTCAATCCAGTTTAACTTAGATAAATGTTATATTTATTATATTTGTTCAGTTCAGCTCAGGTCAGTGGCACTGGTTCCAGATTGGGAACAGAGTAAACCAAAACATGATTTCACTCAGACTGGATTCATTCAAGTGCTGGCCTGCTGCCTGACCCACTCACACTCACACCTGAATGTTTGGGCATGTGCCCAGTGACTGGTTATGAAATCTAAATGTTTTTCACTGTTAAAGGACATCATTAAAAACAGACCTGGAAAAGTGTTTTATTTTCTACAACCAGTCTTCCCTCTGTAAAGCTGTTTTCTTGTTATAAACTAAATTAACAACTTACATTTTACACAATTTAGCTCTACTTTTAAGTTTGACTTAAACCAGGACACAACCAAACCTCAGTTTGTCCCTGATCTCGGTTAACTGCTAGTTCCAGGTGTAACGGTGACTGACTTGATTAGTACCTTTCTTAGAGGAGTCCAGTTCCTCTTTGAGAGTCTTCAGTTCAGATTTCAGGTTCTTGTTCTCTTCCTGGATCCCAGCAGCTTTTCCTGCCTCTGGGATCTCAATTCCCGCCTCACGCAGCTTCTACACACAAGGAAAAAGATAGCTGTTCATAAATATGCAAATAAATGAATGTTATTTGATGTCCACATACTTATTAACTTATCAGCCCAGACAACACACAAGCCTCTAGCCGATTTTACACAGTTGTAGTAAAGTATTTTAAATAACCATAGCAATAGTAGTACAGTAGTAGCAGCAGCAGGAATAGAGGTCACAGCTGCAGTCCACATGTTTTCCAAATGCTGCTGCTGATTTCCTTAGTTACTGGAACCATTTCACGGTTAAGTAGAAAAAGATGATTCCAGAAATCTGTATGAAAGTAGGTCAGTGGCTTCTGACTGTATGCTCTCAAATATACAGTACAGAGGAATGACTCCACCCGGCTGCACAGACAGGTGTGAATACCAAACACTCCTCTGACCACAACTGCTTGGAAAGTACCAGACTGGCCATAAGTAAACTCACAAACCAATCTCGTATAAATAATATGAAAAACTAAAGTCCAAATCACCTACTGTACTGCCAGTGCCACTACTATGGCTACTACTATCACCATTTCCCGTTACTGCATCTTAAACCATTTTATGATGAATATTATGGTATTATTATGACTTGAACAAGCACAGATGAGGGACATAAACATGTAAACATGAGCATTAGATGAACAGAGGATTCACTGTGAATGGAGGACCAGCCTGAGCAGATTGACAGTAGCAGTTGCGGTGCCAAGGGGCTCATAAACCATATTTTACCGCACTGAACCAAGTCCAGAGCAGAGTTAGACTCGGGTCCAGATTTAGTCCCTATAGATTTAACTGCAGTGCCATGTGAGTTTATCAGTCAGGTTAGTATTGTATGAACATATGTAGAGCCACTCTGTTCCAAATCTCACTCATAAACAGCAGCTAAAGCATTGGATTGTTAATGTACCACTATAAAAGATCTCCCCCATTGTTTGAACTATCACACTGTGTGAATTTCTCACAATTTCAATAATATTGTATTGTATGTATTCAGGTGATTTCTAATTGGTTTTAAAAACATGTTTGTCAAAGATCAAGAAATAAATGTAGGGATTTTAAAACATGCACTTCTGGTGAGGCTTCTGCCAGTTGCTTGTCTCGATGATGCCATTAACCTCTATCTCCAGGCCAAGTTAAAGGTCAGCTCTGTGCAAAAACAACTGCCCATTCACTGTTCCAGGTTTGAGATTGTCCTGTGACTTGACCAATATTAGCTCAAGATCTGGAGATGGGTCAAAAATGGCACTGAAGGACTTGTTATCAGGTGATCTGAAATGTTCGTCCAGATTATTTAGCAGAGGGTTTAGCGTGATGGCCATAAAAACATATGAGAAGTCACACATCATAAACAGCCTAAATCTGGTCTAAACTAGAACTAGTAAAAGACTTTACAAAAGAAAAATGGATAACATTATCAGAAAAAGATAAAGCATAAAGGCACAGTATGTAACCTTCTCGAGGTGGCACGTCACCTCCATGATTCCAACGTTCCAATACAACGTTAAAACCACACTTCTGAACACCATCCACGGAGTTCTTGTTTTATGCCATACTTTGGAAGATTAGAGCCAAATGAACAAGCAAGAGGAGGCCCTAGCCCAGGTCAAATAAGAACAGGCTTGATTTTATTTTTATCTTTTTTTGAGCTAAAAAGTTACATACTGTGGTTTTAACGGTATTTCTAAACCCAAAGGAGCACTAAGGATAAACATGGAAACTGGGAACAAAAATGAAAAGTGACGACAAAAGAATCATGAATCAAGAGTCTATGCATGATGCAAAGTGTTTTATGCCAGATACTTTTCCAGACACTACCCTTAAAATGTAGTAGAGTATGTCAGTGGAACAAGTTATTGGCTAGTGAAACATGTAGTAAAATATATGCATCACATCTATACAATGGTCATCTCTCGGTTCTTCTACTGAAAACACAAATATCCGGTTCTTATATAATCTTAGCTCATGGGTCAAAGGTAAAAGGAATGTGACCCCAGTTTAAAGTCACAAGTCTCCTCTACAAATAGGACTACATTAAAACTAGACCTGCGCCTCCACACTCCCAGCTGAAAGGCCTCACAGTAGGGCTACAAGATTTATTACAATCAAAGGTTTACATATCTTGTGTCTCCAGTCATGCTCTGAAATGCCTGGGATTCTTGAATTAGTTTAGCAGTTCACATTTCAGTGCTCTCTCAAATGTTAATGGTTCTGGATATGTTTGTGAGCTTAAGTGTTCACGATACCAAAACTTTACACTATTCCAATACTCAATACCTAAATGTGTAATTGAAATGTATTGTATTGAATATGAGAGTTTCCAAAGACAAAACAATATTCAATTCAAAAATATTTCTATGTGTTTAGTGCATTTTATTTGGACTGAATCGTTTTAGAATGATTTTAGTATGGATATTTGTTCAAGGAAGAGTTGTTGTACAATCACATATCCAGATACTATTTTAATACTAAAACTAGTATCAAAACTCATTTGAACAGAATCCCATTATTAACATGTTTATTGCAAATCTAACTGCAATTGGAAAAGGTGAAATCAGATATTTTTTTCCAATGTCATGTCCAACCCTACAGTAATGTTTACTAGGACAGCGTAATGCATAAAAAACATCTTTTCCCAAATAGTTGGGCATATGGTCTTGATCTATATTAGAACTACTATTACCACAGGAAATTTTATAATAGTGTATATATAGAGTGGAGTATTTTTAATAATTGTGTGAGGTCAAAACTGGTATATTGGAGTATTTATACTGGAGTATTTAGCCTTGGCCTGTATTTTTCAAAATAGTTTTGAAATGTTGGCATCCTGACAACACGACTAAATCCTGTAGCTCAAGCTTAATCGCAAATGAGTGGACTCAATTAGCAAATTGCAAAGGCTGCAATTTTTGAAGTACCGTATTTTCGTCCACAAACAAATTATTCCATTTTATTCTACATAAAAAAGTGCCAGCACTGTAGTTTAGATCTATACAAACATGGTCTAAAAAGCGATTCTTGTATTAGTTTGTTTTATCACTTTTCAGTCTTTTTGTCAATTCTTCCGGGACATGTTTAAAATGTGAACTTTGATTAGATTTGCATTTTAATTACAGGATTCTATTCCAACGCAATTATTGTCTGAATAAATAAATTAAAAAAAAATAAAAATCGTAATTCAACATTTTTCCCAAAATTGTGCAGCACTCGCTCACATCGTCTGGGAATCAGACAACCTCCTTGTTTTTTGCTAAGCATCCTGCCACTATGCCACCTAGTTACCCTCTGGGTGCATATTTCCAGGTGAAGTAATGCTTCCAGGAAGACCCTCCCGCCCATGTGCACACTCTCCTCACGTGCACACCCCTGATGTAAGTGATGCCGGTTGTAAATTGGCAGGATCACATCTCAAAGGGGAACGGGTCGTACTTTCCTCTATATTTAACTCCTGCCACTCAAACAGGACTCTCCTCAGATTGTAAATTTAAGATGATTTATTATTCATTCACTGTAAAAAGCATGATAATGCGACGAAAAGCATAACTATAAAAGGTGCACCATGTCACTTCTGAAGGTTTTAACAACCGTTTGTCTCCATGAAGACAACACTGCTTGGTCCACAGTATGACATTAAATACATCTATCCAGCATATCTGCCGCCATGGAGACAAACAGGTAATGTAGCCAGGCTTCGTTACAGGTCAGATCTGTGGAGAGGAAACCCCACTCCTAATAAGAATGTTTTTCCCAAGGTCGTTTTGTGCAATAAATACATGTGTAATTGAATAAATGCAGAACAGATAAGTTTAGCGCCATTCTGAGGAACATATCAAGCAAAATTATAACATCTCCATGGAGACAATCAGGTGCTGAACGCTTGACTAGAAAAGTTACCTAGTGCATTTTTAACTTATTCTTGTACGTGCTACTGCAAAGTCTTATGTAGATCAAGAGACAGCCTGAATGCTCAGTGTCTCTTAATCTGGGGATGTACACGATTTATAACAATTATCCTTATTGAAATATTCTATTCAATCAACAATGCTAATCGCTGTAGACCACTTTCCCAAACATAACCGCTAGAAAGGAGTCCACATCAAGGATTTATGACTATTCTGGATGCTTTGACAGCACCCCCTTTTCTTTTATCATTTAAAAAGTTGTAGGAAGGTTGAAAATACAGCATTAAGTATTTTCCAAACTTTGAATTGGCTGCCATTTCGTTCCATCATAAAAGACGAACACACTCAAATGTAGGAAATGGTGAATAGATTGTAAATAAAGCACTGGTATGTAACAGACAGTGGTGAATAAGAGTCACATGTAGCTGATGCAGAGGTTACATTTAGAACTGGCTCCATTTCATGATTCTGTTCACACCATAGTGGCATAAACCATATGCTGCCACCTATTGAAGACAGGAGGAATTACTCTTGGCATGGAATGGCAGCCAAGCTTTATGCCTGTCCCAGGACAGCTACAGCAAGAGAAGTGGCTTTTTAGCAATAGAAACACTAAATCCCTAAAGAAATAGATATGCTTTATGCCATACTGTGGAACATTTCAGGCAAAGTAATCTCCAAGGAAACAAATGATTGTCGGCCAGGTGCTGTCACAAATGTGTTCAAACTGCACATTACAAACCACTCCATCAGCAAGACTGAAATATGACCTGATTACCCAATACAAGAAAGTCATTAAGTTAACACACATTTGTAGAACAATTTACTGTGTCTCAATCTTTTCACAGGACACTCATGAATTCTAGTTAAGAAAAAACAGAGCAATGCTGCTCCCTACAGGAAACAGAGGAGCTGCAGCGTACTATATGAATCTGTTCACAGTAGACTGACACTAAACACAAACATGTACACACAAAGCAGTGCTGCCACCTGCTGTGGTTAGAGAGGATTACAGCCTAACAAGTAGGGCTGAGAAATTACAAAAAAAATTCAGACTATAAGGTGACTTTTTTCCCCCAAACCCTGTGGCTTGTACAACGGTGCGGCCAATTTATGGATTTTTACTGGCTAACGGCCAACAAGGGGCACCCTCTACCAGTAAATGCAAAAGTGAGACAGACGTGGGGAAAGATTATGCACTGAAGAATACACAAGTTTTGATTTTGAACTGTTATTTTGTGCATCATGCACACACCCTCAAACCTGTAAATCTGTGGCTTATAGTCAGGTGCGGCTTATAGATTCAATTTTAGCTGATGCTGCTTATATTCAGGTGTGCTCTATAGTCTGAAATTTACAGATTGTATTGCAAGTATTAAAGCAGTTTTTACCTTCAAATCCATTCGCTTAAGATGCAAAAAAAAATACATGGAGAAACATTAAACCCACAAAACAATCAACAGAAACATGCTTTATGTATCAGTTTACCCTTGATACATTGCTTCATTCAGGTCTTGTAAACATAAATCTGTAATACTATGCAACCCTGTGGTGTGTCTTACCTCCTGCAGAAGCTCATTCTCGTCCATAAACTTCTTGGCTGCAGAGCTTGCTCCTTCGGCCTGTTTCTGAAAAGCCTCGTTGGACGCCATCAGAGTGGCCTGCTGGGACAGTAGGGTGGCCAGTCTACGGAGCAACCTGGAGAGAAACAGTGCTTCTTTAATACTGTATATTGATCTTGCCTAGATGTTTAGACCTGATTTTGACCTATGAAACTTTTCTGGTGGACTGTCTGTGCCTGCTCGTCTCCCTTGTGAAGTTATCAATTGGTCTAGAATGTTACAGTATGGTATTAAATTTACACAGCTTTTATTCAATTAAAAGCATCTTGGAAAACATGCATCATTACCAAGAAAGCATCATTCACGTGTCATATTGAAGACAGATATAAAATGCCAAACTGTGGAACATTACAGGCAAAGCAATATCTCCATAGAAACTAGCAAGTAGTGTACAGTCTGCCAAAAAAGTTGCAGTCATAGTGCACCTTGATGTGAAATCATGACCAATGACCAGCATGTAGTTTGTTGTATCATACTTTGATACAGCGCTAGGCTCAAACACAGATTCAGCTTCCCACCATTCCTCCTATTGGGTCAGGTTGCCTCCATCATGCTCTGAGTGTTATGTCAGGGCTATGTACACTGTTTGCTGTACTGTACTGGCTGTCAAACACACAGGGTCTTTCTGGCCCTGACCCACTGACATAACAGAGTCCAATTACACCACTGTCTCACACACATGTAGTATCCTCCACCTTACTGTACAAGGAGGCTCAATGGCAGACAGTCCATACACATCCCCGAGGACACAGGGCATTTCTGACCCCATTCCTCTGCACTGGAATATTAGACGGGTTTTGTTACTGCAAGTGAGAATGTGGTGAAGTGATGCTCATATATTTAGATCCTATATGGTGAAGACAGCTGATGACAGACTGGACGGAGCACTATGGACAAGTCTGGACATGCAGAAAGGACAGAGCTCATACCAAATAGTGAGAATAAAAATATAGTTTTATGACTGGATACATAAAATCTTGAATGCAAGAGCATATGACAAGTGAATATGGAATGGTACCTGTTGTAAATATTCTATATAGTTTTACATCAGTTAAGTGGCAGTTTGTGGAAAAAATGTTGACCAGAAATGTTCTAAAATAGAAGTAGCAGTGAGTTCTAAAAAATTACCACTACCACGGAAAATTCCATCCAAAATGCAGGGACAATTTATGAGCAATCCAATTAGGAATCGGATTAAACACTAATTTAACAAAATAATGTGTTGTGTAAATTACAAAATAATTACAATATGTTTTAGTAAATTCTTAAATCTTAAATGTGATGTTAGGTTTTAATGAAAAGAGGTAAACCAACCGGTCTAATGCACTTAAAATATTTTAGAACTTTTAGTATGTGTGAAGACAGGACAGACTTGAAATACTGTGGTTTACATTTGCCATTCTACTAACTAACTGCGGAGTTCATTCACAGCCACACATAACTGCAAGACTGACAGGGTAGTTATAATACTTTTTTAATTTGAGATTATGCCAGCAATTTTTTTGTTTTTTAAACAATTTTCTGAAGCAAAGTCTGAACCTGTCTTCTGCCAACAGTGATTCAAAGAGGTTTTTAGGTCACCCAAACTATCCAGCTAACAGTGTATTGCTAGGACTGATGATCACTGACACCAATACAGACTTATTCAGAGTCAATTTACTTAAGTGTTAAAAAGTCCTGGGTTTGTGTCTTCAGATAACATCACATTCTCATTTAATAAAGATGAGGCCAGTGCTATTATTTTTTTTGGCACCAATTAAAAAAAAAATATGACAGGCAAGTTTTGTGCACATCTTCAGGAAAGATTTAGAAAAATGGGCAATATGTTTAGCCTTCTTTATCATTAGATAGTTTAAATACATAGTGGGGCTGCACAATTTGGGAAAAATCTCATTTCTGACAAGCACTGTGATTAGACTTGCAATTTAAGTTTGGTAATGGTTTCTGTTCAAAGTTCACACTTTAAAAGCCTCCAGGAGAATTGACAATATGATTGAAATATGAACTGAAAAAAGTAATCATAATTGGCGCACTGAATTGGAAATTTAAAATTCATGAATCCAGAAGAGGTATCAGATCTGGGGAAGTCTCTGTTTGACCCCCTCCCCTTTAGCACAGTCAGATCCTTTACAAATGGTGACAATATTTGTGGAAAGCAGTGGGTAGAGTGTGCGAGTGAATGATTAAGAGGCAGGTGGATGGAGTGATTGCTGACAGAACACATTCTACAGCTCCAGTAAGACCAGCAACTCCCAGCCCATTCACAACAGGAGAGAGAGAGAAGGGTCCTGGTGAATGGATTAAAGGAGAAAAGACAGCCCAGCTGCTGTGGTTTCAGTATGAGATGACAGAACACATTTCACCACTCTTTCATCAGAGACACTGGATACAGAGGAACAGGAGGCCTGAAGGGACAGCTGATGGGCTCATGACTGTGACTCACTGATGCAGGTCAGAGAGAGAGACGGCTCCCTCTAAATGACACTGAGGAGAACGACAGTACAGGGAGACCCAAGATTGTATATGATCAGCTCATTTCAAACTTTTGTACTGTAAAGAAGAACATTTTTAATTTTTGACAGAAAACTCAACTGAAGTTTCTGTTAAAGAGCAATCACTTTTCTCCCAACTGCACTCAGTGATTTGAGCAGTGCCCTCTGGGGTAATTTCGCATTCATAGAATACGGAATAAGAGTAATAATAATAATAATAATAATAATAATAATAATAATAATAACTAATTCCCATCTGCCACAAGCAAATGGGAAAGGTTTGATCAATTGTAACTGAAATTGGTCACTGAAAATGTATCTGTAAATGAATTTCTATTGATCTAAAGATAACAAAATCCCAGGATAAATCATGATCCTTCTGGTACAACACATAATTTGCGTCTCATAAAGGTGGGGTTGTGTGACTGCTGTAGTGTATGCTGCTATTGACTTTACTCACAGACACAGTAGTAAGGCGAACCCTGCGATGTACTCATTCCTCTGGGCTCGGAAAAGCTTCATGTGGATGTGCTCAATAGCCGTGGGATTGTTGGTGAGATCCACTTTCTCTGTGACACTGTATTTCCTCACTTCTCTGAATGCATCTAAGAAGAAATACATGCTTATTTTACGCCACATATTTTGCTGTTTCACCAGGATTTTACGTTGGATCTTTGCTTAATAACATCCATCCATCCATTTTCTTCTGCTTATCCGGGGCCGGGTCGCGGGGGCAGCAGTCTAAGCAGGGACTCCCAGACTTCCCTCACCCCGGACACGTCCTCCAGCTCCTCCGGTGGGACCCCAAGGCATTCCCAGGCCAGCCGAGAGACATAGTCCCTCCAGCGTGTCCTGGGTCTTCCATCGGGGCCTCCTCCCAGTGGGACATGCCCAGAACACCTCCCTAGGGAGGCGTCCAGGAGGCATCCTGAGCAGATGCCCGAGCCACCTCAACTGGTTCCTCTGAACGTGTAGGAGCAGCGGCTCTACTCCGAGCTCCTCCCGTGTGACCGAGCTCCTCACCCTATCCCTAAGGGTGCGCCCGGCCACCCTGCGAAGGAAACCCATTTCAGCCGCTTGTATCCGCGACCTTGTCCTTTCAGTCATTACCCAGAGCTCATGACCATAGGCACACTAAACACTAAAATTATATTTCAGATTTGGCTTTAATGTCTAGCATCTCAGCTGTCACCTAAACAAATTGTATACATTGTAGCTGTGGCATAGTTGCTGTCTGATCCATCAGGTAGGGCTTACAAACACAGGATAAGGAACAAAAGAATGAAGAAGACTCACCGATGAGAAGGAAGACTAAGATGGCGATGGCCACCATGAACCAGGTGTTTCCATAGAGAGCAATGGTCTGCACTAGACGAGACTTGAAGATCTTACTCCATCTAAACCAACAGATAGAGTTTACAAGGAGACAACATGCTTATGTCTACTAACCTCTGCTCTGGAACCAGATAAGTACATGTACATGTAGTTGTACATTTATGTACATTTTAAATGTTGTACAGAATAGTATTAATTGAGGTTAAGGTACACTTTATTTTGCTCATAGGGAAATTTGTCCTCTGCATTTGATCCTGAGTCAGAAGTAGTGCAGGCACCCATCTGCGGACCTTGAGCTAGGCTTAGTCAGGACTACCTCACCTGAAGGATTTTACCTATTGTGCATGTTTTGGGTTAATGGGAGAAGTGCCTATTAACCTAAAACATGGGTTAATGGGCACTTCCGTGTTCCTCTCTGTATCTGCCAACCCTGATACAGAGAGGAACATGAAAGGTCCACACAGAAAAATCTGGCTGGCCCGGGAGTTCAAACAACAACCTCTTACTGTGAGGCAACAGTAATGGCCACACATATTTTAATCCGGACATTTTTAAACAGCTTGATCCAAACTAGTTTTATACCAGTGAGCCTAAACCTTTTATGTTAAACTGGTACCACATGTTCCTGGTGACTATTTTAAAAGTTGAATTCAAATGTGTTAAACCCTTAAAGTCAAAGGAGGGCTGTGATTGTGTCCTTAGAGCACAGTGTGTGGGCGATAAGGATTTCTCTGTTTGAGATACCACAGCAGATAATTTAATTTACTCCACAGGTCACACACATGCATTTAACTACATTTACTATTTACAGACCAGGCAGAAGAAAGAGCTATGTGTCCAAGGAAAAATAGTTAATCCTGTCAAGTCCTGTTTTGTTTTGTTTTTTAAACTAGAGTGTCCCAATTTGTGGTTGTGATCCAGCTGCACTGTTTTTCTTCAGACAAGGTCCTTTACCTTTTGGGGGAGATGAATGGAATGCACAAAAGCAGAACTAAAAATACTTCGACATAAAGAAATGTAGCCACAGCTGTCCACTGGAGACTCATCTTTGCACCTGGAGGAAGATATAAAATATTAAATTAATGATTGTCAAAGGTTTATCAGTTCCATGACATGATTCATTTGCCATCCTTCACTTTAAAAAGGTAAACTATTTCATACAGACTTGCGAAATGGTTGCGATGCTCAAAGTCACTCCTACAAGAGGGTGACATACTCTAAATGGGAACTACAGTTTATTGGCGTGAGAGAATAGGGTGCATTGTAAAAAATAAAAAGGTTTCTCTGAGCAGCAGCACCAAATTCTCAGGGCTAAAGGGGGTGTGGCAGCGTCAAAAATCGGCGCCTTTCTACTAAACTGCGTCTAATCAGTCTATTCTGTGAGTAGCTACGTGTGACCCAACTTTTTAGCCGACCAAAGCCGCTGATCTTAGTTAGAAATAAATCCGCGTTAACTTGGAGCTCAAATTTCTGCCAAATCATTTCTGTTGTAGGCCAATGACAACACAGAATTCAGAAATACCAACTTCATCCATCGATCAAACACTAAAAATAATTATTAATGAAAGTTACGTTATAAACATTTGCCTTGAAGTGCATTTAATCGAGAAAATGCAAGGTAAATAGTTAACTTCTGATGTGTTTTCAAAAAGCTGTTACAAAAGCAGCTTAGCCTGTAGCTTCGTTTTGGCAGTTTAAGTTAATATGATATCAAAGTATTTTCTTGCCGTAAAAATGTTGGACTGACCTGCAAATTTCACAGAAATAAAGACGAAATCATGCACCGACAGCTGCTCGTTGTTTGACGCCTCTGATCAACGCGTTAGCCTTTAGCTTAGCCCTGAGTTTATAAACACTTCCGGGGTACGTCATTAATGCCAGCTCATCCTGACACACAATTGGACAGGAGTTGATAAGCGTATTGCGTCAGATTCCCAGTGGGATCTGGCAACTTTGCTGCAATGTATCTTTGAACAGTGATTATATTTACTTTGTATGTAATAAAATCTATAATATATACACTGTTTCTCAAATCAATAATATTTTTTATGACCTTCATTGAAAAACAATAAATATCATTCCCCTTTCTATGGACCCAAGCATCACACATTTCCCTCAGTTATAGCACATTAGATAATAATGTATCCATATAATTAATTAATCTATAGTGCATTAGGTAAGAATGTATCCATATACTTAATGAGAATGACAAACGCTACTGAAAGTCAAGAAAAAAGAAACTCAAAAAGGTTATTTCAATTACTCCTCACTTTCTGCCACGAGAGGGAGACAAAGATTGACATTCAGCTGAAGTCGCAGCTTTGATCAAAGATGAGTAGTCAAAAAATGTATTTAAGTAAAAGCAACGTTACTTCAAAATAGGATTACTCAAGTAAATGTACCAAGCAGTAGTTCAAGAAATTACTGAAGTAAGAGTACAGTATTTGGGAAAACTATTACACAGGAAGATTAGGCTTTAATAATTGTAACAATAACATGACATGTCATGACATTAGATTTAATGTTAATGATACAACCTCATACCACAAAAACTGGTAAACCACACAAATTTGAAAAATTACATCAAATCTAAAATATTTAAATAATTTAGGTCTAATATTTTCAACATAAAACTAGATTTAGGCTCAATGGGAAGAGTAAAAATGTCTATTCAAGTAAATGTACTGCTTAAAACAAAATATTACTTTTTTGTCTTAATATTTATAATAGTTGCTTTAATATTAAGTATGAGCAAAAGTATGTAGTTTGGAAACTACTCCAAGAAGATAAGCTAAATCTTGTTATTCGGTTATTCATTTAATTTGAACCTTATTTCTTGTAATGCCAGAATATAAAGTTTTATTGTAATATACACCAAAACAGCTCAACACAACAACAATAACAACAACTCAACTCAACCACATTATTGGCTATAAATCATTTTGGACTTTTAATTCAAACTTTAATTATAGCCTAGTCAATGCATTCCAACAATAAAATATGTTATTCCTCTGTCCCCCATTTCACAGTCTCCTCTCACTCCCTTTCCCCCCTGTTGTCTGTCTCTCTGTCCTATCCTAAATCCCATAACGAACCATTAAAAACTGTTTGTGGCTGGGCAGAATTCAATGTAACCCAGCAGAAAGCCACCTGATTGGACCAGACATTTTACAATTCAGCCAATCATAGTAAAGAGAGGAGAGGATCGTTTTTTAAAAGATCAACAATCACTTAACCTAATGAAAGAGTGAGAGATGGACCGTTTTAAATCATTCAGCAGACAGTACAATCTTACATAGATATTCATTTTTACTTGTTTTTCTTATTTGGCAAAAATGCATAAAACTAGGTCACTGAACTAGGTTGTTCAGGGCAAGTGTTTTTTTGTGGATTAATTTTGTGATCATCTTTATTCTGGATAAGTAATGGCAAGGCTGGAGAATCTAAAACTCATATAGAGATTGGATATGAAAGTATATATATATATATATATATATATATATATATATATATATATATATATATATATATATATATATATATATATATATATATATATATATATATATATATATATATATATATATATATATATATATATATATATATATATATATTTTGTCAGCTCTGATATTTTAAGTGCTGTATTGTACACCCTGTCGCAGGCCCATACGAGGTAGGCTTCCTAAAGTCAGGATCATCCCCTACAATTATAGGGTTCTATGTGCAGTCTGGACTGGGTAGGTCTGAGATATTAAGGTTTAAACTTCTGACCACCCATATACAATACAACAGAGAAATGGGCTTTTGCTAAGCCTAAATACACCTAACAAAATCTGGATACAGTGTAAAAGATATTCACGAGCAAGAATACAGCAAAATAGGACTAACTCAAGGACAAAATTGTAAAAATGAAGCCTATAATTCTATGGGGAAGTTAGATGATTGAATATGCAGGAATAACAGTGTTTTCCAGATCAGACCAGCTCTGGAGCCTGCATAAGTCTGTATGAGTCATGTCTGTGACAGTGAGGTCATTCTCATCAATATTAGATTCAATTAAACCTTTTCCTATGGCCCTGTTTGTCTCTGTGTCTGAGCACTACTGAGCACATGTGTTTACACTGCAAAAAGCCAAAGTTCAAATGACTTGATTTATTTGACAAGTAAAATTATCTGTGGATCAAGTTTTATTATTTTTTCTATTCAAACAACATACAATTTTGTTTCCCTTTAAGTGCAAATAATTGTTTTGAATTTTCTTATTTTGTACGTCATCTTATAATGCTGTTACCTCCTCAAAAAATACCCAGAGTTGTGTTCTGTTTCATTCACACATGTTTGAGTAACCCTGGTCTGTCTACATTTGCATAACATCACAGGGTGGCCCCTGTTTCTGCAATATTTGTGAGTTCACAAACTCATGAGAATCCATCTTGGCATGCACCCGCTTTAAGGTTAATCAGGTAGGCGGACCAATCACAGAGCAGAATTGAGGCTTTTGTGGAAGCCAAAGGCGAAGCACCCAAGCAAACCAATACAAACATGGTGACAGACATACTTCAGCCTATTTTAGCAAAATATGGACTATTTTGTTTGTGGAAAAACATGCAGATGGTAAGCACTTTGTGTATTTGTGGACAGGGAAGATGTCTGTGGTTTTCTCTCGGCTGGATGCAACAAAAGTTACATTTTTCATCTTGTTCCACTGTTGTGATGCTTCGACCAATCAGATTCAAATAATCATCATGATCCTCCGCTTTTTCTGATCACTTTCAGGGAGAGCCATCCCAAACTGGTAATGTTTAGAACTCAATTCAAAGAGCTGCACATATCAGTCTGATGTGAGATTTATTTATTTATCTATTTGATTGGGACAATGCATGCTAATGAACAGACATGATAAAACATGAATGTAAACACACTGGATTATAGCCAAAGGCTAATTTCCATCCATTGCCCGAAGGGCTGGGGTCACAAAAGGGCCAAAATAAAAATTGCGCACTACACTCATTGCACAGTTCCCATAATTTCAGTCAGTTTGGCCACCCATTCAAGATAAACTACATTTTATACCCACCCCCTTTATATTTTGCTCATACATGCAAATATGTCTCTATAATTCAGAAAATAGTGTAATATATGTCCTTTAAGTGTAGCAAGATGTACTTTCTTATTTTACATACAAAAATATCATTAGTAGATCATTTTACTTGTAAAGTGCAATTTATTCAAATCAAGACAAAATTTTCTTAATTCAAGTAATTTCAGTTTAGCTCAATTTTACTTCACTCTGCAGTGTACGGACTGTGTGGCAGGTACTGAGAACCAAAAATCAGGTTCACATAAAGTGATTAGATCAACAACATTGTTTCAAGTTGATATATTTGGGTAATTATGGGTTGGTTATGTTTAGACAACTCATAATTATAAAAAGTCTAGAATCTTCAGTCTCCAGGAAATTGATGCAGTTGAATAATGTCCCCACAAAGCATGAAAACCAACAAGAGAGATATAATTTTTGGTGAGTATATTGTACATATCTGAGCCATTTCTTTGTTTTTTTCATCCTACAGCAGCGTTCAGGGCCTCAGTTTCCCGTCTCCGTGTCTCTGTCTCTAATGTCTGGGTTCACCGGGTTCATTCAGTTATTGAAATATTGAATTATGGAGGTGGAGGACATTCATGTTTGCTCAGGTCTGCGCCAGTTTAAATCAGAATCTTTTAAAAACACATATCAGCCCAGAAATCTTACTGTAATAATTGATGTGTGACCTTTTTAAAGATTTAAATTGGCAAAGCTTTGAAATTTTGCTGATCATAATTTATGCTGAAGAAGTGTGGTGATGTAGCTGTCAGTCAACGGTTTTAGATCTTTTGGATTAACATGGAGAGAAGACATATCAACTCCCATACTGGTCAGAATATCATGCATTTCAGAAAATGTTTATGTGTAAACTTTAGGATTCATTTTTGGTTGTTTGAAGGTTACATTCTCCCTAACTGACTGCAGATTTTGCTGTTTGGTTTGGTTGATGCAAATGATTTCCTTTCAGCTGCATATTATTGTGCAGCCCTATACTCACTCAGGTTTGTCCAAGTTCATTTAGTCTGGTAACAACTCATGATTTATTTACTGGAGCAGCAGCTGTCGCTGGACCTCGCTTTAATGTTTAATAAATGGTGATCATTTAATATTAACTAAACCAGGGCTCAACCAAGTCTAAACCAGGACTAGCACACAGGGCAACGGGCTAATACAGGACTAAATAAAACTAACTTTGCAAACAGCTGTTCCTTTTTCCCAAAGAGAATTCCTGGTTTGTGTGTTTGTTTGTTTTTCTTTTTTGGGATTCACGTTTGTACGACAGACTATTGGAGCCAGGTTTAATCACAGAGATTAGACCCCTCTAATGGAGCGGGACTATCACCTGAGAACAAACATCAGTCTGTGGGGACAGCTGACAGGAAAATATTTAAAACTGATTAAATCTGATTAAATTAAACTCAAACTTTGTCAATCTCTGCTGGTTTATACAGCTGATATAGACAAGACAGAGCACTTTCCATATGTTAAGTTACAAGTCTTGTTAACTGTAGAAATATTATTGGCCTAAAGGGTGCACTATATGTAATTTATGCTTATACAGTATGGCATTGAACTTATCCAACAGACCAAGTTACAGGTCAGATCTGTAGAGAGGCAAGCCTGCTCATAGAGAGAATTCATGTTTTTAAATCTCTTTTTTTTGCTATAAAATCTTTGAGTTGCTCGATAAAACCTGTCATTTAAATAAATATAAATAACGTATAATAAATAATGTCATACTGTGGAACATAGGCAAATCAATAAGATCTCTGAATTTTATAGTGATGCTGAATGAAAGCCTCGCTAGTCATGGTCCCACAGAGCCTGGACTAAACCAGGACTAAACCAGAAGCAAACCAGCTCTAAACTAGGTCTACACCAGGCCTATGCTGAGGTGCTTTGTAATCAGTCAGTGATGTATGATAAGTGACTGTATAAAGCCCATTTAATCTGTAGGGGTCACATGACTGATGTCACATGACCAGCCTTAGCAGAAAGCGCCGACTCAGATCCACTTTGTTAATGAATGCTCGTCATAAACCCAGCATGAGTCAGCACTTTACAGAAATACTGCTGTTTCTCCCAACTCTCACTTACACAGGCAGCAGAAGAAATACCTCCTGTCCAAAGCCAGTTGATTTG
The DNA here is from genome assembly GCF_009829125.3 of Periophthalmus magnuspinnatus. Lineage (NCBI taxonomy): Eukaryota > Metazoa > Chordata > Actinopteri > Gobiiformes > Gobiidae > Periophthalmus > Periophthalmus magnuspinnatus. The sequence goes on from NC_047132.1 coordinate 18,178,891, forward strand.
ATTCATTCATCATTTAATAATTCCCTCCGTTCCTTTCTGACACTCTGGCTTAGTGTTGGTTCAGCTTCATAAAAAGTTGCATTTATGTATTTTATAGCATTTTTATTTTTTCCCCTTTTTTCCATGGTTTAAAGTGCCCACAGCCACATTTCAAATAGAGCTGCATCATGGATACCGGAAACCCACTTTGTACCTTCAGCTAAATTGCATATGTGTTGGTAGATTATTGTTATTTTAAATATTTATAGGTATTTATTGTAAGTTACAGTTTATATTGCTTATTTAAATGAATAATTATAAACATATTTCACAAAACTTTGCCAGAAGGAAGACATTTTAGAGGTCCTATATTACGCAAAATTGACAAATGTGAATTTTTAGTCATGTTAGAATGTTACCTGCCCTGTTCCACCTTACGATGTCATGAAGGGGTAGTTTTCAGGTGAGCAGCTACCTTTTACCTTTTGATTGGAAGAGATCTGCAAACTCAGGGCTGAAATTATAAAAACTCTGGTGGAGGTGTATGGAATTTAAAAACACAGCGGAGCATTTCCTGTATTACCACATGACATCACAAGGTGGAACAGAGTGTTCTGTTTGAGAGAAGAACTCCTAAACTCTGTGTAATCCCTCAGTCATCCAGGTCTAATCCATAGTAAAAGTCAAAAGTTAAATCTGTCAACTGGACAAAAGGTGGCAGGAGTGAAGCCGCTTCTTCAGTTCTGGTCAGATTGCTGGTGGACTCTGCCTTATATCTGTATCTGGAGGAGCTAACTACACTGAACCTGCAAACAGCTGTTGTTTACAGCTTCTGTACGCAGACTAGATCTAGCTGTGCTGTGTGATGTCACGTAGAACTTCATATCACAGAGGTCACTGAAAGCAGCACACTCAGTTTTTGACCAGAAATTAATTTACATTGGATTTACCAAAAACGTGTAGGAACAGTCTTTTTAGTGGCAAAGATATAGATTTAGTGATTAGTTGCATTTTAAACAACAGTATGGATGAATGCATAAAATGAAACATGAGCGGCAACATTCAGTAAACTTCCCAGTGAAAATGAACAGGACTTATTGAGCACTCACTGATGTTTCACAATGACTCAGTGTGACACAAACAGAAAAAAAGAACAGTTATTTTGGTGAAATTGGTTGAATAAAGACTTAGTTTAGCCCTATTGTTTATCACTGGTCATAAAACACTCAGCGTGCGTCAGCAGCTCTTAGGATGATTCACTACACGTACACCATTGAATGTTTGTTTGTTGGTTTATTTAGTTACAAGTGTTTTTTAGTAGGGGGTATGACATATTTTCTTTTAATGCATTCCAGTCTAGTTATAGAAATAGTAAATCTAACTTCTGCAGGAGTTTTTGAATTTGTAGAAGTTTTATGAAGTAGTAAATATTCCCCGACAAGCCAAGGTGTGTCTCAGGTGAGCTGTAATCTGCCTCCATTTCTGATAATATTCAACTGTAAAAATGAATTTGTATGTGATAAAATGTCAGAGGCAGAGCGGAGTTGATAACAGAGGAAAGAATGAACCTGAAATCACCTTCTCTCTGTCCTCACTGAGCTATGGATAAGGATGTACTTTTAACTTTTACTATAGTGGTGAAGGTCTGGGGTTCAATTCCCAAACCAAAGCCAAACATTTTAGCCAAACTTTGGGAAGATACCAAGGCAAGGAGCTGTTGCCACATTTATATAGCAAAGAAAGAATCTTATTTAGATAGAAATATGTTTTTTAAAAGTCCTATATTACGCAAAAATGTACTCTTTTGAGCTTTAAGCCATGTTATAACGTTGTTACCTCCTCAAAAACATACCTGGAGTTTTGCCGTTTTGTGTTTTGTTTCATGAATGCTTAGACTGCTGCCCCTGCGACCCGGCCCCGGATAAGCGGGAGAAAATGGATGGATGGATGGTGTTTTGTTTCATTCACACATGTCTGAGTCTGTCTACGTGCTCAAAGCTCAAAATGCTCTGTTCCACCTTGTGATGTCATGAAGCTTTAGTTAGCAGCTACATTTTACCTTTTGTTCAGTATAGATGGGAAATTCGAGGGCTGCAATTATCCAAATGATTATAGTGAAGGTGTATGGAGTTTAAAAACACAATGTAGCACTTTGTGTATTACCACACGATATCACAAGGTGGAACACAGTGTTTTCAGTTTGAGAGAAGAACTCAGCCTAAATATGCAAAGTTTGTGTGTTAAATGTGTGAATGAAACAAAACACAACTCTGGGTATGTTTTTGAGGAGGTAACAATATTATAACATGGCTTAAAGCCCTTTAATAACTTCAATATCCAGGGCTCAGTCAGGCAGGACTAAACTAGGACTAAACCCGGTCTAAACCAGGTCCAAACCAGGTCCAAACCAGGTCCAAACCAGGTCTAAACTAGGTCCAAACCAGGTCTAAACAAGGGGTGCAAGATTAATCGTCATCAAATCAAAATTGCAATTTGAATTGGAAAAACAAAACTGTAATTGCTTAAGTTCTTTGCAAATAATAAAATATCCTGCCCTATTATCAAAAACACAGTAGTTTAGACCTTAAAATTCTTGTATTAGTTTAGCAGTTCATATTTCCGTCTTCTTGCCAGTTTTAATGCTTCTGCACAAGTTTAAAATGTGCACTTTGAACAGAATCTAATAATTAAAATATAAATCAAAAACCTAACTGAAATCGCAATTAGACATTTGTGTACCGTAAACCAAGTCTAACCCAGCTGTAAATTCAAATAAAGACACAGATTCAGCAGGTCCATGTTGGATGAGACTTTAGTGAAAACTGAAAAGGCAGAATGGTACAATACATTTCAAAACAGCAAAAAACAGCTCAAAGAGTCAAAATTCAAATGAAGGCATGTTGGGCCCTGACTGGCGCTTGAAGGCGACTGTGGACCAATGAGACGCATGGATTCAGGATAACAGCCAATCACAGCGGACTTTGGGCTAAAACTGGACCAAACTGGACATTTGAAAAAAATAATAATAATATGGATTTAAGCCACGGAAAAAGCAATAATGGCAAACTGAAAATTAAGTGTTTTTTCTCCAATTTTGAATATTTGAAAATTCATTTCTATCACAGTGTACATTCGTTTTATTTCCAAAAAGAAACAAACCTTTTAGCCCAAAGCGCCACACAGATAAACTTTTTCCTGAAATAAGACACATAACGAGCGGTGCTTCTCAAATTAACCACTTTTAACAATTAAAAAATATAAATTCTAAAAAAGCAGCAAAAATGTAATAAAAAAGAAAAAAAAAAAAAAAAAAAAAAGTGAGTTTGTCTGAGAATCGCCGCTCTGATTCCAAATATTCATAACAGTAATATAATATGGTACAGTAAAGACAGCGGACTTCTCTCAAAACGCACTGGAGCCCTGTGGTTGGCGGCTACTGTTGCTATGGTTACAACAGGGCCGTCTGATTGGCTGATAACTTACATAGGAGTTTCCAGTGCAACAAAATATGAAAAACTGTCAATAAATAAAAAGCATAAATAAAAGAAATCAAATAAATAGAGAGGTTCAGGTCAAAGCTGAAGGAGTCGGAAACCGGTGACACCACAAAATTTATGAAACAAGGTTATTTTTTTTACATTTTGGCCATATAAAATTGCTTACTTTTAAATAGTACTTAAAACAGAGGACAGCATTGTTGATCAGTAATTAACTAGTAAGCCAATTATTTGTTTTAATATGGACTTGTTAAATGTTAGTAGAGAGATTGTTTTAAGATGGCACAAATTTCCCTTTTTAGAGCAACTAGATCATTAACTTAAGATAAAAGCTATCAGAACTGAATGTACAGGTAATAACAATCGAGGACTAGCACAAAGTAGGTCTACACCAAGTCTAAACTAGTACTAATCAAGGACTAAACAAGGACTAAACCAGGTCTTGTATGGGAGTTATGTAACCCTATATAGTCTTCATCTGTATTCTGTGTCTGACTCTGAGGTCTGCACTGTTTCTCTGTAGAATACAAATATAAACCTCAGAACACAGCAACCATTTGAGTATTTTACTAAAGCAAAATGTGCTCTTCACCATCAGCCAGAACAATTTGACTACTGGATTATAGCACTCCTTACAGACCTACCACTACATCCAAACTTCGACTACAAAACTGGACTTATGAATATTAATCTAAAGGAGAGACCAATGCTGAGTTTTTGGTTCCATTTGAAAGCAGGTGCCTTCAATTATTATTCAGATTCACTATGAGCAGAGGAAGGAAGCAGCCTCTCACAGCAGTGCATTCTTTTACATTAGTTTTGTTTTAAATTCAGTTCAAATACACTTTTGTCTACAATAGTCTGACCTTCAGTCCTGAAGATATTTAGCAATACAAAAACTTACATGAATAAAACTACACAAGTTGCAAAAAACACTGTCCTGAAAGCCAAATGAGAAAATTAAGTCCAGACTACAATAAAAAGTACATTCAGTGATTTACATTCACATGTGATGTAATTATGATTAAATTATTGCTAGAACATAGTCATCTGATTAAAGACGTTTTGTACTTCACATAGTGAGTTGAACTAAACCACATGTCCCACGTTTACAAATTCTGTTTGTTATATTGACATGATTGTATTGCTTAAAATCATCCTACACCATTTAAACCTCTCGACCAAAACTATTAAGATTATGTGCAAACAGTAACCAAACATTAACCAGGATCCATCCATAACTGATTTCTAATGTCTTAGTTTTACTTTGAAAGTAAAAATGTAACATTTAGTACTTTTTCAAATGATGAATACAGACAACGTCAGGTTCTGCAGTGGTGTTGGTCCGGACTCCCTCAGCTCTAGTGGTTTTAATCAGGGGCTTCTCTCCCTGTTTTTATTTTAACCATTTGTTTCATTAGAACCCTTAATTTTAAGTAACATTGAATGAAATAAAAGAGTTTGATTAAAATTACCAAACAACAGCGAAATGAAGATGAAAATTTGATGTCGCTGCAAAAAGAGAACCACCAAACAAACTGAGGCAGAACATTTTCAGGAACATAACCAGATAAAATCAGGACTAAACAAGTAGCAAACCAGGTGTAAATTAGAGGTAAACCAGGTCTAAACCAGAGCTACAAGGATGCAAGTACCAAACCAAATTCAGATACACACATTTTATAATTTCAAAATAATTGGATCTTAAAAAATTGACAAAGCGCTTCAGTTAATCCTTCATCAGTAGTGGTAGTGAAAATATTCTGCCTCAACACAGTGCAGTGCTGTCATTTAGGTCATTTCCCTTTTAACACTTCTTGAGCCCATTTCAGTTTGTTGGAAATTTGTCTTTGTCTTGGTGTGAAAATGCTTGAAACAAAATGGCATCTACTGCACAAATAACACTTAGAATTTGAATCACTCCCAGATAGCACCATCCACATTTGACAATCCATCATCTTGCTTCTGTTTGGCAAAAATCCATTAATTTTTTTCTCATAAAAGTTGAGTGGTTCTCCTTTCTCCAACAAATGGGATGAAGATGTAACTTTATACAAGTCCCGTAAAATCTTTCAAATCCACAACATTTTATTACGATAAATTGCATTTTTTTGTTATTTTTTCCATACATTATTATTATTATTATCTTTCATTTTTTCAAAGTCTCTTTTACAATTATGGCCACAGTCTTTCAAATCCAGGTATTTTTATAAGTGAAATCCTGGAAATATTTTGGTCCAGAAAGATCTGGTTCAGATCCGGACGTTTATACATGGCACTAGTCTTGTTGTAGCTTTGCACAGTATTGGATTTTCTTCACTTTTGTCCTTCCAGGGCACCTGTAGCCTCATGGCTGTATTGTTTATTCAGTCCCATGTTAAAGCCATTTTCACCAAAAAACAAAAACTAAGCTTTGTGAACGGTGCCAGAAAAAAGTCCAGAATTCTTGCAAAAACAAAAATGAAAAGTTTGAAAAATTGAGGATATTTCTCTGGTATTATTTACAGATCTGAGTGTCAATGTGCCTCTGCTGGAATGTATTTTAAAAACTAGCTTAAACAATTTTTTAAAATTCATTTTCCGCGTTTTATACTCGCGAAGTTTCCACAGTCTCGATTGGTCGGGCAGTAAGTTACTTAAGATTCTATTGGCCAAAAGCACTGGCCAAATGTGACGCATGGGTATTACAAATGCTAAAGGCAATGAGAAAATTTGAGAAAATGGCTGAATTTTTTGAAAATGTAGAAATAAATATGTGGAGTGCACCAACAAGGATTAATTTACTACAGGACGTCATTAATAGTGTTGATCTGTGAACACAACTGAATTTAAAATAAAGCAACTTGTATCTGAGGTGTTTGCTCCATCTAGTTCCAAATTTAGTCTCTTGAAAGTTGTCCTTAATGAACAGCCAAAATCACTGAAATATTCTCTACTTTTGTTCTTTGACGCACAATATTTTATACGTCAATTTTCTTTTAATGACACAATTATTGTTTTTGCATGGTATTATTGTTGGTGCAAAACTAAAGCTATAATGATGGAGAACAGCCTTGGTTCTGCCCAAAGTGTTCCTCAAACATTCAAATTATTAATCCCTGTTGGTGCAAAAAACAAAAAAAAAACAAAAAAACAAAAACATGTGTAAAATCTAAAGTGACATTTAAAAACTAATCAAATAAATAAATGATTTTAGTAGAAACCTTACTTGGTTTAATAAAATGGACACAGGAACTGGTCAGTTTAGGCATCGGGCTCAGTGTGCTGTGGTTGTGATTGTCCAGAGAAAAAAAGTGGTTCTCAAAAAACAGCAAAACTCCTCCGTTCAACTGAAACGGTCTCTGGTCGAGTCAACTTTTGTGTTTCAATATCTGCAAGAAATATTCTGTGGGTTTAAGCTTCTGAAGTAGTAATAGAGACATGATTGGGATAGGTGTATTAATGAAATTTATACTATAATTTCATTCAAGTCAACCAATGGTTATGGGTAAAGTTAAAAATACCCTGTCAAAATCTTAGAATGTAACTATGAGGGTAAGAATGATTTTCAGTGTCAAAACTTTCACAACATAGCCAAAGCTTTGCACTTGATTTGCATGTTTCTACTACAGACTTTTAAATTACCACCACAGAAAGTTGGTTCTTACAAATGTGAAGAGCACCGATTAAAATCATTTGACTCGACCTTGTATCGCTTCAAACTAAATGTTTAAAACTCCAAACCAAAGCGGTTAATCCTGAGGTGAGCTCCTCAAATGCATTTCTGTAGATTCCTGATGTATTTTCATTCTGGTTTTAGATTGAGATCCAAATGCCATTCATGTGGATCCCAGCGTGACATCCGGAGTAATTCAAACCTGAATCCAGGTTTAAAATGAAGTAAATTCCACTCCAAAGTCTTGTGAAGTTTCTTCAAAGTTGTATTTGAACCCAAACACCACCAAATGGAGGTAGAGGGTCCAGCTAACCACGATGAGCAGCCAAACCAGAGGGAATAAATAATTATGGGCTGGCTGAACCAGTGGTCAGAATAGCAGTTCAGAAAAGCTCCTGGGGAGAACTGAAATGGGGATGAGTCCCTGTGAGTCCGTGGGCTCTCAGTTCATTGCGGCTCTCTCTCTCAGCTGCTCCCTGACATCAGGTTAATGGCTTGCTCCAGTTTGTGCCTCAGTTTGTGTTTGCGACAATAACCGTCTCTGTCCAACGCTGTCAAGATCTGGACAACAAAAAGCCAACAATGATCACAATTATTCTACCTGTACTCACTACACCTACAGTTGAAACCAGACATTTACATACACTAGATAAAAAGATGCTTTTTTTCTCACTGTCTGACATGAAATCAGACAACTTAGATACAGTAAGATTACTATGCTTTTAAACGATTTGAGAAAACCCAGATGGTCATGTTATGTCTTTCTCATAGGTTTGTTGACCACATTTGAGTCAATTGGAGACACACCTTTGGATGTATTTGAATGCACACTTGAAACACACTGCTTCTTTGTGTAACATCATGGGAAACTAAACAGAAATACACCAAGATATCAGGAAGAGAACTGTGAACTTGCACAAGTCTGGTTCATTCTTGGGTGCAATTTTCAGATGCCTGAAGGTGCTATGTTCATTTGTTCAAACTATCATATCAGCACAAGAACAAAAGCAAAAGACCTTGTGAAGATGCTGGCTGAAACTGGTAAGAGTCTGTCTTTATCCACACTGAAACGAGTACTGTACTGACATGGGCTGAAAGGCCACTCTGGCAGGAAGAAGCCATTACTCCAAAAGAAACGAAGATTACAGATAGATTACAGTTTGCAAATGCACACAGAGACAAAGACCTTCATTTTTGGAGACATGTCCTGTGGTCTGACAAAACTAAAATTGAACTGTTTGGCCATAATGAGCATTCTTGCGTTCGGAGGAAAAAGGGTTGCAAGCCTGAGAACACCATCCCAACTGTGAAATGCGGAGGGTGGGAGCATCATGTTGTGGGGTTGTTTTGCTACAGTAGGGACTGGTGCACTTCACAAAATAAATGGCATCATGAGGAAAAAAAAATTTGCGGAAATAATGAAGCAACATCTCAAGACATCAGCCAGGAAGTTAAAGCTTGGGAGCAAATGGGTCTTTCAAATGGACAATGACCCAAAGGATGCTGCCAAACTGGTTACAAAGGGATAAAGTCAATGTTTTAAAGTCAATGTTTTAAAGAGGTCATCACAAAGCCCTGATCTCAATCCTACTGAAAATCTATGGGCAGACCTGAAAAGGCATATGCGAGCAATTTGGCTACAAACTTGGCTCAGTTACACCAGTTCTGTTAGAAACTTCTGATTTTGAAGAAAATAATAAAAAATTGTCTTAAAAATGCTTCTCTCATTACTCTGTCATGTAGGAAATACAAATAATTTTGGTAATCCTAATTGGCCTAAAAGAGGAAATGTTTAGTCTGATTTCATGTGAGACAGTAAGAAAAAAAAAAGCCTATGCAGCTTTTTATATAGTATGTTAACTTCGTGTTTCAACTGTACTTCATGGGATGACACTCACCTCTTCCTTGTACTTGTTTATGTAGAAGTAAAGCTCACTGAGCGCACTGAGAGTGTTGAACTCATTGCCATGGAGACGAGACTGTTCCACCAGATAGGCGTCCATGTCCTGGTCTGAGATACTGGGCATCTTTGCTATGTCCCGGTAATACCTAAATACAGGACATGGGTCATTACAGTGTGGGAGAGGGGTTAGGTTTTGTACTGGTGACACATAAGCTCAATAAAAACAAATATTCTACCAATTATTGTATTAACATTGTATCTACTATCTGCCTCACTGGTCACAGCACAGAAAAGTGAAGACAAAGTAAAAATGTGTTCAATAAAACAGATCTCAGAACAAGTTGTCCTCCTTCACTGATTAGGTAAGTGTGATAACTGTACTTACCGCTCGACCCAGTTCTTGTAGTTGGGGATATCTTTAGCATACAGTAGTTTATTGGAGGGTGAGTCTTTGCCAAGCCGATGTTCTGAGGTGGAGCAGGAGTCCATGAATGTCTGGGCCACCACAGACAGGCAGGCATCTGTAATGCTGCTCTTGTGGATGTCAAAGACGAATTGAGGATTTTTGATTACGTTCACCCAGAACCGGAGAGGCAGGCTGCACAGGGAGAAAGGAGAGAGTGGAGATAGTGAGGAGAAAGGAGAAGCTCATCGACAAGTTGAACATTGAGTAAACAAAAAAGTGGTTTCTTGACATCAAATTTGATTGATAGTTTGAAGTGTCATCACGCTGGGGAGGCTGCATGTATGTCTATTGAGGAATATTCAGCTGTTACCGTGTTGATACAATGCATTGTTTAGCAAACACTGCCTGACTATTTTTAGAGTATCTGAAAAAAAACAAAACTAAATTGACTTAAAAATGCAGGAGTGAAGATGTTTCGCTCCCCATCCAAGCCGCTTCCTCAGTGGACACTGCTTTATATCTATCTGACAGAAGGAACTAACTACTATGAAACTAAAAACACCTATTTACAGTTTCTGTTTGTAAGCTAGATCTACAGAGCTACACTAAGTGTGCACTGTGCCCGAGTCATACTTAGCATAATCATTCAAGCCCCTAATGGCTGCTTTCACACTATTAGCATCCTGGCTAGCCCTATTGTTTTCTTTGTTTTGGTTTGGGTCTGAGGAAGGAGTAAAGCTGGGAGAAACCTGATGTCTAAGGCCCTCATTCCTGTTCAAGGAAGGATTTTCTTTCCTAGTAAAAATGTTTCTTTAACACCCCCTCAATCAATTTCTTTTCTTTGGCTAAGATCTTTTTGTCCAGTTGACAGATTTTATATTTTTATTTTACTATGGCTCATACCTGGACAACTGAGGGATTACACAGACAGTTTAGAAAAAGGTTGCTGTAATGATATTTGAAAGGGACTAGTTTAGTAGCACAAATCAGCTTTTGTAGTTTCAACTAAGTCAGTTGGTTATGGTCAGATTGTGTTAAAGCTCAGATTGAAGTCTAACTTGAGCAAAAGGGTTTCAGACACAGCAGACCCTCCAATTAGCATTGCCCCCCCAGGGAAAGTTGATGACATCAGCGGAAAGCTAAGTGTACTACTTTCTTTGCACATGATGGGAAAGATACTTTTAATGGAGATATAGTTCATCTTTGGATATATTTCCTGTCTTAACTCACCAGTTGCTTTTCCAGGTGTGCCGTACATCGGGGTCCGTGATTTGCCGTTTGTCTGCCTGCTCGTCTAAGAAGTCAAACATGTATTTGATGGCGAGGGGCAGTGCTGAGCCTCGGTGGGCAGTACTGAAGACCGTCTCAAACAGATCGTCCACAAACTTCTGCAGCGTCCCCTGGAGGCAGAGAAAAAAAGCAACAAGACATGGGGACCAGCAGAATAAAATAAATGCAGGATATATAAAAATATAATATATTGATAAATTGCTGATTATAATAGAATAATTATTGTACCTTAGTAGCCAGTAGTCTTGTGAGGTAAATCTCTGACACCATCTTGCTGCCCCGGTCTCCTTCTCTCTGGTCGCTGTGTTCATGGTTCTTCACCAGATGCCACAGTTTTGTACCTAAAGAAATAATATAAAATACATAATTTTACTGCTCTTTATAATTTTAGCTTCCAATATAACCTTTTGTCACCTCTGCTAATCTGTCACATTTTGGTTTGGATTTATGTATAAGAAAGTAAATGAGTACCTGTAATTTTCTTAATACTTTATATATCTATATGTACAGTGTGTGAATATATAATTTGTAGTGGTTGAAGCTGTAGGTACATAATGGCCCAGGATGGCTCACCATCCCCAAAGAGAGTGAATGAAAAATACAATGTTAAGTGACTTTGAGCGTCTGAAGAAAAAAACACCATCTCTAAGGGCAATGCATTATTCAGTACTATTATTTATTCATCGGCAAAAATGCAAATATGACGAACCCGTTTCCTGGTCTGGTGTGATCATAGGAGCTCTAGATCTGAGGCTGTCTGGACTGCTTGATGTTCGCAACAGTGACTCTGGAAGAAAGAGACCAAGAGAAAATTGAAAAAGGTTTAGTAGCTGCAGAAGCATTGTTGGGTCGGGCTGAGAAATCCACAGAAGGTTATGAGCAGTGGTAAAAGTGGAGCTACAGCTCAGACATTGACGCAGAAATACTGGTTGTGATATGTGTGTAGTGTGGCATTAGTAGTAGTGATAACAATTGTTGTAGTATTAGTAGTAACAGTAGTAGTATTAGTAGTAACAGTAGTAGTCGTAGTAGTAGTGCATTTGTACCATATCGGCTGAGAGATCTGGTGAAGGTGAAGGAGTTGGCGATGTTGTAGGCAGAGACCTGTTTCTGAACTAAAGCCACCAGAGAACCGTCCGTCACCTTGAAAAAAAATAAAAATGGAATGTTAAATCCTAATTGATAGGAAAAAAATGCTTTATAGACAAGAATGCTTAATCATGACCCAAGCATGTTTACCTGGTAGTGAGCTAGAGTATTGAGTCTCTTCCAGTCACTCTCGATTTTAGTTGTAACATCTTCATCCTGAAGAATTATCCTGGTCAAACGGCCCTGGCGCCATTCTGAAATTACATTATTTTTAGTGGATTATATTTAACTAGGGACTATCACATCTACTATGGGCTTGAAAGCAGGTACACATTGATATCCCTGGTTGATATTATGACATTATAGAAAGTAATAATAATATATCTTACCCAGATCCATGTCGTCCGCCTGAGGTCTCTGGGAGAAGGGGATTCCTTTGTAAACAGTGTCCAACAGTTTGTCTTTGACCTGAGTGATGGTGTCACAGTTCAGCACCTTCACAGGGATCTCAGTACCAGCCTCGCCCTCAGGAGGGATGCACATAAGGGTCTGAAAATACACACATTATACTACTATATAGTGTATATGAAAAGAGGGGTTGTGCACAGCATCTTGAGAAGTGAAAATATATTTGGAAAAGTAACGATATAGAAGTGGGAAGCACAGGCAAAGTCACATTGAAGAGAGTAGGGAGAACGTAAAGTGTGTTGGTCATAGTTTGATCCATGAAGTCCCGAAGTTGATACTGGCAAGTCATGGTTCAGTCCAAGCCTAGTTCCAAGTTTAGCTCCAGGTTAGTCCCAATTTTGATGGTGTGTGTAAAAGTGTGAGCACAGCCTTAAAACTTTACTTTTCAATAAATGCTTTGGTCACATTCTTTTGGAAGCTATGCAAAGTGTTTAGATATTTGTGACATGATTATGTCCCTCTCTATGATACAGTATTCCTGTATTGATTATATGGAATCAAAGAAAATATGTTTATCCCACATTTACATTACTGATAACATATGGTTTGTTTTACCTGCCCCAATCCCTTATGTAGATATTGTGATCTAATTTGAAACAAAACAGTAATCATTTCATATTATTTGTTGCCTTTACCAGTTGTTTGTAGTCGATCTGCTGTCGTATTAACTTGTCCTCACTCAGAGAGTAGCGAGCCTCTCCTGTGATGGCGTCTATGGGACCCTTCTCCATCTGCTGCTTTATGGCACAGTACAGCATAAACAAGGGCTCTCCAGCACACTCCTGGAAAAACAGCAGGTTATGTTAAAGCTTGTTTCATTGTCATTTTGGTGTTTGTTTATAAGTTTAGTTTTACAGCAATTTTATAACAGTTCTGCAAGATTTTATGCAATTATAGACAGCTATTCAAACTTTCTCTGCACATAACTCAGGAGTGTACCTTGAGGAAGCGATGCAGGAGGAAGGTGAACCAGTTCGTCAGCATCTTTTCAGCCACTGACTCAGTCCTGGACACACATAAGGAGGCTGAGATTGTTATTAAACAGTAATATATGATTTGGTGTAAACTCAAGCAATCCAGCATTTAATTATTTCATTAACAGTGCACTAATTGAGATTATCTTTGAGCTTGAGATGGATAATTGCAGTAATATGAGATCAAAGTTCACCTCCTAAGCAGCAGTTTGGGGTGGTTCCTGTTCTCCAGATTCTTTTCAATCAGATCGGCCAAAAGCTGCTTCAGAACAACTGTTGCGTACTCCATTCGACCCTGGACAAATAAGACAGTACATCTCAATGAATTCAATATTTTTTATAATGTTCTATTCTAAGTGCTGAAATATTAGAGACTATAACAATGGATACAACAGACCAAACTAGTGTCTAAGTCTTTAGTGAGTATGGGCCCGTCTATGGAATTTTGAAGGATATCTGTTCATATAGTTGCATACCTGCAGAGCGGCCATGAGCAGTGATGCCACATTCCCCCGGTCCCTCATGGAGAACGACCTTTGACCTTCTAGAGTGTGTATGAAGGTCAACAGGAACATCTTATTGTTGAGCAGCTGAGAGAAGAGACGCAGCGCCTTCTCAACATTAGCAGGAGACTGAAGACAGGAACAAAACCAGGTTAGTTCCAGGACTTAACCAGGATTTACCCAGATCTATGCAAAGACTAAAAATATAGTTAGAACCATGTGATAGTGTGACTTACATCCAGCTCTTTGAGGACTGGGTGCTCCTCGATTCCCGGGAACATGACTCTCATGGTGTAGGTGCGATATTCCAAAAATGGTATTTTGACCCCGTCCATGTCGTTGGTCAGCTCCTGGATATCAGTCTGCAGCTCTGCGAATGCTATGAAAAAAAATAAAAAATGACAAAACATATTTAAAACAATTCATTCATTAGTGTAACAAAAAAGTATGGCAACTAAAAAAACAATTTAACAGACAATTTCCAGATGTCAAGTTTTATAAGTAACTATATGTCTCAAAGAATTATAAAACACAATATTTCTTTCAGCAAATGAACCATTAAAACTCTCTGTCTCACCCTCCTTGCACTCTAGTGCCACCCGGCTCTCCAGGTTGTCCATCTGTAGCTGCAGGCGTTTGAGTGTGCGGTCTGCGTCCCTGGTCTTCCTCTTGTAAGCGATGAGGACTGCGATGATGGCGATCAGCAGGACACCACCTCCGGCTCCGATCCCAATGATGGCGGGCAGAGTCAGGGCAGAGTCTGAATAGATGTGTAGGGTCCCAGGGGAGTACTCCAGACCGCCAACCAGGATCTGAGAGAGGAAAGACAGGGCTTAGAACAGGGACTAAACCAGGGCTGACCAAGTTACATAAAATGCAAAGTCCCAGAATTGATAGTGAAACATATCCTCAATATTCAGCTTGAGTCTTGATCCAGACAGTATTGTGCGGTTAGATTTGTTTCAGTGACACATATGAAACAGAGGAGCTTCTTGGATTTCAGTAACACTCCTAGACTATGATCTATAGAGATAAGGTCATCCTGTGACTTCTCTACATTAGCACATCGTAGTCCATGAAGCTACTTTTTGTTTGGACTGTTCATAATCTTATTGTGATCCCTTCAGTGCTTAGTGGTCTTCATTAATCAGCTTACTTAGTTTACCATAAGCAGACACAGTTTTAGCTTATTATGTACCGCTTTCGGTTTCTTTTTCACCATGTCAAAGATACAGACAGCACCCTCTGATCGTGTTTTGTGTACACCTTTCAAGACAATTCTGGCCAAATCAAGTATCTTCTTGTTTTATGCAACATATTGAGAACTTTTTCCCATTTTGTTTTAAATTGTTACAATTATGGCAACAAAACCCATGGATAGAAATAAATAATTCTACACAATACTACGGTTACAAGAAATAGCAAGGCTAAGATAACCAAAGTAGCTGGATAGTAACTGACAAATAAAAGGTCAAAAAAGAAAAGGTGATTTAAAGATTAGTAGTGAAGAACAAGAGGGAAAAAAGTTATTAAGCACACAGTTGAAAATTGAACATCACCTTTAAGCAGTTCATATTTACATTGATTTAGCCTCAGTTACTTAACTCCCATCTGCTTCCCGGCCTTTTCATTACTGTGTTTTTAAATCAATAATATCAGAGGCTAATTAATAAATGATAATATCCAAGGACGTAGGTCGATAATAGTTTTAATATTTTATTCAAGAGCCCATTTGAAGAGGAGTCAGTTCAGACCAATTACACAGTGATCCCCCATAGCGCCCCCTACTGAATCTGACATTTAGCACACTAATCTGAACCAATAAAGTTAATACCCCAATTTCAGAGCCACATGGACAGGAAAGATGTCCTGACTTTAAAGAACACATATTATACTAAATGGACTTTAGGTTTTAACCATGTTAGAATATTGTTCCCTCATTAAATATGTCTGGAGTTGTATTTCACATTGATGCTGGCGTCAGTGATCCACCAAAACAAAATGAAGTGAATGTATGGGTAGAAGGATGCTGATATTAGAGCAGTTTGTTACCTGTACTTTGTGCTCTCCTGTCAGGTCGGGCGAGTCACACAGCAGCTGGCTTTCAGACACAGTGAGGACGCATGGAGACTCTCCAATCAGAACCGTGTAATTCAGACGAGAGTTTCCAGGAGCCGGAGGGACTAGGTTTTTACCCTAGAAATGCACCCAAACACATATGACATAGTAAATACACTACTGAATGGGTCGAACTTTACAGGCCTTTTGTGGTTTTGCTGCTCCTGTTAACTTAGGTTAACTTATGGAATTAATTGAGTTTAGTTTTTACCTTAAGTATGATGGGTGAGCCTGGTTTGACCTCCAAGATCCCAGAAGAACCGAGTGGGTCAAAGGTCGGATTAGGGTAGTGGGTGAAGGATGTAGAGTTTAAGACCAGCAGAGAAGAGACCTGTAGAGAAAACCGATAACATTGTTATGATAGAACAGGGAACTTTAAAAACTAAAAACAATTCTTATGTCAGAAAAAGATAACATCAAGAGGTTACAGAAGACATACCTGGTCAAATATGAACCCAAACTCGTCCGGTCGCAGCGCCCCCTCTGGTGGGCTGGGTTTAGTGTAGACCAGACCAGGCGCCAGACAAGTCATGGTGCTGTCATTCACCACTGTACAGAACTGGAGCGACAGAGAAAGGTCAAGTTATCTTAATTTCTCTGGGCACTTGTAGTAATAATAGTAGAAATAGTAGTAGTACTACTAGTGGTAGTGGTAGTAGTAGTAGTGCCAGCGGTGGTAAGAGTACCATTGTAGTAGTGGTGGTAGTAGTAGCAGTAGTAATGGTAGAAGGGGTAGTAGTAGTGGTAGTACTGGCAGTAGTAGTAGCAGTAGTAGTAGTGGTAGTACTGGCAGTAGTAGTAGCAGTAGCAGTAGTGGTAGTACTGGCAGTATTAGTATTCCTTACATTGCTGGTCTCTACTCCTCCGTACTTGGCTCGAACTTTGGGCTCCTGAATGGTCATTAGATTTGTCCCAGTCACTGTGATCACTGTACTCCCACTATACAAGTAAAAATAATTGTTCAGTTTACACAAATAATGTACAAGGTAATTTACAGAGGTAATTTCTTCCTTTTTTCTCTCTATATACGAACTTGAGAATGGTCCAGTTAGGCTCGATGTTGATGATGGTGGGATCCTCAGTGTAAATGTATTTTGTATCTGGGTTCGTGACCTCAGCCCTGTCGATCATCAAACGGATAGGGGCGGGGCCAGTTCCAGGCAGGGAGGCGGGGGTTATGCAGATTATCTCACGATTGGTCCGTCTGAAATGAAACAGCACAGATTAGTGAAAGCATTGGAGCTCGTAACCTTGAGATGGACTAACCATATACAAGGTCAACTATATGACTAAAAACAGGCCTGAACCAGGTGTAAACCAGGTCTTACTTGACAAACAGACACTCTTCCTTGTGGATGTAGACTGTTACTGCACTCCCAGCGTCCAGGTGTCGGCCAGTCACCGTGAGTCGTGTTCCCCCAGAAACAGGTCCCATCTCAGGGCGCACTCTGCTGAAGCTTGGGCTCTACAAGAAGGAAGTAGTGTATTGAAATTGACATTGAAAAATGAAAAAAAGTGTAGTATTGTTTCAGTAACAGTGGTTTCCCATCTGCTTTTATTTGAACATAACTAGACTAATCAAAGGAAGCCTTCATGTTTTTGTAGAGAAACATCGCATAGCACATTATCGTAACATGGTATAAAATAAAGAACTGAGCAAAAACATTTTATATAGTCATGAAATAAAATCTATAGCAGCTGCTTTACACTGAATTCTGCTGACTGAACAAAGCAATAATGCCATAATGCACAGGATCCTATTGGTATTGCATAAATAAGCCTGGAATGTTCTTATCTACTGCGTGATCTATTTTTACATGCATAAGTGCATTAATATTGGAGGCCATTTTGTTTACGTCCTTGAGCATAAATCCTTGTCGATGAATGAATAGAAATTAATAAAAGATAAATAGATTGCGCTTACAGAACAGGGAGTGCTCCAAGCACATTAACGTGCTTGTTCTTTATGACCTTGTGAATAAATAAATAGAGATGAATATGATAGAATACATACAACAAAAGAGTATGTCTGAGTGGAGAGAGTCCGATACTCTGCACTGCAGACCCCAATACAAAGCTCTACAGGACCACCGGGGGAGTGGGGGAGTAACGCTTCGGCCATGTCGCACACGATTCTGAAAAACATATGTTTTACATTATATGAGCTAGGGAATACAGGTGCTAAGCAATAACCACAAAAGTTCAATGACTAGACCAATAAGGGTATGTTTAGATCAACTTTACAAAGGGTTCAATGCAATATATAAAAAAAAGGAGTCTATATCTTCACCAAATACACAAGCAGTTGGACGTATATAAAATCAGCTAGCAGGTATATAATATGTCTCTTCTTATTTTTAAAAAAAGGCAGTAAAATTGGAACTCTATTTTGCATAACTTTAGCTGATGACGCTAAAAGACCTGCGGTAAATACCAACACACATAAAGAGAGCTCACCTCTCAGCACTGATGTACTGTGTGGGGACAGGAGTACACCTTACGCCTGCCACTTGCACATGGGAGATCTCCTTCACTTGCAGCCCCAGATTCTCACCCTCAATGGTGACGCGAGTGCCTCCCTCCCTGGGTCCGGTCAGAGGTTCGATCTACGCAAGCAAAACAACATTCAACAGGAGAAAGCAGAACTGTTCTAAAACCAGGGCTAAACTAGGATTACACCAGGACAAAACCAGAGCTAAACCAGGGCTAAATCAGAACTAAACTATGATTAAACTAGGGTTAAAGTAAAATAGGGTTAACCCGGAACTAAACCTGAGCTAAACACAGACTGAACTAGGGATAAACTGGGGCTAAACAAAAGCCAGAATACCAGAATATTTGTTTGAGGGTGTTTTAACAAAGTCTTACATTGTTAACCTTTTTTAGATACATTTTTCCCATGCATCTCCTTCAGCAATTCAATTTAGTGATTCACAAGAATTCTTCAGAAATTGAATATGAAAAAATGTGCTGGGATGCGCATACAAACAAGATCTAGGCATAGGAGAATAACAACAACAAATTAAGCATAATTACATAAAAATGTAATGTAAAGCATGGTTTTAAAATTGTATTTTTTATTTAATTTTTTAAGTGTTGATAGTTATGTTAACAAATGTAAACTTTATAGTGAGTCTTACCAGTCTATTTCAGATTTCAAAGATGTGTAAATATCTGATCTGAATTTATGCAATGTCTCAATGTGAGTCCCACAATAGTTGTATGTTTTTTATATTTGTCACAACACTTCTCTTACCCTGCTGATGCGCGGGTGGCTGCAACGCAGATTGTGCCGTCCGTGGTGCATCCAGTTCAGCTCAGGGGAAAGACAATGCTGTTTCAGAAGGCATTTCCTGGTATCCATGCACCACCCACACTCAAAGGCAGGGGGTGCTCTGAGACACTGCCCACAGCTGCTCCTCTGTGCCTCACACTTGTACAGCAGTGCTAAAACACAGGAATATTGCATATATAGTAAGATATATTGCATTGCTAGAATTAAAATGTATAAATATTTTACCAACTCAAAAACATGTTAGATTTAAGTCTAACTATTCTAACTGGTCTAACTATTTGTAGTTATAAAGCAACAAAAACACCTACGTATACGTTTATCTTTTTTAGTCACCATTCTCCATGTACCCCCTGAAATCAAATGTAGGGGGCCCTTTAATCAATAATGGTAATCTAGAAGCATGTACCTTTCATAGAGACAGGTTTGTCAATGAAGAAGTCTCCGTCCCACACAATGGAGAAGTCCACAGGGAGGTCTCCCACTTCATCCCCTTCATACCAATACTGAAACACAAATAAATTATGAATATTAGCAAATGGTTACATATTTACACCAAAATAATTATGTTTTTATTTTATTTCTTTTTTATTTAAGTGACCCTGGTCCATACATTTTATGACATTTATGCATTTTTTAAATATGAAGGCCTATAGTCAGGTTTATTCATGTGAAAGCAGCGAGTCTGTTCGGTCTAATGAGTCCGGAGTGAGTTTCCTGCAGAGCTGAGACTGGAGCTGGACCCGTCGCCGTGGAGACCAGGCCCCGTCGCCATGGAGGTGAGGCCAGCGTTACCACGGAGATGCTGGGGCCTGTCGCCATGGGGTCAGCAGTGCCCGGAAACCCTCACTCGACAAACACGCATTAGATCAGGACGGGAACTGGTCTAGATCATATCTCATACAGTTCTGTCTGGCATCTTCTGATTTTGGTCTGAAAGGTGAATGAGCTGATGGACCATAGACCAAGCCCATCCTGTTTCATAAAGGAAAGACTTCTCCGGTCTTCTCTGATTCTCACACGCAGATATAAAGTAGGATGCATAATGATGTGAGTGACTGAGAGCTGTGTATGAACCCTATGCAACTGCAGACATTGCTGCTGGCCTAAAGTGTATACGCCAGATTTTTCTTATTATTACTCAGATTGATAAAATAGACCATTTGGTAAATATTTAAGATCATTTATGCATAAACTGCCACTTGATTGATATAAAAGTTGTAAAAGTTAAAAATTACAGATAGTAGCACTGAGTTCTAATAAAAAAAATCCCTTTATCTATTTCATCAAAATTCCATCCTATATGCAGGGACCACTTAGACGCAGGAACACTTTCTTTAAAATTAAGAAAACAGCTTAACAAAATAAAGATTTTATAATGACCGCAATTAACTCCAGAGCTGTGTGTGAACTGTATGCAACTGAAGACATTGCTTCTGACTTAAGTCTGTAGTATTCAACATTAACTACTTGAGTTTAATTAAACAAAACCGATCCTAAATAAAAAAAATAATTAAAAAAACAAAAAAACAATGAGGATTATTGCTGCAAGCAAATAAGTCTCTATTTTTACAATAGACAACAATAATAGTATAATAGCTTGTGAATGGACCGCTCTTTGGACACTGAAGCAGATGGCCCAGATGGACAATTATCAACAGTGTGTTTGTACCTTTAGGGCAATGGTTAGTTTAGTTTGGTTTTATTTATCAAAATCCCCATTATCTCGCAAATACGCACTCACTCAAAATAACAGACTCCAGTGTAACCTGGAAGAACAGTGACTTCACAGTGTGCCTGTATTGTAAATACAGCGAACATCGCCTGTTTTTCAGAGAATTACCGGTACTTTATTCAACGCCATCAGACAATATGAGTTCAGGTTAAAGACCTGATTAACAGCATACTATTCCCTCTGTGGTTCAGGCTGGTCTGGTCTAAGGTCACACATGGTGTGGATTTAGGTTAGTCTGGACCTAGTCATTTTACAGTAGTTTACATGCAGCTGTATGACCGGAAATGGGCAGAATAAAGGGTGTCTTGGTTCAGTTCTACAACTGAAAACAAAGAAAAATCTTACTTTATGATGAAAAAAAAGACTTCTAGAGCAGGTCTTAAGCAAATTTCAATGTAGTAATGCAACTAAATGTTTGCATTACTACATTGACTGTAAAAATGTACCAGGCCTATAGCATACACCAGTGCTTCATTTGTAAAACAGACATTGTGAGAACTTTGGGACTGGTGTCCATACAAGGTCAAAATTTTACTGAAATGCACACAATAGGTGTATAAGAACTCAGAAATGCCAAAATATGCAATTTAACCATCTGAATATAAAAGGCAATTTTATTTGTCAGAGTGTTTTTTTTATATGTGTATCAGTGTATTACGGTGGCCTCTGTAATCACACCATCCAGATGCCCTCCCAGGAGCGTTCTCCTCGCACCAGAGCGGAGCCCTCACCTTCCCTCATCTGCACCCTGTATCAGCTCAGTCTAATTCTGCTACAGTCTGGAATAAATCTAGATTGGTGCAAAATCTGTTCATTCACAACAGTAATAAAGATACAAGTCTGACAGATGCCCATCCACACACTTGTTCTCCGACCCCACATCCTTCCATCCGCTCTCATTCGCTCCTTATATCGGCTGAATCTGACACTGATCTACAGTCATTGGAACAAAAGTTGTACATAAGCTGCTCATTCAAGAGGCTTTTCACACCATAGCCAAGTGTGTGACTTCACCTGTATTAGTATGCCCTCTCTGTCATTTAAGTGTATTGAATACCGTGAACAAATTCATCCCATTTTGTCGCTTTGGCTCATTAAAAAAGTGAGCTGCCTGTAATTTAGATTCAGAACTCCCGCTCTGCATGGGAAGCTCAGGAGCGGGCTGTACCACTCTCATAGAATAGGGACCGTGGTGCGGGATCAAGCTGTCGGACAGCTCTGTGCTGTGAGAGCGGAGCAGAGGAGATGAGATGTAGCCTGCAGTGCACGAAAATGTGTGCTTAATTCATCTAAACACAAACGTCTGTGTTTATATTATTCAAGACCTTAAACATAAAGGTTTAACGCCAGCCTAGTTAACGGATCAAAGAAAACAGTCAGATGATGCTGTTCCAGCTTGTTATGGCTCAAATTAAGCCCTGGCATATACCAGAGGTCTCAAACCTTTTTCCTTCAGTGAGCTACATGTACAAAATGAAATTGCCAAAGTGCTACCAATTTTAGCGGTCACAACAAATTGAGTATATATATATATATATATATATATATATATGAAATATAAACCATTATCCATTTATTAGTGCACCAAGTTAGGCATCAAAATGATACATTTACAATGGTAATAGACATTTATTTCATCAAATTTTTGTTATTCAGCACAATACATAGAATTCAGAAATCTCTTGGTGCGCTATTTGGAAGAGGTGGAGAGCTACTGGTAGCTACAGGTTGGAGACCCCTGGCGTACACTGTTGTGGTAATTTATATGTTAACCGTTCCACCACCCCCTCACAGACTTGATTTCAGTATTGCTCTTTAAAATGCAGAACATCTCTTTCTCTAGGAGCAACATTAATCCGTCTCTGATCGAATTCCTGTCTGTGATATCGACCCTGTCTGTGACCTTTGACCCTGACCCTGAGGAGGTCACACAGATGATTGACAGTACATGACCTCTGCACTATGGTAATGGCACACTCACGGTTCACAGGGTCAAACATCTGAAGGGTCATTTCACTGATGTCACTCAGACGTTGTAAAGAATATTACCTCAAGGTCAGAAAGCTGCAAACCTAAAATGAAAAGTGGCTTTTGGGAAATGTAGTTTAAACCCCTACCTCACTTGCCCTCTAGTACAGTAGGAGTTTTGTTGTGAAGCTATGTTGGGGATGGGCGATATATGGGTGATATATCGGTTACAGCATTGTACATATATGCATAGATATTTGCTACTGATACAGATGGTTTTTGGTGCTGCCCCATTGTGAGCCCATGTGTCATTCCCAGACATATTTTTATTATATTCCAGATAGACACATTTTGTTATTATGTTTAGAAAAGTGAAAAGCTAATCTGAGATCTTTACTTCAATTTAAAATTCCATAGCAAGCCGCACATATGCATCTTAAAAGCTAAATATTGGGAAATATCAGTTATCGGCCACGCCAGCAGGCCAAATATCAGATATCAGTACCAGCTCCAAAAAAAAAAACACATCGGCCCATCCCTAAGCTATTGAATCCCTAAGATAGGAATTGAATTAGTGCTTAAAATGCAAATATGACATGTGAAAACTGTAAATTGTTGCATTGTGGGAGCTGTACTAGTCACTCACCGATGTGTTCTGGCACTGGATGCAGGAGGAGTTGAATCTAACAGCAGGGATTCTCTGGACCCGGCCCTGAATGTGGAACACACACTCGTAGTTCTTCTGTCCAGACTGAGGCTGGGGCAGGTTCCGGGCTTTCAGCGTGATCGGACGTACCATTCCTGCTGCAACCAAGATGTCCCCCGCAGGGAGGATCTGAGGACAGCCCTAGAGAGAAAAAATGGTAATAACAATTTATAATTTTTTCTGTTATTGCCTATATGACATATTCTCTTAATTTTTAAATACCATTTAATATTTTATTCCTTGTAAACTTCACTAGTGAATTTCCATAAATTAGAGAATATTCAAAGGAAAAGCTCTACCATCATTTGTTGTAAAATTAAACTAGATTTCATTCTGATTGGGTCTCATCTGTCCCTGGTCCCTCCGAGTGTTTCTGAGTTTTTCCTGTATAAACAGTTTTTTATAGAAACAGACGAAGGTCACTCATCTCACATTTCAAAGAACTGCTGTTTACTACAGTCAGTGAAGGCCACATAACACGTTCAGGGACACTCCAAAACTCTCTTCAATGAATCATTCTAAAGCAGTATTTCACAGAATGATTCATTTAATTTAGGATTTGTATGGATCTGTAATATATTGCTGGAAAGAAAAATCAGTACATTTCACGTTTCTCTTGAGCCGACCATTCAGTGATTATATGGAAAAAAGATTATATGGTGGCACTAACTAATAATTATGGGCATAAAACTTTATTTTGGCCAATGTTAAAACTGCTTACTGTTTTCTGGGTGAACACAGGACTGGCTGAAAACCCAGTATCTGCTCTGTGACTGACTGGACATCGTGCAATTTGGTTGGCTGTGATTCAATCTTAGAGCTCAGATTGGTTGGATTCTACAGTATCCCTCTATTTTCTGATTGGCTGTAGTTGAAATAGGGCCTAAATAGAGTGTTAATTGGTGAAGAGGCTGATCACAGTCATTAGAGATAATGACTCTAATTAAAAGGAATACAAGAGAGAGAGAAAGTGAGGCTTACAATCATTATAGTGAGTCAGGCCCAAGTCTCATTTGAACTAATTTATCAAAACAGCACTTGAACTGAACCAGAACCCTCCTCCCTGAGTCTGAACCAAATCACTGTTTTCAGAAGAAAACATTTACTTAGCCCAGTGCAAGAGTCTTACAGGTCGTTCAGACATGAGCAGTGTTTCAGGTAGAATAACCGTTTCATTACCTCCATGCTGCTGACACGCCCCTCCTGGAAGGAACAGTCCTGCAGGTTATTGGTGCAGATGTGGCGATATTTACACCAGTGACAGGGGAACTCGCTGCTCACACACGACGTACATCTGCCAAGCACACAAAACTTTTATTTAAACATAAATCATACCCAATAATTTTATGACATCCCTCCAGGCATGAACTTAACAGGTACGTTTGCAAGTACTAGCAATTTGAGAGCTGAAATGATCAGAACCAGCCTGATGATATATTACAAACTTGAAAAACAAAGAGCATTATTCTGTAAAAATCCAGAAAGTGCCCCTAAGTGAAGGAATTAAGAGTTTTAAGATCCTGACAGAAAAAACAGCCCACAGATGTAGTCACTTCATAATAGGAGCTTTATTTGCAGTACAAGTATTGGATTGATAGAGTACTTACGAGTTGAGGACCGAACAGTTGTAGTAGATGAAGTCTGTGGAGATAAACTTGAGTCCAGTTTCTGTGGATCTCAGGCTGAGCTTCACCACTCGCTTCTCTCCTGAAAACACCAGAGGTAAAGGTATTACAATATGTATACACAATATCTCCTAAATACAGCAGTTGTTAATTAGTTGTAATTTTCTAACTGTACATGTGCTGCTGTCACTGCCATCAGATGGGGGCAGGAGTCTATATAAAGACATTATAGACTATATTTAATATGGTATTTCATGAGAGCAAACAGTAACAAAAAGAAAAAAAAATCTAATATTGTGGTGTATAAGCAAAAAGACACATTATGGCTATTCAGCAACAACTTGTAGCTTTAACACTAACCTTACCCTTAGTAACCTTACTATGAAGATGTCCCAGAATAATAAACCCCAAGTTTGGCCCTCACTCGTGAACAACACGGGATGGAGCGTGAGATTGACAGACAGATCAGTGCAACATCTGCAGTGATGGGGTCGCTGTATCGGACTGTTGTGGCAAAGAAGGAGCTGAGTGGAAAGGCAAAGCTCTTGATTTACCATCAGTCTGCATTCTTACCCTCAACCTATGGTCATGAGCTTTGGGTAATGACCGAAAGAACAAGATTGCGGATACAAGCTGTCAAAATTTGTTTCCTCTGCGGGGTGCCTGGGTGCTCCCTTAGAGATAGGGAAAGGAGCTCAGTCACACAGGAGGAGACCCTGGGGAAGACCCAGGACACGCTGGAAGGACCATGTCTCTCAGCTGGCCTGGGAACTCCTCGGGATCCTCCCGAAAGAGCTGGAAGAAGTGCGTGTGGAGAGGGAAGTCTGGGCCTCCCTGCTCAAACTGCTGCCTCCGGATAACGTGAAAGAAAGTTGATGGATGGAAGTTTGGCCAATCATCATTAGCATTTGTTCATAGACTCTCTTACCGTACTGCTGGGATAGGTCCCTGAGAGATGGAGACATGCAGGTCACGAGTCGAGCTGCGACATCACCAGGGGTTTCAGTGATATCATCAAAAACACAGGACACGCCCCCTGAGAGGGCGGGGACATTCTGGACACGGATAGTCAACTGAAAATGCAAGAAAAATGTAATTATATAAGGAACAAAGACCTTGTGCTGAGAAAATTAATGAGGTAACTGGAGGTCTGCAGAAGGTTATGAGTATGAAGCTGAATAATTCCGAACTAAACCAAACATTCAGCTGTAAATATTATATAAATGGTATACTATGGCCAGATAAAATGGTGCACCTGGGTAGAGAGCTAAGGTGCATTGTCTGTGTATCTATGATATTACATGGAGCTGGAGAATGACTGCTATTCTCAATATTGGGGTATTTTTTTCACATACTGGAATTGAACAAAATCCCTCATATATCAGGTTGTATGTGTAATGCCTTAAACCACTGCATCACCAGCCTTCTAGTGGAAATAGATGAGCAATGTAAGAGGTCATAAAATACTTAAATAAAAAGCAGAACAAATGTATTGTATACGGAAAAATACCTTTTGCGATTACTATTAAAATCTAAAAAGTGAGTTATTGGCCACAAAACAAATATTCATATTCATACATCAGTTGGGGAAAAAAAATCCGAAGATCCCCACTATCACAGACTTGTTCATGGTGTGGACAGGTGAGCAGTTACCTGAGTGGGAAGAGACGTAACGGACATGTTGCTAGGAGACACAGAAACGTCCACACATTGGTCCAGTCGGGTGTTAAAATGCTGAGGCTCCTCAAACTTGTCACATGACTCACGTCTCGAACATCTGCACCAAACATAACACAAAATACACACGATTAAATGCAGTCCAGAGTCCAGACCAAACTCTCCAACAATTAGACTCCTCCATTCTGTTGTTGCCGGGCAGTTTGTTGAATGGCTGAAACCCCCTGAGACTTATATTTAGAAGGTGAAAGGATAATGGCGCCTCAAGAGGACATTTTTCTGAAACTGTCTCTTTGAAATGACCCCTTTAAATCTAGGTTCCATTTTCAATTAAATTTTAATTTAAAACATAAAAACAGCTTTACATTCATTGGTGCAATATTGGAATAAAAAAAAATAATGTTTATGTGTAAATTCCACATGTTATTGATGTTAAGCACAATTTGTCAGAACTAAATCTGACAACACTGGCAGGTGACCTGAGGCTGCTCTCTGAATGATCACTGACAGGGAGGGGTCAGAGTTCGCAAATGTTATCAGCTGATACCTGTGAATGCTAACGTTATTTACATTTGGTTTGTTACAATAGGACAAATATAAAAAGGTACTGACTTGTTGAAGAGGACACACCAGCCGCAGTGTGGGTCTCCAGAACCCAGACACTCAGAACAGTTGTCGTACTGGTCACATGATTCCACAGGTAGACGGTTCACCTACACAAGTGTGATGATATGCAGTAATATTATCATTATTATAATACAAATGCTTTACTGATCAGTTATCTACAGGTAAATAGGTAAAAAGATAACACTTGCGTAACTATCCAATTATTAAATCATTCAATATTTAAAAAGGTGCAGTACCTGATTTTGAGGGTCTTAAAAAAATATGAAAAACAAAACTAGTTCATTTTAAACTCATTGCAGTGGTCCAAAGTTATTCCTCATTTACCTTATGCGTTTTAAGAATTCACTGTTCAGTTTATAAGTAAAACTAGCCTGCACTTACTGATTAGCGGGCAATAAAATGCTTTATAATTAGATGCAGACAGCACACTTATTTTCACCTCAAGAGCTGGTTATACAATATATAATTTTGCTCAAATTCATGGGGAAAAAGGGCATTTAAAGCAGTAACAGCAAAGCTCGAGATTACTGCTCTTAGGATTGCACTGGCAAAAAAGTATTCACATTAGACAAATGCACAGAACCATTTTAGTTGAGTGGTTCTGGTTCTGAGTGGCTAGAAGAAGTTTTATTTGGGTAAATGTTTAAATAACAACTAAGATCTTTTACATGTGCTTTGACAGTCCAAACTATTGTGCTGTTGACATTCAGTAAATTTGACTAAGGTTTACGAAACTACTTTACGTCCATTTCATTTAAGCCACAGAAAGTCTCATAATTTCACTTGTCCAAAATAATTTCTGTCACTCCTTTTGTCCTTGTTTGTTTTCCTCATTAATCTAATTTCACTGCGGTTTGTGGTTTGACCCTGAGTCAGAAACCATATACTCAGTCTCCCAGATTGCCCTGCAGCAGACTGGACAGATGATGACGCTTCCCTGAGTGCTTTGAGGAAGACTGAGCAGAGTGTTTCCCAGAGTGCTTTGGGGCAGACAGTTATGAATGAAGGCTCTGTTTGTGACCCTGACCCTGTGGAATTATTTTGATGGACATTAACACTTCGGGACATGCAGAATGTGTGAAGAGGGAGACAGAATAAACGTAAAATTATACTAAGGCCTATAATCTGGTTTCATAGAAGTTATACTTCTCAAACTCTGGACTGGTCACCTGTTTGTCACTGAGCAGGTATATAAAGCGGTGATCCGGGCTGAATACCATGTCCCTCAGAATGGGCTTCCCCTCCACCACGTTCACAGTCTCGTACAGCAATGCATTCTGGGAATTTGACACGCCATCCACACGGATCTGAAAGCAAATATGAACAGGTTTACAAATCATCCACACATACAGTTATTACCGTACATATGCTTAAAATGGTTTAATTTCATGTGGCCAATATAAAAACTTTAAACTGCACATATAGAATTTCTCATGACTTTAAAAGAAGCACTGCCATAAATACAATAGAGATGTCAAGGCAGTACTAGACCTTGGCCAGTAAAATGGAAAATGGGCTTGTCTATTAAATAAACTGGAAACTGTCTTGCTGCAAAACAGGGTTAAGTGTAAGTGAATGAGAGTCCCCACAGAGATACACATCCCCCATCATGTGTGTGTGTGTGTGTACGTGTGTGTGTGTGGGTACATGTGTGTCTGTTCTAATTAAAGTCTGGCTCTAACGAGTTTAACAAGCTCAGGGCTAATCACCATTAACTCTGTCTCCATTCCTTTGTTCCTCTGACCTACTTTCACTATATCCTAAAACCTAGAACCTTCTAAACTTAGACTAAACCAAGACCAATATTAAAACCAGTACTTTAAGAGGACTTATCTAGGACCCATACGAAGTCATCAGTCTTTCACAGGTCTACACCAGGTCTGCACGAAGGTTAACAGATCAGACCCAGAGGTGCACCAGGACTTACTCATAACGGTTATTAACTAACACAAAATTCATTGGAGCTAAGCAAAGTCTAAAGCCATAAATTATTAAAAGGTGCGGTGAGCAATGGGAAAAACAGAATAGTTCATTTTAAACAGTTTGCAGTGGTCCAAAGTTCATTCTCACTTTCCCAATGGATTCGTATAGCATCCTAATAATTCATGGTGATGAGTTAAATACAGTTCACAATTTTCAGAGGCCAGAGCAGAGTTTAACTGTCGTGCCACTGCTCGTTACCATGTGTGCACCAGCGTTACTTCCTGGTTTGCAGGCAATAAAACACTTTATATTTAAATGCAGACAGTACACACTGGTCTTATTTTGACCCCCAAAACAGCTTGTCCAATACATCTGTGCTTGGCGTCACTAGAACTGGAATACTAAAGGACACCTTCATGACTGATTCTTCACATCAATGTATTTATATCCAAGGAGGACCAAGGATTCACTGTTTATATAGAGTTCAAATGAGGAGAAAAACTACTAACAAAAACAAGAAGCTTATAGGGGCTATGTTCCTTCCTACTGATTAGAATCTCTTCCTACCTTCAATGTTTTTCTCATCCTTTTATAACCTTCCTACCTTCCTTCATCCTTCGTTTCTCATTTTAAGTCTTCTCGTTTCCCTCCTCTCTCCTCAATTTCTCTCCATATTTTCTGGGTCAGTCAGATTCATGAGTTAATCCTGTTAAGATTCTAAATCGCTGTGAAATGGAACCAACCGCACCAACACTACACAAGTCCTGGTTTAGTCCTGGTTTAGTCCTGGTTTAGTCTCGGTTTAGTCTCGGTTTAGTCTCGGTTTAGTCTCGGTTTAGTCTCGGTTTAGTCCTGGTTTAGTCCCCGTTCAGACATATATGTAGATCTTTATAGCATCAACATCGTTTAAAACAGGAAGTCTAGTCTTCATGATCGAAGAACATGGAAGGACAACATTACATAAAATCTTTACCAATGTGGTTTAAAATGTGACAGAAGTGAAATTTTCCAAAACATCTGCCAGATAGGAAAAACGAGAGAGGGAAGGAGAAAAGAGGGAGAAGAGAGGAAAGTAGGACACTGCAGTGAAAAGTGTGAAATGTTTAATACTGAGGGGTTCGGGAAGAGGGGATAGAGTGAGGATTTGTGAAATATCTGAAAGGATGTTCTCTGATGCAACATTTACCAATAATAAATACATTAATAAGGAAACAAAAAAAATTACAATATATAAATAACGTTTTTTATTAAGCTCAAACCTCCCCACAAATCTATGAACCATCAAAACAAGAACAGTACATCCACACATTTACTGCAATAATTGAGCTCATTAGTAAATATGTACTTTTAATCTGCTATACTTTGCTGTTCATACAACTTCAAAATGTCTTACTTCGCATTGCTTTTATTTCCACCACATTAACATTCTTCAACATAAGGGTGCAGTCTGGAGCATGTGGACACAGAATGGGACCCTCAGGGAGAAGAGCTGTTCAAGTTAATGAAGAGTGTCACAGGAAGTGCCCTCTGACCTCTGGAGACAGCAGGAGTCTGACCCCTGACCCCAGAAACAATAGTTTTACTGTGGGGGGTCATGTGACAGACATCATGTGATCAAAAACCCGAAATGAGACACACAGCACCTGTACATGCATGTGTGGACATTTAGAGACGTTTCAACTTGAACATGTGCTTGTGGACATTTAGAGAAGCTTCATCTGTACATGTATGTGGACTTTAAAGACACTTCACCTGTACATGTGCTTGTGGACATTTAGAGAAGCTTCACCTGCTCACGTGCTTGTGGACATTTAGCAAAGCGTCACCTGTATATATGTGCTTGTGGGTGGACAGTGTAGTTGGGGGGTAAATGTTGGCTGGAGATGCCACACATTCCTGAAACTGAATCCCCCTCTCAGCGCAGACTTGCTTCAGTGTGGTCTGTGGCCTGTGGACTTCTCAATTTGTCAACACAGCATGTAACAAATGCCCTGCTATTTCTTGAAATGAGAAAGAGAACAAAAAAATCGTTTAAGTGGTCACTGCTATCGATGAACAAAATATGATACAAAACAAAACAAAAAAATAGTGAAAAGTATACAGTGTTTGTGTACGCCACAAACTGCAGTTAAAAATTTGTATGTCTTAATTTTATTTTGAAGCAATCTTTATGGAATATTTTAAGAAGTATGTATTACATTCTAGTAGATAATTTAGTCTACCACAGTAAAATACAAGCTTTCAGAGTATTTTCCCCAAAACAAATCTTCAATTTTGGTTCAGGTGCTACGTCTTTATCAGTGCAAGCCTTATCAGATGTTCCACTACAGAATCATTTTTGTCGTTAGCCGTTTCCTAAAGTCTCTATGGAACTTGTGAGGCTGGAACCACTTTGCAGGTTCATGAATGTGAGCGTGTGGCCTCAGACACATGAGCTCATACTGAAACTGATCTGGGGTCAGTCTGTCAGCTGCTGCTAAAGGCTATTCTTAACCACTCGCGCTAATGCTAACATTTATTTGCACCAAGGCTAACATGCTAACATTTACATGGGACCGGACTGTGTAAGAGCATAACCGACAAGATTCTGGTCAGCAAATACTATCAGACTAAAATATTATTGTGATGCAAAATTAATACAGTTTCACACACAAACAAAATTACGAAATTAAAAATAAAAGAAAATTAGCTGAACAGTGATATAATAATTAAATCCATAATGCCGCAAACGAAGTTACAAAATTACTATATACGACAACCTTAAATGTAAAGTAATTAAAGAGTGCCTTCGCATCCTTCCCGATTAAGAACCAGTCTGCTCTCCTCAGTCATCAGTGGGCTACAACGCAAAACAAAACATCATCCAATCCACAGACACTTCACAAAGAAACCAAACAAGAAAAACAACAAGGTCTAAACTAGGTTCAAACTCAAACCTAAACATAAATTCGTTAACCAACTAAACCTGACTCAAATTATACTGAGCTCAAAGACTGAACCAGGATCTGAGGACAGTGACAGAGGAATGGCGGCAGCTGCAGAAACCGGAGAACTGCGTGGTTTAGACTGAGTGTGGACAAGACCAGAAAGATCCAATCACTGTCTGTTAGCAAACCCATTATTATTGTTAACACGTAAATGGTGAATGCCCTTGTTTACCAAAGCTGAACTAACATATTTCTTTTTCAGTGAACTACTTGGGAGTCTGTATGTGGGTTAAATTAGTTTTTGTGGGAATAAGGTGCCTTCCATCTTTTCCTGCCTGAAACAAAAACTACATAGTCTGGGTCAGGTAAGAAAAATGATAAAAATGGCTCTATTTATAACTTTTGTAATAACAGAACAACCAAATAGAAACAAAACAACTTTACAAGGATAACTAAAATTCACACTGGAGTGAATGCAAACCAGTTCTACCTCTGGATAGAAATAAACTTATCTGTACCTGAAAGGGACTTAAAGGATCCGTATGCAAGATATTGATTTTAAATTCTACAAGCATGTCCTATCTGTGTCCCCAGATAAAGGGTAGACATGTTCAAATAAAATATAGCTTTTACCAGTAACAATTGTAATGCTGACTTAATCTTAACTACACAACTTGGCTTTGATATCCAGTGTTTTTGTATGTTGCAATTTGGTGTATTGATTCTCAAAACGATTATCTAATCAGCAGCAGAATGAGTATGCAATGGCAACCTAGGATCGGTTTTGGTTGTAATCACTGAAGTAGTACATTTTTTAAAACTGTATGAGCGCAGGCTACATCCAGTTCCTTTAAGAGTATTCAGGATAATGCCTTATACACAACTATATGAGGCATGGGGGCAAAACAGAAGAAACATTACTGGTTACTGGATTTAGCTTTTAAAAAGTTGACAAGTTTAGAGGGGCAATGCTAATGGGCCCCAATTAAAAAAAAACAGCACCTGCAAAGGTGTAAAAACAGCTGGGGAAACACGCAAACAGATCCCGTCATTGTTCAGAAACTATTCAGTTAAGCTAACAGGGTGGTTGTAACAAGCCGTTTTAACAAGAAAGAGAAAGTCCAGAGGAGGAGCTGCACCAGACAAAAAGTGTTTCAAATGTGAACAAACAAGTACAAACGTGGAACCACAGACAGATGCTTAGCAAAAGCATTTAACGGTTAACAGGATACAGCTAACAAGATCATGCTAACGAGAGAATGCTAATAAGCTTAATTCTGTAAAGAATCGCTGCAGTGGGGAAGCGGGCAAAGGTCAAAGGTGAAAAACTCTAAAGTAACCAGGAAGAAATACTGTTTTGCTTTTCAGCTAAGGGAAGAAGAACGACATCAGAAAAATAAAAACTAACTGTAAGGATGGGTGGATAGGAGATGAGAGGGAAAGGACAGCAGCTAGGAGACAGGAGGAGACAGTGTTAATATTAAGAGAGTAGAGTGTCTAGAAGAGAAAAGACAGACGAGAGGGAGAATGCTTAGGAAAGAGGAGAGGAGACAGAGGGGGTGTAGTTAATCCTATTAATGCCCTTCCCCCCAAAACCAACAGGAGCCACGACCAAAGAATCAGGAGCTCAGTTTTACGCACAGAGGAGACTGGGTAAAGCACTGAGACAGGAGAGCAGTGCAGCTGTGAGTGGGATGAGTATGTTATGTTTATGAGCACTGTACACTGTCTTTGCACAAAAATATATATTTAAAAAAAAACACTGTACAATACCATATTTTAAGGCCAAAAACTTCTTCAAGTGCAATGATTTTATAACTTGATGTTGCAGGCCCTGTACAAAAAGATTGAGAAAACGGACATTTTCCTCCACCACTATGAACACTACAAAAGTCCCAAGGAATCTAATAAAATGTATGTGCAGACTAGAGTAATGTAACATATTGATGCAATTTATCAATTATATACATATATACATTTTTTTTTATTATTAAAGAAATATTGACAAAATTAACTTAAGTCCAAGTTTTCACATTATTACTACACATTTTTTACACTACATTTTTAAAGTAAAACATTGGATGAGAGACTGAAGCCCTGATACTATGGTATTGCATTCTGCTGTAGAAATGATTTTACCTTTAGCTCTCAGAACGCTCAGTTCACTGTATGACAGACTTGCATAGAGTTATTATTAGCAACTGTTTCATCAAGATTTGCTGAAAAAATGAATCGTCATGGAAACAGTAATGTTAAACATCTGTCCATTTACGATAAATCCAGCATCGTTATGGAAACGGTAACGGTGAGTTGGGATGGATAAACGTTTCAGGGATAAAACAGACATGGTTCGATCTCTGTGGACCACATCTCTCTGTCACCATGGAAACCGCATCACAATGAGCTCAGCATCAGCACCGACCCGCATCCAGCATCACTCACACAGCAGCTGGGAAAGACCTGGGATAGTCATGGTTCAGACCTGGTTTCGTTCTCACCTAGCCTGGTTTAATTTTTAGGCTAACTCTGATTTAGCCAGGTTAAGTTTTTTTTAAAAATCATTAATATTATCAACCATCATTTGCATTTGTTATTTTTTACTTTAAACCCATTTTGATCCCGTTCTGTTACAGCCTATTTTTTGTTGTGGTTTTAAGTCATATGGGTCTTAAATTGGAACTGAACTGAAGTCAATGAGCTCCCTGAATAACCTCATCCAGCTGTGAGTTTCTGCATTTGCATGGCAGTGACTCATGGAGGAGAACTGGGCCATCTCTGAGGGAAGACTTCTGGAACCATCCACCATTTTCCACTAAATCTGCACTTTCTGCTCCAGATCTGAATGAGGAAAACTACTGCCACAGATCAGAGACACCGAGCCAACAGAAACCAAGACGGTATTAACACTTTAAACACTCCAAAATGTGCAATGGGGTGTTTTAAAGACTGTATCTCTCTTGGTACAATTACAATATTATGATGATGCCCCTTTCTCAAATGGGAGCATGAGCCAGTATGTGATATATTTTTTAATATCAAAAACATGCAAAGAGGTTTTAGATGCCATCCATGGATGTTTGAGTATTACTTTGAGTATCCCTCCCGGGCTCTATTCAAATCCTCCTTCTTAGCTGTAAGATTTGTCCATTGCTCAGGCCACAAGCCATCCACGCTCCCACATGACAATTCTCCATAAATATACTGATACAAAACTGCACACAGCAACTTGACAAACCTGATGCGACGTGCAGTAGTCTCATTAGCAGAATACACAATGATTGTAATGTTATAACATTCTGAAGGGGGATTGACTTGTGAAAAAACACACTCTAAAACATTCAATACATTGTTTTTGTCAAATATAGCATTTTCAAAACAATAAAAGGTAACATGGTTATCTAAATACAAGTAAATAAAGAAATATCCAAATGAAAATTCCAAGATTTTGAACCATGAACATTTTCAAAATCTCATTTCAAAGTCAAAATCTCATTTTAACATAGAACTAGAAGAGTATAGTTCGACTATATTTATTGAAAGTTTCATAATAAATCAAGCTTTACAATAATAAATAAGGATTTATTTATTAGATGGATTCACATTTTGGCTGATGTGCACAGGTTTGTCCAGTACGTTAGTTATGTTACAGTCAGTGAGATAAAACAGAGCTAACAGGAATTTACTGCAAGTCTACAAGAAATAAACAGAACAGGAGTACTTAAGTGAGGCACTTTGAGAAACCAGGTCTAAACCAGGTCTAAACCAGGTCTAAACCAGGTCTTTAGAAACCAGGACTACACCAATCAGGTCTATACCAGATATATCAGATCTAGACAGAAACAAATTGGAGAAAATTTGAATGCTATCAAAACTAAGCAAGAGCCAGAACTTAAATAAAAAAAATATTTAAAATAATATTTAAAATTTTAAAATATAGAAAATATCAAAGTACATTTACAAAAAAGTAATGAAAAGGAACAGAAAGAAAAGCAATCTTATGTTGTTACTCACTCAAACAAAGAAAAAAGTAAATCAGCTCTTAGGTCACAAGGTTACAAACGTTTTAATCAAATTATCCTGTACGTTAGATATCTCTGCGTTTGTCTAATCCAGTCTGTGCTGTCGTTGGGTGTGTCATGATGAGACGGGAGACTACAGGGAGCAGTGAGGGTCAAACTTTATGGATTTGACTCCGGTCATAAACAGATGAAGTCATTTCCCCGAGGAGCTCTGTCATCCTCTCTCTCAACCCACACCGAGACTGCAGCTCAGATAGCAAACAGTCTACAGTGAATTCTCTGCTCCTCTCTGCACCGTTAGGCCCTCTCCTCTGCACTGTCTGACCCTCTCCTCTGCACCCTTTTCTAACGCAACTAACATTTTCTTTGTGGTCTCTTTGTAATCTTCCTCTTGACCTCCCACATGGTTCTTCTACCCACAATAACATGTATATAGGGATACTCACAAAAATGCTTAAATATTGCTGAGAAATCTCTAAATAATTCTGAATAACCTTGGGAATAAATAGCAAAACAGACTAAATAAATTCTATAACATATTTTAAGGAATGTCTGCATTTTTTTTTTTTTATGTATCTGCTAGTGTCCCAGGAGTGATTCTTTATCTCTCAAACTGCCTCCAGCTGTTGTCCTTAAGCATATCTTGGTGATCTGATTGGCTCTTTGCCATGATCTGACAGCTGATTGGCTCAGGGGCATGATGTCATTAGGCAAAACAGGAAGTAAATCTCCCAGGGGGCAAACAGGAAGTTGTTGCCCCATGGGTAAGGGTGTGAGTGTCAAAAGAACTACAAATGTGGTTTGGATCAGAGAGAAGACGTGTGGCCAAGAACACAACAGCGAAAAGAAATGAACCAGAACTGAACCAGAACTAAACCCGGTCAAAACAAGTCAGAACAGGACTAGGCCTAAAACGAGGACTAATGTCAAGACTAAACTTTGGGCTATTATGAGAAATAAGTGAGGCCTAAAGCAAGACATAAACCAAGATACATTTTTTGTATTCAGCAAGCTCAAATTCATGAATAAAATATATTTGCAGGATTTAGTAGTAGTCCAATTTCCTGTTCTAAAATACCATTTGAATTAAATATTAATAAAAAAAGTTGGTAAAATATGTGACCAAAATATGGATTGTTTCCAAAACTATTTTTGTCAGAACAAAAAGGCCATGGTTGAGACAGTGGCATAAACCTGACTTGGATCTACTTTAAATTGTAAAGACAAAAGCCTGGTAAGGCAGCCCCTTCTACTTTCTGTCCAAATGCAGGAGGTCTGGAACTAAAGCATGTCCAATTTTGGGACATTCCAATTACATATTCTCTTTAGTGTTTCTTTAGCTTTTAGGGCTTTTACTTGTTAGCCAATATTTGTGTTTTGAAACTAACAGACCATTTCTTTTTCTGATTGGTTTCTCTATCATCAGGGAGACAGGACTCAGTTCCAGACCCAATGTGTTTGTAAAGTATTGATCAGGCAACCCATGATAATTATATTTTTAGGGGAAGTCTTTTAAAATCTTTATCAAACTACATAAAAGGTACTGAGGCAGTAGGAATGGTGTTTTGTTAAATTGTTCTCTCTATACTTCACTGGTGAATATCTTCTAAGATTACTTGCATCAAGATTGCCTTTTGGAAAAATGTGCATTTGATACAAACAATACATTTCCTACAGTTATTTATGTCTGTTCATCTGCCTCGTTTGGGTGAAAACTGAAACCTAAATGAAGTCTATGCAAATAGTCACTTCATCTTAACTAATATACAGAAAAGGCCCAGCTCCATAGAGACATTTGCGAATATTGCTAATAAGGCGGCGAAAGGTGTGTAATGATAATCCTAATTGTGTCACATGCAGATGAAGCAGCAGCAGGTGCCATAATAAACAGTGTTATTACAGATGATAAAAACCAAGCATTCTAATTGGCCCAGAGCCCGCCGTCTTTGTTAAGTCACAAAGAGTTGAGCGACTTCAGGAAATGACGAACAATCAGCGGCTTTCTTCATCAAATCTGAGGAAGAACGCTCCGCAGCTGCAAAAGAATGACTCCAGAGAAAACGCATTCAGAATATCGGTGACAGAGGGAGACCAGAGAAGAGAGAGAGAAAGAAAGAGGAGTGGGGAATATTTCATGAAATTAATTAGTTTGAAGGGGACACCTG
The DNA here is from genome assembly GCF_009829125.3 of Periophthalmus magnuspinnatus. Lineage (NCBI taxonomy): Eukaryota > Metazoa > Chordata > Actinopteri > Gobiiformes > Gobiidae > Periophthalmus > Periophthalmus magnuspinnatus. Next base: position 18,217,437 of record NC_047132.1, read on the forward strand.
TTGCATTGATCGTTTAATATGCACAGTTTTAGATCGAAACATACAAGGCGGAAGCCGATTGGTTCCATCAAGTGTCAACACAGCTGTCAATCACACATTTATGGAAGCACAGTAGAGCTCTGGATGTAAAGTCAAAAAACGTCTGTTACCATAGAAATCTGCCATGTTTCTGGTAGTATCGCAAAACTTGTGTTGTCACCAGACAAACATTTCAAACTTGATTTCGATACTTAGGAATAGAACTGATACTGATTCAAATACCACAATGATAATAAAAACAATTTTTCTTCAGACATGAGAATGATTTTCAACATTACAGTGTAGTACTTTTTTATAATACAACGTGACCTTATATCTGCGTAATCTGTCAGTCGTCCAGGTAGGTTCCTTTGTGGTCCAAGGGCATATATTAGTCTATGTGATCCTATACTTGTTCTGATACAGCTCAAGACATTCTAAAGATATTCAAGAAAGGAATGTGACTTTTTTAGTATCGATATTTGCTTAAATGAGTATCTAGTTTTAGAATCAAATAACATCTGATTTTTGAACCAACATTTGCATTGTCAAATAAAAATGAAAAAAAATCAAGTCCAAAGTTAGTCAAAAGTTGGTGTTAAAGTATTTGTTTTCAACTGTTGTACAAGGATCCACCTGCTTTGGTTGCAGTGTAATAGACCCATTGTGAAAATAGCTGCCAGCCAAACAGTAAGTCAAAAGTTTACTTAAAAATAACTTCAGATCCATTAAGAACTACTCAAGTCCAAAAGTAGGAGATGTTTGTACCACATTCCTGTCAGATTGGGTTAGTCTGTGTTAGTCACTCTCTTCTTGTTGTAAGTAGAAGCTGCATCTACTAGTTTAAATGTAAATCTAATGTATTCAAACTCACATGAGACTGGGCCTGAACTACTGCACAGGATACAGTTAAAAACAACTCAGAATTCCAATCACAATCTTGATTTTCTGCTATCTGATCAGGTTGCTAAATGTTAACAAAGGTATGCATTCAAAATAACTACAGATCTGCACGATTTAGTTTTGCTTTGCCTAAATACAATGATGAGTGAGTGTGCCGCTATGCCACCAAATAGCCAATATAAACCATGACAACAATATAAATATGATCTTCATGTGAATACTGTAAATTAGAGATTGACAAATGTTTTTTTTTCCATGGCCGATGCCGATATTCAGAGAGTTGGCCGATAAGGACTGGTGATATTTTTTGGGGCCAATATGCAAGGCCGATTTTGGTTATTTTCCCCAGATTATATGATCTGAAATGACTAAAAACTCATCCACAAACCTGTTTTAATACAGAGTGGATATATGAGCTGTGTAGTCATGTTTTGTGTAGTGTCCTCTTCACTAGTGTTCAAATAAAGCTTTATATGTATTCTTTAGACATTTAGTTGGCACAAACTAAATATCGGCCTCTGCAAGAGATTTAAGGCTGACAGCCAATATGCCAAAAAGTGCAAATATGTATCTCTAGTGTAAACAAAGGAATACCCCTAGTCCCACCTCTGAGTTAACCTCTTACCTTCTTTAACTGTCCAGTCCTCGTCCCCACAAAGACCACGGTGTCCTCTCCGTAGGTGTAGCCGGCCACGGCCCCCATGCCTTGAGTGCGGTCCTCGTACAGGGGATGTCCCTCGATCACACGCAGCCCTCCCAGCGGCTGGTTCAGCACCAGACCACAGAAGTCATCGCCAATCTGCTTCGGCTGAAAATCACGCAACAAGGTACACATTAAGTGTAATATTGGGGTGATAAATGACATTACTGCAATCAAGAGCAACTAAGATTTGGAAACAAAACAACAAGTGCATATGACAGGTTTCACTAAAGCATAGTTACCATCATTATATTTAGAATTTTACTAAAATGTTACCTAGTTTGTTGCAGTTTTTTTTTATTTTGGTGACATTTACAATTGTATTTCCTAGTTGTACGTGGGCAGCAGGTAGGACATATGTAGAGGTAATTCCACAACTGTTATCACGCAACCATAATGTAAAAAATTAAAAAAACATGTAAAAACATGTCCCTTATTTTCTTAAATGAATGCCTTCCTTGTGTGTAAATTGTCTTTGGATGGAATTGGTGTTGATGATGTAGGTAGAGATATTCCATTTTAGAAATCAGAGCTACTTCCTGTATTTTGGTACTTTTCTGGTCAATCTTTTTCTCTACAAACTGCCACTTAATTGATGTAAAACTAGGACGCTATATTTAAAACATAAACAAGTCATAATTTGAAAAACAATAAAATCTGCCATATGCACTTAAAGCATTTAGTTTAATCTCATGCTTACAAAATAAATCCAAATACAAGAATTTTAGATAAACTGGGCATAGGGCAGAACAATAACTGGGTATCTGGATAGAAACGTCCATTGTTGAAACCACACACATTTTGCCACCAAATAACTGCATGGTCATTCTACCATTTTGCAGTCCAGGCACTACAACTCCCACAATCCTCTACTGTTTGGATAAAGTTTCCACATTTTTCTTCAACCAAAACGAGCTAGAGTTACAGATAAAATTTAGGGCAAAGGAAAACAAAAATGTGAGTCTGAAGGTTGGCGGTGCTCACTGTGGCTTTGCTGAGGGTAAAGTAGTCTGTTATTACACCAAATATAACTGTGGTAAACTGAACCTGAGATTTCTAGTTTAGCCATTTACTTTTTACTTAGCATTTTAGTTTGAGCAATCTGTTTAACTTAAATCATTTTACATTTACAATTAAATCAGTGAAATAAATGCTGCAGTGGCCCATTCAGTAGATTTCTGCTGCAGTTGGCAATGAGCTTTAATTTTATGACAACACAATCTGCAGAGTCAGCTCCTGGGCTTACATCTAGTTCCAGTCTGGTTCAGTCTACTGTAATTCAAACTGTTTTTTTGTGTGTGATTTGGGTTAGTTTAATGACTATAAGTACAGTAGATGACTGTAGGTAAAGTAGATACAGTAGGTTTCGATTAGCAGTATGCAATAAGGAAAAAAATAAATTATAAATGAATTTAGATTGTATCACTATTGATGCACACTTGACTGTGTAGTTTTACACACAAATATATTACTATAACTTTTCCCAATGGTCCACACTTTACTTTGACCAGTCGAATACACAAATAATCATATTCTGATAATAGTTGTAGTAATTGTTATTTGGACCTCACAAACTCTAAAGCACATACAAAAAGATTGTGTATGTGTGTTACAACAGACAGTGCAATATTAAATCGAAATGTCAAAAAAGAGTAAACCGTTTCTGATTTTCAAGAAAAATACATTTTAACCGTAAATATCAGCCTACAGTCACCAAATTTCAAACTTTAATTGGTTGTTTTGACAATTTCTCAATCTGTAAACTGGATTTTAGCCACCACTGTCCACTTGGATGTATTCAAAATACAAAAGCTAAACACCTGCAGATGCAGCCCTAACCTAATATGCCAATTGAAATAATGTTTTGTATAAAATGTGCTTTTTAAATAAAGATGAGTTGAATGGCCTAATAACGTGATGGCAGTTTATGTCTTTTACAGTTCTAACAGTGTGCGTTTGGGTCTCCAGTGTTTCTCTATTTTGGTCTGTTTTGGTATGCCCTTAGTGGAGTTAGTTTAATGACAGAGTAGAGCACGTGCTGCAGTGGAACCAGTCTGTTATTACTGAGCTCAGGGGAAAGTCCCTCACACACACATTATACACACACATTATACACACACACACTACACTATCGCACACTGCACTAGCACACTGGGGTAGGTCCAAATGGGAGAAACAAAGTTGTGCCAAAACAGGAGCAGAGAAAAGTAACTAAAAACAGGAGCTAGAGCAACTGCCACGCTCGCAGTGATCAGTGTCCAGAAATAATATTATGACATTATCCAGGCTTTTATGTGTCATTTTTTAGCTGTGAAAAATGTGACTGTTTTGGTTAAAATTTGGGAAGGTGTTCCATCAGCCAAAAGCATTCTGGTTAAAAAGTGTTTGTTTGTTTTTTTTATCCCTCAGAGTAGTCATTTCAGATTGTTTACTGTTTCTACTGTTCTAAGGTTTGCTCTTGGTTAAAATACAGAGATGGTTACTTGTACTTCACAAGTACAGTACAGTCATTTTAAAACACCATACTTTTACTTCTACTTTTGTACTTTTGCTTGAGCAATATTTTGATGAATCAGTACTTTTACTTGGCTACAACATTTGGCTACTCTACCCACCAATGTTAATAAACGAAATACTAGAGTAAGACCAAATCAAAATTTAATACATGGTAGTTCCTTGGTGAGATACGTGTGCGAGTATTCTTCAGTATAAAGCGATACTTGCTCAGTATTGTGTAGTACTCACCGTGTGTATACATGGTAGCTCCTTGTTGAGCAGCCAGGGCAGAGAGAGGCGCCCCTCCCCTCTGTAACAGGAGCGAATCCTCTCCCTCATGGCCAGGTTGATGTCGTGGAGCGTGAACAGGCACAGGACCGTCTCTCTGGGAGGGTTAGACCGGTTCTTCTGACCCTAAAGACCAGACAGAGACCAGGGTTAGGACCTGGACTAACACCAGACTGAAACCATAAAGACCACAGCTAATAGTTACTTACTGTTGTCTGCACTGAAAGGAAAGGACCATGGATAATTCTCTTTGCATTTTTGTCTTAGAGCTTAAAATCTGATATGGCTAACACAATGTAAGTCAATAATATCAAAATACTGTCAGCATAATTACAGTTACTGTGACAACCATTTAGGCAGAAAGGGGGAAAATTACTACCATGATTATTTTGCTTCAGTCAGACAACAACCAGACAATTAGTCAGACGTCATCTAGTACAAGACATCTAGTCATCATTCACTAATAATGTTTTGTCATTCATGTTTTAAAAGCCAGTGTTGATTAGAGGATTAGTTTTGTACCTTTTTTGTCACACCAGTTTTATAATTGAGCAATAACGTCGTAGCAATTGTAAATAATATAACTGTAATTGTGGTTAAACTTTCACTAATTGCACAGCCCTACTATGAGTATGTGCAATATTAGAGTGCTGAAAGTGCTGTCCCTTCACACATGCGCAGTGAACATTCTGGTGGTGTAGTGGGATTCACAGAACTGTAGTGTTGTTGCCACAATACCACATTTTCTAAATCGTTTAGTCTTTTAGTTTTTCCGTCTTAAAGAAAAGGCTTGATAATCAATAATAATGATTTCAATACCACAATAATAATAAAACATGCATTTTTTTCAGACAATAGAATGCCATTTTAACACAAAATCATAGTGGTGTCATATATTACCATACGGTCTCATATTAGTACTTACAAAGCTCAAGATCAATCTAAACTAATCCGGAAAGGTCAAATTTTTCCTATCAGTATCAGTTTGAGCACCATCAATTAGTATCTGTGACTCCATACTTTTGACAACCCTAGTCAGGATAAATAAAAGTGTTCAAAATTTCTGACCTGTGAAAAGACCACAAACAGCACGTCGTCGTCTTCCCTCAGCCCCAGCGCCTGGGCCAGCTTCATCCCTGGCTTCTGTTTGAACGCGGCCTGCACCAGCCTGTACTCCACCCCGTCCTTGGTGCAGCCCAGTGGAAACTCCACATAGGAATAAAACTCTGTGTCGTTGGAGCACATTCGAACAATCTTGGAGGTAAAGAACTTCTCCCCTCCGGCGTCCATCTGTGTCAGCTGCGTGTCTAACTGGAGCGTCAGGAAGTAAACGTAGGAGCGACTGGAGAAGCCGTAGACATAGTAGATATCGAAGGCGGGGTACAGGGACAAGGTGTCGGACGGGATTTTGATCTGAGAGGAGACAAACTCGTCCTGATAGACCAGAGAGAACATGTTGACGCTCTCCTCGTCCGACACCAGCTTGCGACTGGACAGTGTGGGGAAGTATTCAGACTTCCCGTCGATCGCAGCTCCGATGAACAGTCGACTCCCACCTTTTACCGGCCTCTTCCTGCGGGGGTCAGAGGTCAGGTCCTCATCACCCACAACCACACCTGGGAGATAAGAAAAGGAGAGCTTAACTACAGCTGGATTTAATCATGCATTTCAGCTTCCTGTTTATTGGTGCCATTTTGAGCACTTTAGACCATGAAAGTAATCTTTACAATTTTGAGTTTTGACTTGTTAATTGCTATGGTAACAGTGCTAATATTTTATCACTCTGAAACCCACTCTAAATATCAAGCAGATATTTATGAGGTATCATGTTAAAAATGTTAAGTTTTGTACTTTGCCAAAGCTTTTCCTTATGAACGCAAACACCAGCCCATGTACATATTTAAAATGTTTTGCGCCTTATCATTATTCGTATGTAGGTTTTTAAGCTGGATGCCCTTCCTGACACAACCACCCACATATTGCGACTTAATAACAGTAAGAGATCGAGCATGAACATTTCCACCAATGCATCACTTCCAATAACACTAACAAAATAATGAAAAAAAACTAAAATGCTGGCCAGATCAGGTTTGGGTACAGAGTTGCTAATCATGCAATTTTCTGTGGTTAACGAACAGTGAAGTGTCATGTAAAGGGGATCTGGCCTCTCCTGTTCCTTCTACAGAGGAGCAGATTGGTCCCACAGTGAAACATGAACCTGGAGGGAAGACCTGTGGAGATTCTGCTGAGAATTTTAATAGATTTGGCCCTGGTTTAAATCCTCACACTTCCACTACTGTCTAGAATCATGTCCAGTAACCACTATACACAGGAGAAGACATACAGAAATATCAGGCGTGACTATGAATTTGTGTAGCAAACTAAAGGCAGTATAATTATGAAAGTACAATTTAAACTATACTGAAAGAAAGAAATGTTCAAAGAAATGATTGTTGTAAGATTGAAAGCCGCTTCTTCCCCATCCCTCTGTAAAGTGAATATGTTATCCTTTCTGACAGTCTTAGTTAGGCCCACTTCTGTCACTCTTGTCCATCTTCGTCATGTGGCTCATTGTGATTTTGATCCAAAATCTGCCGAAACGCCCTTTTCTCTGCGAACGGCGTAAATATTTAGACGCGAGAGTGACGATTGGATCAAAAACTACAAAGAGCTTAGTCAAACTGACGTGAGCAGAAAACAGATGATCTAGCGGTTTAATCTACTCCGTCTGAGAGGAGAGAGCTGGGTAGGCAAAAACGAAGCATTCAAGTGAGGAGTGAAGCAAGAACATTTTAAAAAACAGCCTCCTAATTGATGCTATGTAGGCAAGAGGAGGATTCTTACACCTCCATCACAGTGGTTTCACCTAACAGGCAAATATGAACACTTTTTTTGTATTTTCAACGATAGGGGGGGCTTTGTTATGATGGAATGCAGTGAAAATGCGGAAAAGACATTCTTAGAGCCAGGTACGTTGCCCTGAATTTGTGCTATAGAGTTTTATATTGCAATAATCAGGAAGTGCATGGTTAGCGTACTTGTTCTTGTTAGCTTTACTATGAGGGGAACTCTCCTCTGGCTTCTAAATGTAATGAAAAGTGCTTATAATAAACTCAGAACTTTGAATAATTAGGATGCTTGGTATGCATAAGGTAAGTGAGGATTAACTTTGGAACACAGCAAACCGCTTGAAATTAACTAGGAGGGTTTTCCCAATACTAAAAAAAACTCAATTTCAATACTAAGGAAGTGCCTCAATAGTCGATACCGATTACAAAACCACGTGAAGATACAAATTTTACCGTTTTAGTAATAGAATGTAATTTACAACACTGAATAATAGTGAGTGCCATGAGGTTATATGTTTGTTCCGATAAAGCTCAAATGCATACTAAAACTGTTCAGGAAAGCTCAGGTTTTGTCTTGAATTTCGACAGTATAGATACTTGTTCAAATGAGAATCTAGTTTCGATATTAGTTTTAGTATCGATTAGTATTTCCAATATTAATTTAGCCCTGTTTTCCCACATTTTTGAGACAAAGAATCCACTGATGTCACCTGAAACATAATTGGTTACTGCACACTTTAAACAGAGGTAGCTGATTTTACCTGCCATCCCATCAGCCTCGCGGGCTCCAGAGAGATAGTGCTCTTTCCGGTGGTGTGGTTCTCCCAGTTTGAAAAGATCGTCCAAGCGAAGAAACTGGCATACACCCTGCCATATGGATCCGCACGCTACCAGCCTGTCCCCGCTGTAGTCCACCAACAGGAGTTTATTCACATTATCAGACCAGTCCAACCTGAAACAGATAAAACCAGGTCAGAGTCTGGACTGAAAAAGGTCTAAACCAAGCGATGCAGGCAGGAGCAATTGGAGTTGAGTGAGAGCATAATTTTAAGAATTTAATTTAATTTGTAAATAAAATCAGTTTAGTGAGATAAATCAAGTTAACATACAATTTAATTTTTTGTAGCTATTAAAAATGCCTGGAATTATTTAAGTCATTGAATGTCCTCTGTAGAGTTATTTATTTGGTTGTATGCAAAGATTCACACAGACATGTTTTTTTTACAGGTTTTTAGACATGTGTGAGTTTCCATTGACTTCCATTATAAACCCATTTTTTGACCCCTACTCTAAAAATAAAGGTGGAAATAATTTTTGGTGCAAGTTTTTTTTCTGGAGCTGATGACTTTTAGTAAAAAAATATGTTTTTTCAAAAATATACCGACTTTTAGCCCCTCCTCTGTCATTTCTATTGTGACTCTATATGAAAAATAGCAATCTTTGAAATATTGGTGCCTATAAACTGTAAGAGATTTTTTTTTCACCAAAAATCACATAAATTCACAAAAATCATTTGGATGTGTTGGTTTTGAGTGCCTCTTCAAGTCTGAATAGTTGGAGTGAAAAAGCTATTTCAAATGGTGTTTCTGTGTGTTTGATCTGAATCAGCGGCTCACATGTCCTTATATAGAAATATGTGCACCTGAGGGTGCAATTATAGTGATAACTTTGGCTGTGGTTGTTCTATTGCCATGAAAATTTCATCCCGATTTGATCAATTCTGGCAACGTGAAAAGTTTTAAATACAACAGGGCCGTGTTTTGGTAGAGTGTGAATCCATTGACATCCATTATAATCGATTTCCTTAAAAACAAAATAAACCATGTTTTTAAATTCAATTTTTCATTTCTCTGCAGTAAAACAAATTAATTTTAGAAAAACGTTTTTTTTGGTTTTTTTTAATTGCCCACTTTTAGCCCCTTTCCCCATAGCCATAAATATCTCTGAGTTTGATTGGTTGAAGCAAAAACAAAACTTCAAGCAGTGTTTCTCTGGGCATTCAAATCAGATGCACTATATTCTTATTTTAAAACAGTATATTTGTAACCAAAGCCATAAAAACAATAATTTTGAGTTCCTTAAGGAAGACGGGGAAAAAAATCATGAAGATAAGGATTCATTTTAAAGCTTGGGCTTCAAATTGTATGTTTTAACCTACAACATGATGATTTGCATAGTTTCATATAATGCAATAGAGTGAAGTAAACATGTCTTGTGGAAGAAAAAATAGAAAAAAATGAACTTTCATAAATAAGCACACTTTTTTGAATTGGGTTGTGTTGGTTTAGACACTGGTTAGAGTTGAAGGAAGATAAAAGGTCCAGAGAGGAGGGCTATGGTAAATAGGGACAATAGAGGAGGATGCAGAGGGGTGCAATTTTACCTGTGTGCACACGCTCTGACGCTAGGAGGGGGGTAGCACTTGTTGTTGTCCTCCACTGGGCCGGTCATGTGACTTCTCTGCAGCGTCAGATTGGTCGAGAGCTTGAGCACCCGATTCACAGCACCAACATAAACTTCACCGGTTCTGGAGTGGACTGTGAGGTGAGTGAAGGAGGTGTCCGAGGCGCGATACACTGTTCTGCCACCAGGGTCTGCCACAGAGGTGGAAAGAGGGACCGAGGAGGTGCAGGGCAGGAGCAGAAGTACGAGGGGAAGCGAGAGCAGCGTGATGGGGGGAGAGCGAATGGCGGGCATGGTGGAGCAGAGGAGGAGCAAAGGGAGAGAGGAGGACCAGCTGAAGAGCTTCACAAAAACATGTCTGCAAAGAGAGAGAGAACAAACAGGTTAGAATAGTAAATAATCTGGGAATATATTTTGTAGAAACTCACAAGCAAATGGTAAAGTGGTAAAATGAATAACATAATTTCACATGTCCTCAACATTGATGTGCTAATTACAAAACCAAAATCGCAATTTGTATGGTCGCAATTTGACAATCAAAAAAGATCCAACTATATTCATAGGAAAAATAGAAAAAAATCCCATGTTATTTTTAAAACCTACTCACCCTGTAATTTAAACCTCTGTAATGCATGTGATTCTTGTATTAGCAGTTCATATTTCAGTCTCCTCTCATAAGCTACAGGACATGTTTCAAATATTTACTGTGAACTGAAGCCTAACATTGACTGATATGGATTTTTTTTTCAGCTGAAAGCAATGACTGTTGTGGCCAATAATCCATATTTGATGATATTTACATCATTACTGATGTAGAGATGTAGTCAGCTTCACTCATTATCTTTTCTATTTTGCAAAGATTTTTATAGAATGTAACAATTTACCAATTTTAGCTCAAATGTCTGAAATTAAGGCCGAGTTTGAAAGAGTATTCAGAATACACAGGGACAATGGAACCATATGCAAGAATTTGATTACACATTTCATAAACATGACCTCTTTGTTCCCCAGCCCAGATACGATTAATATATGTAACAGCCTGCCCTTCTTTCACAGTGTGTAGTTAAAACACTTCAAAATTTGTGCTTCTAAAAAAATTGCACTTTTTCATATGGCATTTCCTTTGAGCTTGCCATTTATCTCTGTATTGATTGATGCATCTCATCATCTCACAAACAAATATTATTATACTGTTGGATTGTATTTTATTAGAACCTAATATATGCATCTTATATGGAGGTTAGCACATGTCAGGCCCCTTGACGCTTTTGGTAACTATCCATCACATTCTATTGTAGAATGTATTATACGTTTTATTTTTTAAAAGAAAAAAAATAATCTAAATGAATCTCTCATTTGGGCTGCCAGTTCCAATGTCTAAAGGCCATTTTTAAACCTAAAATGCCCCTCTCTGATCTGAAGTTGCACTATCAAAGCAGCTCAGTGATGTTCTGAGCTTTTACATGAGTCATGGTCTGTCCATATACTATGAGAAAAACTTGTATGTGTCCTCTGTATGCAGGTTAAAACAGTGGCAGCTCAGGTTCAGTTGTTATACCTTTTAAAACAGTAAGATCTCAGGCTATATATAATTCCTTTAATGTTAATGTTTTGGCTGATTGTAAATAAAGTGTGTGGACAGGAGAGAGGAGCATGAGCCTCTGCCAAAACAGCTCCACTGAATGGCCGTGTCAGATCTGGGACCAAACCAATCAATGATTCAGATCTCTATCTGACATGCTGTCGGCCCGCACAATGACAAGCCTTTCACCTGATACTGCTACTATGGGCCGATAGTGGGTTTGATGCATTGTGGACAGAGTAGTAGTATGGAAAGATAAAGAATGACAGGACGAGACACTCAGACTCTCAAATGGGAGGATGGTCTGAATCTAAAAGCCTCAAACCATCAGATCATGACTAAAACCGTCTATGGGGATTCACTGTCTGCAATCACACTTACTCACATTTAGGGTCAATATTTATGATTTATGAGTGTTGGGCTAAAATGGGTAATACAAACAACAGTAGACAAAAACTGTTCGATGAAGAAATTTTTAAGTATACAAAATTTGGATAGGATGTGGCATTTCCTTTGTTCTGTCATTTTCAATAAAGATACTGTATCAAAAACTGGGTCAGATTGGACCAGGGGAGAGGGGTGGGGGACTGGAGATGGGTCAAGGGGTTCAGGGACTAATGAGTGTGAGAACAGACTGGGCTACGTTCAAAACCCCAATTATAAAAGATATAGGCCGATACAGATATCTGATATTTTCTCGAAATGTTGTGGCTAATAATTGATATTTGCATGTCAAAACAAATGTTTATCTTTAGCAAGAGCCTATGGTAAAGTTGTAATTTTTATGTGTTTGTTTTTTTCCATTTGAACTTTCTCTTTAGTTGCTCTGTCTGTGAACCTGCTCTTGCACAGCCATTATTAATGCACTGTTATGGTATGTGATGCCAATATTGCTAATATGAACACAGAGCTAATGTCAACAAAATCAGAAATTCACTCTCAAACATTGCTTCTCCTAACTACTAATATAGTAACAATGTCTGTGTTCCTAAATAAACCTAATTGGATCCAAATTTTAGCAGATTTGAGCACTTTCCTAGCTTTTATTATTTGATTGAGTCTTTACTGTAATATACTGGTTGTCATTGTTTTTTCAAATTGACAACTGGAGCGTGTGTCTGATGTTTAACTCTGAGATTACGCCATCCTGAGATCAGAATTCCAACCTCCCGATGGCAACTGGAACATTGTGTGGAAGCCACGTCTCCACCGCACACTCAGAACCGGGCCGGCATAGCTCTGCCATTCCCTCTCCTCGTGCACACACACACACACACACAGCATGCAGGCCTTTTGCCCTTCCTCACATACACAAACCCTGAACCATGACACACGGCTCTTCAGCTCCTCCGAGAAGCAGACCTGTGGGTCATGGTGGTGTGCGTCTCCACTGTCCCCCTCCTCCCACACCACACGGTGTCTCGTCCTGACACGCTCAAACAGTGCATGCGTGTGAAATGAGGGAAATGTATCCCATGGTTTCGAGTGCATTACTCGTAAGCACAGATAAATCTATAGGCTGAAAGCCACTGCCTCTAAGAACTACTTTATCCAAACCTTTGTGTTCAAACATTTAATGACAGGACAATTGGCCACATTTGTTAACTATTAGAGAAGCAGAGTTCACTTTTCCCTAAAGTTCCACACACCTGTGTCCTCTGCTGCAGGATCTTCCCTTGAGCTCCTCCCTCTTTTGTCTCCCATGTGTCAATCAAACTCATAACTCATGTTTAGGTAAATCTCATTCACAACTCACTTTGCATTATCCTTTTATGGTCTATGAGGAGGAAATTACCTGCTGGAGCAGGAGGGTTTTATATATCCCAGTATTTTTCTACATAAGTTTTTATTTTGTCATCATTTACTCTTTTAGTCAGAGTTCAATGTACAATTTTATAAATGAGACCCCTGGCCCTTTATCCATCTGCCTATTTGCTGCTGAACCAGAACCCTCCATCTACAGAACTGCCCATCTCACCCCATTACAGCCCCCTGTCCTCAGACCTACACCCCCTCCCTCCCCCCTCAGTGTAAACCGTGTGTGAAACAGGAAACGGTACAATGGAGCTTTGTGAGGAGTTACTGAGGCGCTCTCATTCACACACTCGCTCACACACGTACACAGATACACACACAGAGAGGAGATACAGCCGATCTGATGAGACCGCAGTTCAGGACCAAGACTATGGCTCTTAGTTGGAGATGTTTAATTGAATAAATATTAAATAGGCGACGGGAAATTTGAGAAACTAAGTATGAATGGATGCACAATACAAAAATTCAGTGATTCTACATTGAAAGACTACATTGTTGATAGTAACTTGGTGGTAAAAAATACAGTATCATGGTAAACCAGGGCAAATCTGATTTTTTTTTATTAAGTGAAATTACTAGAACAATTTGCTGCTTTGACATTTGTAAATTCAGATAGTAATATAGAATAAAATCTTGAAATAATGACTTAACGTATACTATGCGCTTTCTAATTACCTCAATAGCAAAATAAATAAACCAATCTGAATAGGCTAATCAGACCTCTTAACTTGAACCTAATGGTGCATCTATCCCAGTTCTCTTGACTCAAATACTTACATTTCACTAAGAACGTGAAGATTCCGTGGTCATGACACCATCACTATTGACATTTCTATAAATACCTCAAGTTGCACACTCTGTTGCTTATGTGCTTTTACTTCCTGTGGTTTATTTATTAAGAGCTGCTTTTAAATGAATGTATTGAATTTCCCACAATCAATAAACTACTATATTCTCCCATCTTATCATATACCCCTTAAAATTACACAAAGAAAATATAGTGCCCAGGGTTGCATCATATATGGCAATCGGATCGAAAGCACAATTAGCAAATCGCAAAAGTTGTAATTCTTTAGACATGATACTGTATTATTGCCTTGCTGTATTAGTTTATCAGCTCATATTCAGTCTTTTGTCTTTGTGAAAAGGTGCAGTATAGTATGTAACCTTTTGGCCAAAAAATAAGACTAAAATAAAAGTATGTTTTATTATGAATGCTTTTAATGCACTAGGGAAAAAAACAACAACATAAAAACATGCATCCTTACTGTGAGTGGACCTGCATCTCCACAAACCTGACTCTTATTTGGCCTTCTTTCTATGGAAATGCTGTTCCTTTGGCTATAACATTCTAAAGTATGGCATAAAACTTGTACATCTCCATGTAGAATGCTATGTGGTATGGTTTGAACTTTCCACTTCGATGTAATCATGCAGCTGACTTTAATTACAAACTACCACTTTAAAACTAACTTGTTCCTAGATCTCACAAACTCTTTAGAGCATCACTAGTATTCACATGCCACTAAAACAGGTTTAGAACAGTTTTTCAGACAGAAAAGTGAACCAGAATGGACCAGTCTTGAATTGTCAATCAGCTCTCCTGCCAAAGAGACGTATTGTGATTCATGTGGCTGTTTCTTACAAGCGATAGATCAAATATTTTCTAATTATTAACATACTGCAAATCTAATTGTAATCTATATTACAAATTCATGTAGCTTTAATAGTGACTGACTATACACTCACACCAGCTGGACATGGCTTTTTTACACTCCTCATTAGAAAACACACAGATGTATTCAAACATATGATCTGAGGAGACTACAGTCCGGTCCAGCTGCACCAGGGCCCTCACTCATTTAGACACATTGACCCCTCTCCTCCCCTCTCTCACCCACCCATGACCCCTCCCCTCTCTCACCCACCCATGACCCCTCCCCACCCGCGCACCCGCAGAGAGCTCCACATGTGCTGGTCCGGCTCCTGTTTCCTGTTGGGTGCTAATCAGGTCTAACTCTTCTGTCACTCACTCATTAGACTAGAGCTGTTCTCTCAGTGAAGTCATTAAGAACACTATCCCTCTGTCACTGAACTCCAGTGCAGCGATTAAATAACTTGTCTCCCATTTACACATATAGTACATCGCATTCACACAGACATATAGTAGGACTGTTCTATCTAGGTGTATGAGAAACTGACAAAAATGTAAATCTCAATATTTTTTTAGTATGGCAGTAGTTCATGGAAGATTATTTTTTGATTATTTTTCCCCAAATTATCTCATTTGAATTTAACACAAAGTCATACTGGTCCTTGTTTCACTACAAACTCTATAAGAGAGCACTGTGGTCACATTTTGTACAGTGTCCTCTTGGTAGTAAAGTGTTCATATAAAACTTTATATATTTAGGCATCTGGTTGACCAAAACTAAATATCAGCCACTGTGGGAGATTCAAGGCCCACAAATGTGCAGAAATATAACTTTACGACTTGTTTAAAAGTTTATAACACAAATGTATTCAATTTTTTATGATGGTTTTGCAGTTTTCTTTTCACACAACATTCACATGCCTCTCATATATAGTTCTATCAGTAAATTTCACTTATCAACCAAACTGTACGTAACATAACACTAGTAGCAGCCTAACAGCACCACTTAAAGAAATATACTATTCCTTATTATAGCTGTCTAATGTAGTGTATTTTACTGACAGCACCAGAGTTCATAGTCATCAAATCATGGATAGAAAAAAATAATTGGTATGACATATAAAAGAACAGTACTGGTAGTATTTCACAGCTATTTCTGATGTTTTGCATACACATCCTTATAATCTAAATAAAATAATAAATAGCACAATTAAACTACAGGCCAAATGTTACCAAAAAGCTTAATACTTGTAGTATTAATTTTTAATTTGAATGAGATATCGAATGATAAGTGGATATAGTTATTATCGTGATAGGACTAGTTGCTCCATTACAATTTCTTTACAAGGTTCCAACAATAAATCTGCCTCATGGTGACTTGACCTTTCGTGTCCCAACCGGCCCCATACTGTGACTTCATTAGTCATTACGGATGAAGTGTCTTGCCCAAGGGCGGAATGACAGCATGCGTTAGGCGAGGTACGAAACGTTGACCCCTTGAATGTTGGACAAATGTTTAACCCACTGCACCATATCACCAGCACAAAAATATATAGTGTGTAATATTACTACACAGTAAATATTCACAGTCCCACTGAATTGAATCAGTCCTTATACAGAGGAAGCACTTCTCATTTCCTCCGGTTTGACACAATAGGCTCCTGTCACCACTCTGAGGTGTTCAAACTGGTCTTAGACTGATCCTGGATCAGCGGGTCTGTGCTTAGTCCCGGTCTGAGGAAGTCCTGGTCTTTGATAGCTTCCTGGATTTAACCTGAATGAGTATAGGAAGTTTGTCAATGAAGCTAAATGCACTGCCACCCAATATCCAAGCACCTAAAGTATAAATAGACTGTATTAGTCATTGAACAGAAATTGTAGTGAAAAAGTGTGAATTGGTGGGAAAGTGTCAGCTGCTCTTTAATTATCTTGAGACCCCTTCACTGTCGCCTGGAAAAGTGAGTGTCCTGCTGTGCTTAAGACTGAGACGTTTAATGACCCGCATAGAGAACGGGACATTTATTATTTATCATCCACAGCCACACCACAAGAAACTCCAAATGCCAAACTGGGTACAGCAACTATTTATATTAAACACAAGCGACAGGTCAGGATACTGTGGAAGAGGAGACTGTTAAAAGACTCAGAATGCAGGATAGTTAAAGATGGACTATGAAACTTGTTCGCCGCCTGCTTTTCTTAATAAAGAGGCTCTTGCTTGCTTTGTCTGGAATGTTTCAGAGTATGGCATTAAACTTCTTTGTAGAAAACAACAAGTGATGCCACCATGCCAAGTTACAGGTCAGACCGGTGGAGAGGGAGAACGCTCACAACAAGAATGCAGTAGTAATAAACCACCTGTTACTGAATAAATGCAAGTTAGAAAGGTTTAATAATCTAAATATGGAATAATAATTCACATTAGCTGTGAGCCTATGTTCAAGGACTTCATTTTATAATACAATTTACATCTTTTTTGTGTAGGAACGATATGATGCAGTGGGTTAAACATTTGCCAAACCATTATGGGATCAGAAGTACGAACCTTGCCAAACGAATGTTGTCACTGCGCCTTTGGGCAAGACACTTCAAAGCAGTGATTCATGAAGTCACATAGTGCTCCTTATACCTCTGTAATTATGGACCTATCCATATGAAAGAAAGTTTAGTATCTTATCTATCAACGCACATTAACAGGTGAAGAATTTTGTACTCTCTTACTAATAATATCATGTTCAGTCAAGGTTATCTCTTTGATTACAGAAATCTGTAGTTTATTTATTGAGCAAAAGATTTTAAAACATAGTTAAGAAGAATTATTTTCCAACCTTCTGTTAAGATTTTCCCAAAGGTGCCAGCATTACTTCAGGGCGCTGTAAATCACGCGCTGCACAAACCTCATTGTTTAGATAACTTTGTACATTGTAAATTCAAAAGGCCAAAAGGAAACGTCTCCACCTTCTGCTCATATTTGAACCTTTTTGTCTTGAGAGGCTTCCGTCCAAAGTCTACAGCCAACAGTACATTTAAAATCCTGTATTTAGTGCAATGTAAATAAACATATGGGTGCTCTTTAGCATTTTAAGTACTTTTCTTTTATCAGGGAGCATATGAGAGATGACGGGAGTTCGAATTATTTCGGGAGGCTTCTGGTTGGACTTTTGGTTGATGCCGAGGGACTCCACCCTAAAATCAGCCCTAACCTGTCATTACACACACATCCAGAGATATCCAGATACGTGGGGCAGGCCAACAGAGGAGAACTTTAAGAGACAAAGACAGAGTCAAACATTCCAGTAATCAGCCCAATTTAGTATTATGCAATTTTTCAGTTTTGTAAGGTTTAGTCTAAGAAATTCTTTCTTAGATTGTGCAGAAATAATCTAAAGAAAGATCAACAAATGTTTAACTTGATGAGTTTACTGACAGGGTCGACTGTAGGGCTGTCAAAAGTACCGAAAATCAGATAATAATCAATACTAAAACTAACACCAAAAGTAGATACATATTGGAGCAAAAATCAATACTAAAAATTCACAGGACAGAAATGAATGTTTCCTGGATAGCTTTAACATGATCTTGAGCTGAATCACAATATGTATAAGACCACACAGATTCGTATACACCCATGGACCACAGAACCTACCTGAGCGACAGAAGGATTATACCGACATAAGACCACATATGCATATTAATAACACAGTTACCTTCCCTGATCTTACCACTATTCATGGCTTTCAAAATTATGGCAAATTAGGACTGTTGCCATTAGGGCTGTAGCTGACTAATGAAATTCCTAGTCATAAAGACTTGCCCTGTCTATCGATTAGTCATCGTGGGCGAAGGTGTGTGGCATGGCGGTGCCAAAAGTCCTCAAAATTAGGATCTTGCTCAAAAAAACTACTGTATAAACGAGTACAAGTACTAAGTACAAATAAGCAGCACCTTATTTCACATCATATACTGAATTAAACTAAAAAGTACAGCCTATCAGTCTTCACAAATCAGAAGGATACATATAAAATGGAGTGGTGTCAAACAGCTGTGTGAAGGATATGTTTTACATTTTACAAAGGGCAGTTTCCTCTTAAGGAAACTGTAAAGTCTGCAATGCTTTAAGAACAGGTCCACACCGGAAAAACAATCATTGGGGGGGGGGGGGGGGGGGGGGAAGAATGAGTTTGACCTGGACCTCCTGTGGGACTGGCTCTAGACTCTAAAGAAAGTTCTGCATGGTACTGGTTCAAACTCTATTTCTACGATAAGACTTAATACTCAATACCGTTTCCAATACCACAATTATAACACAAAAGACTTTTTATTTATTTGTTGTTGGGTTTTTTTTTCAATATAAAATCGTGGTGTTTTTTTTAATTGATATTACCATGTGGTCTTATGTCTGTGTAATCCCCTAGTCGCCGGGTAGGTTCCATAGTGGTTCATGTGCACATACTAGTCTGTGTGGTCTTATACTTGTTCTGATACAGCTCAAGATCATTCTAAAGCTATTCAGGAAAGGTTAATTTTGCCCTGTTAATGTGATTTTTTAAGTAGCAACTCCTGCTCAAATGAGTATCTAGTTTCGATAATAGTTTTAATATCAATTAGTATCTGATTTTTGACAACCCTAAGAGTGTGTATAGTCCAGATAACAAAAATTATTAAAACAGTCAATGATTATTTTAATAGTCCATTAGTTCCGATTATTCTGATTAAGCTTTGCACAGCTACCATGGGCTACTATTTAGTCTATAGTCTCTATCCCGGGCCCGCTCTCTGGTCTAATCTCTTATAGCTTCCTGGATTTGTTTGAATGAGAGGACAGTTTTAAAGTCCATTGTGTAGAAATGTCAAAGTGTCTGATTCATTTTATGCTTAGCCCAAAACAAATCTTTAAACAAAAATACAATAAATGAATTATGAAAATGAGCGGAGATAAAAGATGATCAATACATCTGAGCGTGTGCAGAAGAGACACACCTGGGTCAAGGTCAGAGCTGCTCGATATCCCATAATAACCTCTGACGGATTCACAGTACTGCATACGCCTTCACTGTACTGCTGTACTGCCAGACTTACAAACAACTAGACCAGTTCTACACCAGGTCTGAAAAGACGACAAAGCCAGTATTAAAGAATCCATTAGTCTGTGTAACGTATGGTTTCACAAATGGAGAATGACACAACATAAATATTAATGTAGGACCCTCTCCCATAACCAGCCACTCAATTACATTAGAACCCCTGGGTGTGGACCTTGGTCTTAGCCTAGTTTAGACCTCATTAAAACCTAGTTCAGACCTGGTTTAGACCTGGTTTAGACCCGGCTTGGACATTTTAACAATTTTATTACATTCATGCTCCAATTTACGGTTGGATTTAAACTCATTTTAGAGCCACTATTTTTTTGTATTTTTTGCAGGATTAAAGCAAGACAAAATCTGGACTAACAAATGAAACCAGGACAACATAAACCAAGCCAGGACTAACCCAGTGCTAAACCAGAACTACACTAGTACTAAAGCAGGACTGCAGAAGGAAATCCCATTAGTGTGTGACATATGGCTCCTTTAACAAACTCCGACCTCAGACTGTGAGCAGCAGATTCAACAAAAACAGAATTAAAAGCTTCAGAACATTCAGACTGAGGTAGAGAAAGCAAAAACAAATATTATTCTAACCATTTTCGTCAGCTTATTCTATTGTGCATGAACTAGAATACTTGAAGGGCCCATATTGCGCTATTTTCTGATCTATGTTGTATCTTCATCAAAAACCTACCTGGAGTATTGTTCTGTTTCATTCACACACAAACCCTGCATTTCGGCTGAGTTCTTCTCTCAAACTGAAAACACTCTGTTCCACTTTGTGATGTGGTAATACAAGACCTTCAGTGTATGTTTATACTCCATACACCTTCACTACAATCATTTGGATGATTTCAGACCTGTCATTGCCAATCTCTACAGAACAAAAGGTAAAAGGAGCTATTAACTTGAAAACCACTACATGACATCACAAGGTGGAACACAGTATTTTGAGCTTTGGAGATAAAGACAGACTGGAATACTCAAACATGCATGAATGAAACAAAAAATATCTCTGAATATGTTTTTGAGGAGGCATTATAACTTAAAAGCTTAAAGCTCAGAAGAATCAATTTTGAGAAATATCGAACCTATAAGATTCCCCTGACATGCAAGAAAGGGAAGATACTAAACAAATTTCACTTTTAGTTTGCTAACTTTAGCAAATTCTGACAAAACTGTCTAATTCTCTGATTGCAAAATTTCTTAACGCAAATGTAAAGACATTATAACAGAATCTCTTTGTACTGAATTAGTTATTATGAAGCTTTTGTCACTTTAAAACTCTCTCACAATGGCAACATAGACTTAGGTGAATTTAAACTATGAAACCTAAACTCCAGTCTCTACCAAATGTAGGGCTTGATTTATCATTTTGTGAATGATTAATGATCACAGACATATGAGCCGCTTGTGTTAGATACACTACAAATACATCCATCAATATCACATATCTGATTTTTGAGAGTGGTTTAAACCTGTAGTAGCTGCTGAATAAATAATAACTGGAATTAGTCAGTGAAATTTATAATCAGTTTTTATTCATGGGCATTTTGTTACATTAACACCACAAACTCCAGGTCTTGTTATGCTGTGAACCAGAGCCAATGTCATGATTAAACATTAGAGTGATTAATGAGTGATCTGAGATATCACCAACATCTCTGAGAAGAATCAATGCATCTATCCATCAATCTCATGTATCCGACAGGCTGCTCCAATTTAGATCTAGGACTTGTTTTGGTCCCGGCTAGGCCTTGGTCAGACCCTTGTTTAGACCCTGTAGAATAGGCTACCTGGAACAGGTCTCACTTGAAAGCATTTTAATGCTTTTGTATCTGTCTTCATGCTGATTCAAACATATAAAGCCCACACTGTCCGGGTTAGCCCTGGTTTACACCTCAGCCTGCATGGATCATGGTGACTCAACCATGGTTCAGGCTCTTTGCCTAACTTAGCGCGGGTTAAGTGATGTTTTAACCCAGGATAGTCCTGCTTTGGGCTCGACACTGTTGCATGTGCCCCAATCCTTCCTCTAAATCAGATCCGTTCAGCTCCAGGTGGATCCCGGTTCTGGCCCGGTCCAAAGGCCTGGCTGACATTCGCCCAATTACCTCGTTTATCGCTTTTTTCCGCCTGTTTTCGCCTGGTTTTGACGCCTCTCCCTGCAGCCTCCCCCTTTGTTCTTCTTTAATGGATGTACTACCCCCTCCTTCCTCCCCCATTAGCACTCTCCCCTCACGCACAGGCTCTCACACACGCGTGCACAGACGGCTAAACGCGGCGTATCGCCTGCGGTTCCGCTTAAAAGCGAAACCGCAAGCGGTAGGAATCGTGTTGTCGTGTGTGCCCCTTTTTACGCTTCCCTCAAAATGGACCTCAATAGCAAGCCCATACATTCACGCTGATGTGAACCACGCGCGTGCACGCAGCTCCACCTGGGGTATCAACCATCACACGCACAAACACCCCTCTCGCGTGCACGCGCAGGAAAACCCACCCAAAACAACACCGGAGCGTCCAAACGCTCATGTTATTAAACGGGCAGATGCGGTAAAAGGAGCGGTGGGCTAGGTTTACGGCAGGGGCGGCGTTTTTCTCCCCCATTTCACATCCACACAGGCACCCCACCTCACGCACCGACACCCCCACATCCAGCAGGTCCTCGCGCACACCGAGCACGCGCCATAGCCCCATGAAAACGCACCCAAATCCACCAAAACACCCGAACCACCTCGGAACCACAACCCACCTGGAGAAGAAGTGAAGAACCAGTGCTTTAAATCCACGGCGTCTTCTCTGTGTTGGGGTCGTTTTCAGTTTCTTTTGAGCGTAAATCCCGGGAGTTTGGATCCGTCTCGGACAAAGACGGGAGCAGGCGGTTTAGGTCCAGGTTTAGAGGTGGAAAGTGGAGGTAAATCCAGTGGAAAAGAAGCGGTTACAGAGCGGCGCGGTGGCCCACTCACGCACAGGCTGCTTCGGCTCGCTTTGCCCCTGCTCCGCGACGCACAGCCCCCCAGCGTGGAGCAAACCACTGCGGAGCCAAAACGAGGGGAGGGGGCTCCAAAAAACTGTATTGTAACACAATCCCTCTCTTTGTTCAAGGTTCTGTAGTGATACATGTTTACGCACGTGATGCCAGTGTAGTAAAATGTGTTTTAAAGCCCTGATTTTGACATGTTTGTAGGCAAATAGCGGTTCTAAAGTGGAATTATTTACTGAGTCCCTGTGAGTGCGGTCTAATGGAGGAGTCCGATTTTAATCTGATGTTTTTCTACTCCACAGCCAGATGTGGATCGGACCAGACTGATGGATGGTTTAAACCTAGGTTTGGTTCCGACCTAGCTCAGACATGATCGTGTCCTGATTGGTTTAGTCATGGTTTAGATCTGATTTAGTCCAGCTTTAGTCCTGGTCTATTAGAAGGTTAGACCTGGCTTAGTCCAGGGTTTGTCCTGGTGTAGTAGTCATTGTTGTGCCCCGTTTTAATCAGTTTTTACCTGTGTCCAGTGACTCACCTGTCTGTCTCAGACACAGGAAGTGACTAATGCCACGGTTTTTATTTTAAATCCTATCAAGGTAAGTTTACTCCAGTTTCTCTGATGAAAAGACCACTCACTGCATCTATCCACGAATAACCACCATCATTAATTTGACAAATTTGAAAAAAAAAGTTGTTCTGAAAATAAATGTTTACATTATATTCATTTCAACAGCACTTCTCAGCAGCTGTAGCTACAAAGATTAGCTGCACAGTCCGGGGGAAAAAAATCACTAGAGCCAAACCAGGTCTAGACCATTCCTGCTCTGGTCCCTGCAGAAGCCCCTGGTCCTGATCTTAGAATAGAGTGTGGTGCGTTCACTACATTCGTGGAAGTGTGTAATTATCCTGATGTGTTTAAGGCTCTCTGTAATTTACCTGATCAAAACCAGGACTAAACCCAAACCCCTGAACCCAACCCTGGACCAACACCAGACCTAAACTGAGTCCAGATGGTCTCTTCTTCACCATCCCGAAGCCTATGATGGCCTGAGAGAATGAAAATGTGACTCCATCTTGTTGTTTTTTTAAATACTTATGCACTTCACACATCATTGCCTTTAGCAAATCAATCAAAATTAGCCACCATTTAACCAGCTCAAGACTAAACTCAACTGAACCTAAACTTGGACAAATTCTTTATCTAGACTGAACATCAGACTGTGTTATGTCTTAATGAGTTTCTAACTGCAGAGATGGGGGTGGGGAAAATATCCTTAGTTAATATACAGTTTTTGTGTAGTCAGACAAAGACAGTAATCTTTTTTTTTCTTCCATATTACTTTTGTAAATACATAGTACATGCGTATTACTTTTAAAAGTACATATATGATCCAATATCAGTTTATGAGTTTATGAGTCCTTTTATGTTTAAACCAACTGGATTTTACCATTGAAACTGGCAACCCAAATGAGAGACTCGTGTGAGGCTCATTCTGTATTCTGATTGTCTTGAGAACACCAAATGAAAACATCAACAACTTGACCATCATGTCCAATTAGGATTACAGTTCAAAAATATATTTGATCTGAGCATATAATACCTGGAGACACAAATAGGTCATTTGAAAAGCTTATATACAGTGGGTTAAATTTTTGCTCTTTATTATATTGCAGCCATTTGCTAAAATCATTTAAGTTCATTTTTTTCCTCATTAATGTACACGCAGCACCCCCATATTGACAGATAAACACAAAATTGTTAACAATTTTTTCAGGTTTATTAAAAAAGAAAAACTGAAATATCACACGGCCATAAGTATTCAGACCCTTTGCTATGACCCCCATATATTTAACTTGGGTGCTGTCCATTTCTTCTGATCACCCTTGAGATGGTTCTACACCTTCATTGGAGTGCAGCTGTGTTGAATTAAACTGATTGGGCTTTATTAGGAAGACATCTGTCTATAAGACTGTACAGCTCACAGTGCAGGTCAGAGCAAATCATCATGAGGCCAAAGGAACAGCCTGAAGAGCTCAGAGACAGAATTGTGGCAAGGCACAGATCTGGCCAAGGTTACAAAAAAATTCTGCTGCTCTTAAGGTTCCTCAGAGCACAGTGGCCTCCATGATCCTTAAATGGAAGACGTTTGGGACGACCAGAACCCTTCCTAAGGCTGGCCATCTGGCCAAACTGAGCAATCGGGGTAGAAGAGCCTCGGTGAGAGATGTAAAGGAGAGCCCAAAGATCACGGTGGCTGAGCTCCAGAGATGCAGTTGGGAGATGGGAGAAAGTTTTAGAAAATCAACCATCACTGCAGCCCTCCACCAGTCAGGGCTTTATGGCAGAGTGGCCTGACGAAAGCCTCTCCTCAAGACACATGAAAGCCCTCATGGAGTTTGCTAAAAAACACCCGAAGGACTCTAAGATGGTGAGCAATAAGATTCTCTGGTCTCATAAGACCAAGATAGAACTTTTTTACCTTAATTCTAAGCGGTATGTGTGGAGAAAACCAAGCACTGCTCATCACCTGTCCAATACATGGCATGCATGGTGGTGGCAGCATCATGCTGTGGGGGTGTTTTTCAGCTGCAGGAACAGGACGACTGGTTGCAATCGAAGGAAAGCTGACTGCGGCCAAGTAGAGGGATATCCTGGATGAAAACCTTCTCCAGAGTGCTCAGGACCTCAGACTGAGCCGAAGGTTCACCTTTCAACAAGACAATGACCCTAAGCACACAGGTAAAATAATGAAGCAGTGACTATTCATGAACGGTCCAGTCAGAGCCCTGACTTAAACCCAATTGAGCATCTCTGGAGAGACCCGAAAATGGCTGTCCACAAACGTTCACCATCCAACCTGACAAAACTGGAGAGGATCTGCAATGAGGAATGGCAGAGGATCCAGGTGTGAAAAACTTGTTGTCATTCCCAAAAAGACTCACGGCTGTATTAGCTCAAACGGATGCTTCTACTAAATACTGAGCAAAGGATCTGAATACTTACGGCCGTGTGATATTTCAGTTTTTCTTTTTTAATAAGTCTGCAAAAATTTCAACAATTTTGTTTTTCTCTGTATGTATGTATGTAATATGGGGTGCTATGTGTACATTAATGAGGGAAAAAATGACCTAAATGATTTTAGCAAATGGCTGCAATATAACAAAGAGTGAAAAATTTAAGGGGGTCTGAATACTTTCCGTACCCACTGTATATACCCTCCCTTTCAGTTGTTTCTTCATCCCTGGACAATTTTCCACATTTCACAAATCCACATTTGACATGATCAATTTGACTGAAGTTGCTCGACCTTTTAAAGGGACATCATATCTGATCAGAGACATTCTGCTGTTCTTCTGTTTGATGTTTTTCCTAATATTTTATTGTTCTTTAAAAACAGCAGTAAAGTGTCCCCTTCCTCTTCCCTTGTTCTGTTAGACTCCTGTAAATCCAGTCTGAAGTGTCTGATAAAAGAGCTCGGTTTTTCAGATCAACCTCATCACAGAAAGGGGAAATGAAGGAGCAGTAAACACAACAGACTTTCACAATAAAAGCCTCTTTCACATCTGAAGTTTACCAAGTTTCACCAAATAAATAAATAAAATTAAAACTGTAAAATCAGCGTAATATGTGTGAAGCATTATTGACACTCCCATATTGACTTCCCACTCCCCAAACAAGTGTTCTGGGTCTTCCTCTGGGCCTCCTCCCAGTGGGACATGTCCAGAACACCTCCTCAGCGAGGCATCCAGAGCAGATGCCCAAACCACAGCTTGCTCCTCTTGAAGTGGAGTAACAGCATCTCTACTCCAAGCTCCTCACCCTCTCCCTTCTCTTTCTGCTATCACACAAAGGTCATGACCATAGGTGAGGGTAAGAACAAAGATCAGGACTAAACCAGTACCACAGATGAGACTAAGAATGTCAATTGAGCACTAAATCAAGAGCTTTGCCTTTCGACTCAGCTCCTTCTTCAGCAACAGTCCGATACAGCGACCGCATCACTGCAGATACTCCACCGATCTGTCTGTCAATCACACACTCCGTCCTTCCCTCACTTGTGAACAAGATCCCAAGACACTTGATCTCCTATTCCCCATGTAATAACACAGACAGGGACTCCTCGCCCTAAAAGATTATGATCAACTTAATTAAACTGATTTGTATTGTTCATTAATTAAATAGTGTGGATCTGAATGAACATTTTAAATCTGGGCCTAATCTAAACTTTATATATATATATATATATATATATATATATATATTTATATATATATATATATATATATATATAAAATCTTTTCAAGAGGTCACTGTAGCTGAAGGGCCTTATACAAAAACAAATAAAAAAAAAGGTCAATGTTTAATGCTTTCCTGATCTTTTTGCGCCGTTTGTTTTACGAACCTCCAAATTAGACACACACACACACACATTAGGAGTGTACTCACAAATGCTCACAGAGATACAAACATGAGCTGCATGAGTAAACTTCTGGAGAGGGTAAATAAATGAGAGAGAGTCTGTGGTTCTCACTTCAAACATCTGTAAACATCTGTACACAGCTCAGAGACATCAGGAGTCCAAACAGTCTAATTCACAACCTCCTAAATAAAAGGACAGGACAGGATAACCACTCTGCCACAGTTACACATAGAAACCAGGGAGTCAAACTTGTGCATTGTAACAGTATTTGGAAGTTCATTCTCCTTAAAAAGAGGAAGGAAAGTTCAAAATGTCATGCACAAATTGTGGAAGTTTGTGAGGTTTTCGGTGATAAATGTGAAGTAAGTTTAAAACATTTGACAGAAGACAAAAATCCAAAATAGGTTTATATCAGATTTTCACATTTCTGACTAAAGTTGGACCAATCTATGTAAACTAATTAAGTGTAAAATGACAATGCATACATCTTATACAACATTTGTCAAGACATTTTTCAGAATGACTGTGACTGCCCTGAGGAAGCATGAGGGAAGCAAGACTGCCAATGTCAATATTAGCTGAGACCAGTAATCGCTCACTCACACACAACATTTACACGACAAGTTGGGTGAAGTGTCTTGCCCAAGGAAACTGTGATATAAACTCTGAGCTCGGATCAAACTGCCAACCTTCAACAAAGCACAGAACATAAACTATAAGGCATAAAGATAATTATTCAAATAACCTCTAGGTCAGAAAAATCCTGCTCCGAGAAGCAAAACATAAACATATTAGTCATGGTTCTGTTATAATTTTGGATTCTCTCTGAAACCGGCAAAACCTGCAATGCCTCAAACCACCACTAGTCCCATTGGAGAACTCCTCTCCTCCATCACCTCTCTCACCTCCTGCCTTTTCTCCTTCCCCCTATCCTTCCCTTCTCTTGTCTCCTTCTCTCCTCCCTCCTTGTCTCCTCTGTCCTTACCCCGCCCCTCTTTGCTGTTGCCGTGGAAACTCAGACTGTGACCTGATTCATCAGAAAAAATCACCGGGACTTCAAAGGCTTCATCCTCTGTCGCCTAGCAACAGGAGAGAGAATCGGGACCAAACCTAAATCAAACCAGAACCAAACCAGAACTAGACTGAACCAGGTCTGAAACAAGACTATACCAGTACTGAATTTGAGATAAGCCAGGTTTAAAACAAAACCAAGCCTGGACCAAAGCTGGATGTGCATTACCAGGGCCAGTGTAACGGTGCTACTGTTGTTAGCTCTACTGTTCGGGGTGCACCTGCCTCAAGCCCATAGTTGCTCATTAAGTTACAAATATAATCTCAAATTTGAAGGGTTGAAAATCAAAAAAATAAATCTGTAATTATTTTGGTAAGACAATGCAAACAACAACAAAGGACTCCATTTTGTAATTACTGTAAAAACCTGATAACCCTGCTCACCATGATCTGAAAGGGGATTCTTGCATTTATTTAGTTGTTAATATTTCAGTGCTGTTTCAAATGTTAGTAATCCTGGACATATAAATGTGCATAAATCACAATGCTTAAATTTAAAATGTCAAAATTGAATATTTCCCCCAAAGAGTTCATTACAAGTCTAACATAATAAGATAAATGAATCCACTATCTTCTCCTTTCTTTGGGCTTTTTCATATTTTCCAAGAATTACAGCAGATGCCCTTCCATTATGACACAACATTTTGATGTATTCAGGCCTTGCAGGGGTCAACTTGATTAGACCAGCACAAGCCCAATCTCCATTGAGCTGAATAACAGACTAAGTCACAGCGACCTTATGATGTCACTGTTAAGTTTTTTTTTTTTTTTTTTCCCCATTTATTTTTCAACACAGTAAAAATGAAAATAAAAACAGCATAGATTAATGTAGCTGTAGAAGAACATGCCACTGGATAAGGTTGGGTCAAAGATACAGTTTGCAAGGTTATAAACCAGATAATGAGATTATGAAATGTGGTTCATCAGTTCACTGTGGTCTTAAGTGGATGAAATATTAGTGTTCATCTCAATTAAAAATACAATAACTGGCATTGTTTTTCCAAGAGTAAACTAAGTCTAATTCAGGTCTAAAGCTAAACTAAACCAGGATAAAATAAACCTAAACTGTGTGCTCTTGTTCTTGTAGGCCTACAAATAAACCTGCCAGAATGAGGCAAGTTCTGTATAAATCCAGATGTGATAAATGTGTGAATGTGCTGCCTCCTTGTGGACATAACTATAAATACCCTTTAAGAGGAAAGCTGTGTAAATTATAATGAGCTATAAGTACTTCCCAACAAAACCATCAACCGTCAACAGTCACAAGCCAATATATTCGTAAAAATAACTTAGTTTCATGTCTCATCTCTCAAGGCGCGTCCACTCAGTTGGAGGGTCCCTGGGGCCTCTGGGTTTTGGTACACGTTTATTAAAACCTGGAGAAAAAACATGCAAAATATAAATTACTAAGATATTATAAACGCATATTTTATTATATATGAAGTCTGAGAGGAGGCAAGTCTAAATAGTTTGTTATAATATTTTATAAAGAGAAAAAGGACCATACCAACCCTGCTCGGATGGCCTGTACGCTTATATCAGCTTTAAGTTTTAAGTTAGGAGTTATAGTTGGGTATTATTTGATTTGTGTTAAGCTTTTAAGAAGCTGTGTTAGTAGATAAATGATCTGTAGAAGTCTAGTTAGTGAGGCAGTTTGATGGGATGTTTTGATTCAGTCAAATGATGGATCGTACCAATCCCGTTAGAGGGGGGTAAGCTGCAAGTGTCAGAACCTGAAGGAGTCAAGTCCTCATAGTCATCATCTGCTTCGGTCATCGGCCCTGAGGCTTCTGAAAGTAACACAACATAAACTTTTGACTTATACTATTACATTTTAATTTTGCATTTTTTTTTTTTTGCCATTCCCACTCCATCAACAGATGAAGGCCATTTCCAAAGTTACTATTGCTAGTAGTACTACGGTAATATTAATAGTACAGACACTAATCTACTACTACTACTACTACTACTACTACTACTACTACTACTACTACTACTACTACTACTACTGCTACTACTACTAGGCCATTAAGTCAGTACTAAGCCAAGTTATTTTTTCAAACAAATCTTTACACTGCTGTTATTTGTAACTAGGAAAAACACAGAGAGTGAGTGAGAGTAAGAGAGAGTGAGTCACCTGGATCCAGGTGATATTGTGGCGTGACATCAGAGCTTGTGGGCGTGGCCATATCATATAAGCGAGTATCCGATGGTTGAGGCTTGGCTCGAGGTCGGACTATGCTGTACACAGGGGTAGGAGTCGCTATGACGTTGTCATAGTGAGGGCTCATGTCTGTTTTCCTGGTAATAGATTCAGAGCAGTTAAAGTTCACGTATTCTACTTTATTTATGCTTTTTGGACACCATTGCATTTGTATTTTTATAACTTTCAAATAGTGAATATAAATGAAAAACCCATTGTTGTTTATTGTTCCTGATTTTCAATTTACAGCGCTAACAGATAGATCCTTATAAATAAAGGTTCAGTGGTATACCTACCTAGGGAGGGTGGAGGACTGGGGTGCAGCTCCCTTCTTGTTGACAACAGCATACGTCGCATCCATGTTTTGTTTCTGGGACCTGAGGTTAACCAATGAGCAGTACATTATAAATAGTACACTGTAATCTTACCTTTTTTTTAAACTGCACAAATCTGTACACTTAGATTACACACAGATTACTTACTAAATGCAGTGTTGTGGTGGATGTTACAGTTTCAGTGTGTTACACGGTCAAAATTTACTCCTGAACTAGTTAATCATCATGAACATCCTGCAAGGGCAAATCTGAACTCTCCATGCTCAGAATATGATGAAGCGTTTCTCTTCCTTCCTGGTTTGAGAGTTTCCATGGAGACGGTGAACATGATGCTGATGGGGGGTCGGCGTGATGGAGGGGTATGTGTTAGTGTGTGTGTGTATGTGTGTGCGTGTGAGTGAGGGGGGTGACACTGAGGAGACTGAGAATCTCACTGTGAACTGGTCACACGTCCATATGGGCCATCTCTCACCACATTCTCATTAAACTGAGCCAATATCGGCCGGCTCTGCTCCTGTCTGCTCCTCCCGCTCTGCTCTATTCTTTCAGCTAAACACAACTAAACCAAATCAAGACTGAACAAAAACTAACCTGTCGTCTGTTACAGCGGTTGTGATACTTGTGTTCTTCTGAAAACAGATAAAATATAAAAAATATGAATATCCGCTCATAAAAATATGCCCATAAAGAATCATCAACATAGACTGGCCAAGTGCTGCAGATCTGACACACACTATAATCAAACTAATAACTACCATCTAGCGGGTTCTTTGTCTACTGTGTCTACATTGAAGGGTGGGGAACCAAAAGTCTAGTGTTTCACAACTACTGTAAACAAACGTTGTGAGAAAGCCTTTTGCTGTTTTCTTTTTTTTGTTAATTAAAGGGCCTATATTATGGTATTTTCTGATCTATGTTATAATGTTGTTTCCTCATCAAAACATGTCTGGAGTTGTGTTATGTTTCATTCACACATTTTTAACACAGAAATCCTGCATATTTAGCCTAGTTCTTCACGTCGTGTAGTAATGCAGGAAGTGCTCCACTGTGTTTTTAAACTCTATACACGTTCACTAGAATCATTTGGATGGTTTCAGCCCAGGAATTTCCAGTCTCTACTGACCAAAAGGTAAAAGGATCTGTTAACTTGAAAACTACCACAGCATGACATTACAAGGTGTAACAGAGCATTTTGAGCTTTGGAGACAGACTTAGACTAATAATAACATGTGGGAATGAAACGAACACCATTCCTGGTATGTTTTTGTGAGGTAACATTAATTCATTCAAACATGGCTTAAAACTCACTAGAGTCAATTTTGTTTAATATATGACCTTTACATTAGAAAAAAAGTGGCATATTAAAACAACACTGCATAACTTTCTGGAGGTGGCATGTCACTACATGATTTCATGGAAAAAGAAAGTTAAATCCATACTTTGAAACATTCTCCATGGAGATAGGTCAGGTTTTTGCGATACTGTGGAATATTATAGCCAAAGGAACCATTTCCATGGAGACAAACTGGTGGATTGCCTCCTCCAAGGCATGCATGAGTCAGGTTTGTGGAGATGTAAGCCTACTCACAGTAAGGATGTATGTTTTTCAGTGTAACAAAACATCTAAGAAGAAACAAAACTAGCTTTTATGTATTATATATTTTGCTAAAAATATACAGTGGAGCTTTAACATGATTATCATTACCATCAAAAGTAAAATATAGCATCAAATCTTATAGAAGATGATAAACCAAGAAAACTTACCTCTAATTTCTACTGCTTTCAAAAAAATCCCTGGTTTAGTCCTTTTATGATCATGGTTTAGTTCTAGTTTAGTTCTGGTTTAGTCTTGGTTCAACACTGTTCTGATCTTGTTACAACTCTCGTAAACAGGAAGTATCACTTCTCTGTGAGCTAGTCTTCCTCTCGCCCTCTGTCACATTTGAATACATTTCTCTGCTGCTTTGTGTCCGATTGCAGCAGGTTCACCTCTGTCTAAGTTTATGATGCAAAGTGGAATTTCACAATGTCAGAGCTTACATTTAGTGTAAGAAGAAGTGGGTTTATCATTGACACAAAGTTAACATCATGAAGAAACTGCTAAAGGTTTTTTTCTTTTTGTTTCTTATGATGAGTAAATCTATTTCTTTATGGAGTATAAATTATGTTCAGATTGGACATTGTAGCTTGTGAAAACTAAAATTGAGTAGATCAGTATCAAATTCTTGTTTAATCTATTAATTGCAAACTACATCATATCAAACACTGTATATTATACCATCAATTGTTTTATTTCCCTAGGAATTCATTAGAGCCAAATGTGGGGGCAGGAATGGCATCAGGTGTAGGAATATATACCACACTAACTGACAATAATCTTGATCATGCTGTTCATTTTATAAATTCAGAGTAGACCCATCATTTACACTAATGCCCCTACTAGTGGATAACAAGTGGTGATACTTGGTGCAATAGCAGTAATAAGTAGTAGCAGTAGAACATAATAATGTAGGACATAATGCAGTACCCTTGGTAGGTTGCAGTAAACCGAATCAGAGTTGTTCTTCTTGAGGAACCATCTGAATAAACAGGAAGTAGCCGTGTAGATGAAGCGGTACTGTTCCTTTCAAAATAAGACAAAACACAAAAACATTTTATTAGTGTAAATAAATGTGGATTTTTATTCTTTATAGTTTTTTTTCCTGTTTATCTAAATCACAGTTTACAGTCAGAAGTTCCTTGTCAGACATCAGTCCAAGTGTTTCGAGTTAAACAGTATGTCCATTCTGACTATCACATCTGGTTGAGCAACTACTTTTATACATTTCTGCCAGTGCCAATATTGTGTAGTAGTTGGCACTGACAGAAATAGCCATTCTTACTAAAGCATACTTCTACATTCTTGTTTCTTGACTGATTACTTGACCAGTTTTCAGTTTGCTCTAGTTTCTGTTTCTTAGTTTGAGTTTAATCTGGGTCTATATTGAAATGTTACAAGTGTGAGAGTAAAACATCCTAATTTTCTAATACTTTTATAACTATTATTCCTTAAAAAAACACACAAAAAAAAGATTGCATATGTACTTTATGGACAATGTTGAGGTTCTTACTTTGGTCTGCACTGCACTGGGTCTCTGTCTCCTCACCTCCATAACAATCCTCATGATGTTGAAGTCTGAGGTTAACTTCTATGAAAACACAACAAATATTCAGAAAGATTGGAACCCACAACCTCTTTACTGAAAGGCAGAAGACAGGAAAACCACTCTGCCTCTCTCTCACCTGGTGTATCAGTAGTTGATAGATCTGGTCCAAAACACAGATAACTCCAGTTCTTCCACAGCCAGCACTAAAACACACATAAGATATCGATATTAATATATTTTTTGTAGTGGAGTAGCTATGAAATCATAAAACTTAAAGGTACACTTTTCTTCTGAGGGTTCATGGAGATGTTGTTGCTTTAACTGAATATAATAAAGTTCTAACAAAAAATAAAGGTAAAAAAAATAATTAAGAATGAAACAAAACAACTCTCCAATATAATTCCATATCCACATATCTTTATGCTGTGTATCTACTAGTTTTGTCACGATACAAAAATTTGATAGTAAGGAATACACTTGATAATCAGTACCGATTTCGATACCACAATAATTTAAAAACACTATTTTTCAATAGAATGGCATTTTCTATATTATATTGTGGTACTTTCTTTTATATTACCATGTGTACCACTTATACCTGTGTAATCCCCTGTCGTCCAGGTAGGTTTTATAGTGGTTCTTGGGCATAGTCCTCCTCTATGTCTCTTATACGTGTTCTGATACAGCTCAAGATCATTCTAAAGCTATTCAGCAAAGGTTCATTTCTGTCCAGTGAATGTGACCTTTTAATAACTGCTACTTGCTCACATGAGTATCTAGTTTTGATACTAGTTTTAGTGTCATATTTGATTTTTCGACATTTTTGACAACCCTAGTATCTACAACCATTTGGATAGGGACTGAAATCCGATCTGTCTGTTCTGGGACACATTTATTTACACAGCTTTACATCAGATAGACCATATTATGACCTGTTATGACAGTACATACATCAACATATATTATCAACAGAGCATGTTTATATTTACATTGATTTGGACTATATTAGAACTCATTAGTGGTGTAGTTGTATTTTTGACATTTTGTGGACTAAAGTAGACCATGCACTGATAACATCTCCACATGTCTAAAATATCTGATGTTTAGAGAGAAGGGAAGAGAAAAACAAATTCTAAACTCTATACTGCATTTATTTATTTATGAATGAGAGAGCATAGTAATTTGGCTCTATAGTTTGTCTAATGTCTGTGTGTGCATAGCATAGACAGAGGATAGGTCGTTTAATGTGTTCTAAATGCATGTAAATATGTAAATGCATGAATGTTTGAGACAGAGCAGATGTGACTGTTCTACAAACAGCGAGAACTGATCCATATTCACCTCCTTCTGTCAACGACCCGTCTGTCTGCACAACCTCACCACAATATCAGTCCATAAGATCTGACCTTAGATGAGACCCCATAGGTGGATTTCTAGAAGATAATGATGCCATACTCTCAGTTGGGGGCAAGAGCCAGTTTTCCCTATTGATTACACTGAACTTTGCCATGAAATATCCAAAAAGTAAATGCATAAATGCTGAACTTGATTATTTCTGTTTTTCACTAGACACAAGAATTTACTGTCATCTGAAACCCCCTAGCAGGTCCCAACTAGTGCCAAGATCTCACCTGCAGTGCACCAGTGTGAGATTGCGGTTTGGAGGATTGGGGACTGCCTGGACCAAGTGTGGACTGGACTTTTGAAGGTCTTGGATTCTGTGGAGCAAGTCTAAGACTCCTGAGGCCTCATGAGGAACATCATGATCTGGCCATGAGAGGAACTGTAGCTGGGTCACCACACGCACATCCTGCAAGTAATGATAAATGAAGAGTTAGCATGGTGGAATCTTCAAACGTTGAACCTCAATGGTTAAGTAGGGACTTTGAGATTAAACACAAAATATTAAAAATTTTGAAAATGATGACCACTCAGATACATGTAAGTGTAAGACAATGACAATTTTTTGATGAAGAAAAAGTAATGTGTTTTAAGTTTAACTGGGCCAATATATACATCTACAATAGTTTTTGCGAAGCTAAAATGCAATTTTAAGACTGGTATTTCCTCCATTCTTTTTTTAAATAAAGATTTTATATAACTAGCACTCAGATCTAATGTCAGTTTTGAAACTGTATTATGGTCTACTTCATTTTGCCTCCATTAAAGAATTTTGAACATTCCAATGACATATAGGATGCTATGATGACACCTGAAACCCACCACTCTTCATATGCTTTTAGACACATGAAACACAGAAATACCACAGAAATAACACAAGGACAGCTGGGTCACAACACGGCCATCCTACACAAGTTTGATCATGGCCAGGGCACGGCCAGCCTCCACATATCACTGCATAGTCACACAGCTTTAACACGTACAGTACATGGCACATATGACACCAGGCACACACACAGCCCACACATGCACACACATACACATATGCAGTGCCACACTGGGTTTCCATGTTTCTTGGAGACATTATGTTGACTTTTTTTTTTTTTTTTTTTTATCTAAACCTAAATTATAGCATGCCTAATCTTAAACTTAACCTAAACTTGTATCTGAACTTTAAACTCTTTGACAATAAAGGATTTACATCCTGATTTTTGTCCTTATAAGAAAGGCAGGTCCACATGATGTGCGTGTGTATACAGATTTTAGTCCCCACAATGTGATAAGTCCTGCCCACTACGATCTGTGCACTCTAACACATACATGTGACACAGTAAGGCACATATACATACTGTAAGAGACACAAGGGACTGGAGACACATTGCTGAACCTGAATTTTCTTGTAGGTTAATAAAATATTGAGCAAAATTCAATTTTATTTATTTTTTGCCATTGAACATTTAAGAGTTTTGAAGATTGACAATTGGATCTTCAACTATATTTAAGCACTTCAGCCTTGCTGGCCTTTGCTATGTGTTAAATTACAAAAATGTCAGTCGGTATTACACTATGCTCTTTAGCTTCACAAAAAAACAAAAGCAAACAAACAAACAATGACAGTAAAATACTACCTATTTTTTACCTTTTGAAATGAGACCTGCAGTTCTCTGACTATGATGTCTTGAGTGGGACTGGTCTCCCCCTGCTAGACACACAGACACTGCACTCAGAACATATTTTTCTCCAGATTTTAGAAGCTGCAGTGCATAAGTATTGCATAATTATTGTAATAATAATAAATATTCTCACACAGTGAACAGAGAAAGGCCCAAAGGATGTGGTTTGGTTCAAAGGCGACCAGTAAACCTCACACTTTTTCTGCAGGACAAAGACATACATTCATTGTAAAAAGATTATAAAACTTAGCTTTTCAATAGTTAACTTGGCTAGAGAGGTGGGATTTAACCTACCACAGTAACATTTTATACATCATAAAGTTCTTCATGCTTTTGAAATGATTCAACAATAGTCCAGCAATATAAGTTCTACATCCATCATATGTAGGTTTTTATTTAAACTTTTAACTCCCCCCCCCCCCCCCCCCCCCCCCCCACACACACACACACACACATATACTGCCATATGCACTTTAGATTGCTACTTCACTGATGGACAATGGGGCAGTTTTTCTTTGTATGTGTCTGCAACTAAATGTTTAAATATGTTTCAATGTTAATTTTGAATTTTGTTAATTAATTTATTTTTATTATAATTTACTAAAGTATTACCTACTTTTGTCTGTCAGTATTTACCTTGGCCATTTCAAACTCTCTGCATGCCATCACTATCACCTGGAACAAAACAAAAATACTCATAGAATACATTTTATTTGATTTATATGGTCACTTTTTTATAGACCTGAAGCCGTACCTTAACCTGATATTCCCAGATCAACCTCCAGAAGTCTCTGAGGGTTGAGCTGAGAGGAGCCTGAGCTGCAATATAACCACCAGACAGCGCTCCCTGGAGGAAAGACAAGGCTATTACAACTAATAATAATGAGAAATGTATAAATGACCTCTCATCTTCTCTATAATAACATATGAGCATGAACCTGAATGAAGCTGGCATTGATGTAGTCTCCATCAGACTCTGAGGTTTTGAGAGACAGGATTACTCTAGAATCATCATCTAAAAAAGTTAAAACCAAGGTTAAACCAGGTCAGTCAGACTAAACTTGTAGTTGTTTTGTAGACAGCAGTGTATAATACTGATAAATTGGACAGTATAGTTTAAAGTCCAACTAGTATAAAGTACAAATAGTTCTTACAGGGCAGTATATCCTTGTATCTGTTCTTCTTAATGTTTTCTTTCAGAGCTCCACTTTCTGAGCACTGAGATTTTTTCCATGCCACCGATTGAGTACGCAACATCTGGGAAACACACCAAACTAAATTCAAATTAATTTTCACTAATCACAGTTTTGCATAGTGATGTATTTACACTCTAAATTATTAAATCAGACGTATTACATAGTTGGCAACTATGACAGTATTACAAAACTACATTCACATGTAGTTACAGTATAACTGTGTTTCTTGAATGTTACAGTGGTTTACTGTTATGGTCTCAGATGAGGAAAGCTTTGGAGAAACAGGAAATGAACCAACAGATCACATAACGTACCAGGCTTACTTATGTCACACCAATGACAGTGGTGAGCCCATTCCTGACTAAAACACTGAAGATTAGACAAAAAATGTAATAAAACATAAATAAAAAGGGATGTTGCAGCCATGAACCCACTATAAAAATGTACTATATTAAAAATATGTAAGTAGTTGTCTGTGTCTGTGTAGAATGTATGTATAGAACATCAGTCTGTTTAGAAAAGTTATAAAGCCTTTATTTCATCTTGGCTATAAAGGATAAAAACATATGCAATAACACGTTTCGGCCAACATAGCCTTCATCAGGCTGCAAGGACAAACCCTGGTAGACTTATCAGACTTTCATGGCTGCAACCAATTCATTTGACCCATTCTGTAAAGCTGCAGATCTGAGCTAAAGTTCTGGACAGAAATATAATGTTGGACCCTTCTCCAGATCTAAGGTTAAACCAGGACGTACGAATGTATTTTGAATATCAACCTGTCCATTGATGTAAATTAGCATTAGTACTATGTTACCTATGTTACTGTTACAAAATCTATTCAACCAAAGTTGAAATCAAAGAAATGACATGATCATCACGAATAGGCCTAAGTGGTGTCCAAACTATTTTTCATCGATGCCTGCTCAGACAATTCTAACAAAGTGAACAGTGAATAATTCAAATATGTGCATTTATCACAGGATAGAATGAGACACCAGAACTTTATTTATGTTTAGATCCTCAATAGAACATAAATAATTGATACTGGCTTTATCAATGAAGATTTTACAAAACTTTGAGAAAAAGTACTCCTTAAAGTATAATGGATCAATTCATCTGGAAGCTTGAGGACCAAGAAAACATGGTCTGAGGGCCGCATTTGGCCGCTGGGCCATAGTTTGGACATGTCTGGCCTAAGGCAACATTATATTATTTAATAACTATTACACAGATGAACTCACCTCTTTCTTCTACTCTCTCTGCTTCTCACAAATAGTTTATACTTCTATCATGTGGCTTTCCTGTTCTAGTTTCAAGAAGTACATGTTTCAGAATATATTTGAAAGAAACTGACTGGCCAAAAGCAACTCAGCACGGGGTTAGTTCTGAGTAACGTTCCCTTATTTTAAGACTCTGAACTAATTATGTCTCTAATACATTTAACAGTGAGCTTTACCTGTATGTGGGTATATTTTGACACTAACACATTGTCAGCTGTTGTAAGTTAAGGGTGACTTTGAATTTTATGATAAACACATTACTGTAACATAGTGTTCAGGGTGAATACAAAGAAATCCAGGAGTTTGGCCCAAATGTGTTCAAATACTTCCTCATTCATAGCTTTATCTATGCTATTTGAATAAACTATGCCCTGGAAAAACAACCACCACCACCACTACTACTACTACTACTACTACTACTACTACTACTACTACTACTACTACTACTACTACTAATACTACTACTACTACTACTACTACTACTACTACTATTAGAACTACTACTACTGCTACTAAAATTATATAACTGTGAGATACGAGTGCCGTAGAGAAATATATTATTAAATATTTAGGAAGTTCAAATGGAGCAATAGTATGACTTCAGTAAAATAGACCATAGAGTTTCAGAATGCATGTCTGTTACCACAGCAGATCAGTAGTAGGCAGTGGTAAAAGTAAAAGTACTACTTAAGTACTAATTTTAGGTGGATACTTTTTACTTTTACTTCACTACATTTGAGAGAGGGTATCTCTGCTTTCTACTCCACTGAATTTTTGAACAGGGCAAAAAAGTAAAAGTATTTTTAATGATTTTGAAACCTACTGAAAAGGTTGAGGGGTTTATTTATTTATTTTTTATCATATTCATAGTTTGAGCAACCAAAGATATATGAATAGGAATATATATAAAAACA
This sequence comes from Periophthalmus magnuspinnatus, assembly GCF_009829125.3. Lineage (NCBI taxonomy): Eukaryota > Metazoa > Chordata > Actinopteri > Gobiiformes > Gobiidae > Periophthalmus > Periophthalmus magnuspinnatus. Next base: position 18,257,858 of record NC_047132.1, read on the forward strand.
ACTAAGAAAAAATTTAAATGAATGAAAAATATATTTTTTATTTTTTTAACTTTAATACTTAAGTAAATTTTAAATTTAAATTTTTTTGCTCCCTTATCTGTATGTTTACTAAAGTAATGCAATTAAGCACTTCTTCCACCACTGGTAGCAGGAGAAAAAGGCCTATTAGTAGTAGAGGTATTTTGTACTCACAGTAAACTCCTGTTCTATGGTGTGTTGGTCTGCGTTGTCCAAAGAGAGCATCAGGGACGCAAGCAACTTCAGATCTGACATGGTTTAAGCATCCACCTGGAACATTCAGGACACTAACACTTTGTTCATAGATTTTCCAGCCTGACATAGTATTTCTCATTTATGCATATGAAAATATTTATTTGCATACTGTCCATTTACACCTCATGTAACTATTGTTACATACATGAAATATGTGCCAAAGCATTATAATGCCTATTTAGAAACGTTATACTCCTTGTAAGTGCAAGTTGACTATTACAAATGTAACTGATTACATGTGACATTAAGGCACTTTATAAAGTGTATATAAGTGTATTTCACAAATGTGATGTATCTCATTTCTATGCCAGTAAAACTTGTGAAAGGGCAACTCTAATTCAATGCCATGCGAAAGGTTCTCTGTTAATGAGTTTTATTATTTCTTGCACAGGTGCTATTATAATGCTCTTAGTTTTAGTCTTAGTCGACATGGAGGGATGTGATATGCCATTTCTAACTTCCTCCTTTATCATGCCTCAATTAATCTACCACATAACAACAAATTTTTACATACCTGCGTCACAGTCTCCACCTAGGCTGTTCCCAAACTAACTTCACAAAGGTGTCTTCGATTACAATTTCCACATGAGTCCACACAGCAGTAAGCCAAGTAGTATTTTCAGCAGCAGATGCAGTAATAGTAGATGTTTTAATGTCCAGTCTGCTACATATGTCCACCCTGTCCAGATATCTTGATAGGACAGATCCCGTAGAAGTGGTAGTAGAAGTGAAATTTCCTCTCTGTTGAAGCCGGTGAAACACAGCTTCGGTTCTGTTAATAATTCACTCTCATCAGGAAGTAACTGTCCACTCACAAGAGAGCTCAGGGGAAACAGGAGACTTTTAACCTGCAAAGTTAAAAGCTTGTATTCTTCAAAACTTTCTTTTAAGTCAAATAGAGAATGATCTTGGATGCACATTAATATGTTTTGTTCATTCACTGCAGATAAAACTATCTTGAGCAGTAGGTGTGGTTCAAAGCAAGGCAAGGCAAGTTTATAGGACAATTCATACAAAAGATAATTCAAAGTGCTTTACAGCATAAGAAACACATTAAAATCACAACAGAACATATCAAAACATAAATAATCACAAATCATCATCATAAAATTAACATTAAAAGGGAAGAGTGCAGAATAAAAACCTTTCAGTCATATGCACAGCTAAACAGAACTGTTTTGAGCCTGAATTAAAACATTGTCAAAGTAGAGGCCTGTCTCACATCTACAGGAAAACTGTTCCTGCTTTTAGCTGCATAAAACTGAAACTCTGATTCCCCATGTTTAGTCCTGACTCTGGGCACCAGCAGGAGACCGGTCCCTGAAGTCATCAGAGTGAGATGGTTCATATGGCACTAACATGATGGAGATGTACTTTGGTGCTAGGCCATGGAGACTTGTACACAAGCAGAGCTGCTTTAAAGTCTATTCTTTAAGATACAGGAAGCCAGTGCAGAGACCTGAGCACAGGACTTATGTGCTCATACTTCCTGGTTCTAGTCAGGACCCGAGCAGCAGCGTTCTGGATGTACTGCAGCTGTTTTAATGCTCGTCTGGAGAGGCCAGTGAGCAGACCATTACAGTAGTCTAACCTATTGAAGACAACTGCATGGATAAGTCTCTCTATGTCTGGTTTTGACAGTATACCTTTGATTTTTGCAATGTTTTTTAGATGGTAAAAAGCTGCAGATGTTATTGATTTGACGTGGCTGTTAAAGTTCGAGTCCATTATTATCCCTAGATTTCTGGCCTGATTTGATGGTTTTAGAGAGAGAGACTGGAGGTGACTGCTAACACTTTCTCTATGTTTCTGTGGGCCAAAGACTATGACTTCAGTCTTGTCTGAGTTTAGCTGGAGAAAGTTGTTTTGCATCCACACACTGTTGGATGCAGTGGCAGAGTGAATCCACTGGTCCATATTCACCTGCTGCCAGTGAGACATAGATCTGAGTGTCATCTGCATAGTTGTGGTAGGACACATTACTGCTGCGTATTAACTGGCCTAACGGCAGCAGGTAGAGATTGAACAACAGGGGTCCCAGAATTGACCTCTGGGACACCTCACAGGTCAGGGACATTTTATCTGAGACACATTTTCCAATTTCAATGAAGCTACTCCATGGCCTTCTAGATAGGACTTGAACCAGCCAGTCTCTGTAAGAGGATCGACAGGACTCAAGGACTTTGCCTAAAAACTGCAGATTTGAGATTGGTCAGTGATTCAGTATTCAATACTGTGGCATCAAGACTGCTCTCCTTTAGAAGAGGCTTGATAACAGCAGTTTTCAAAGCTCTTGGGAATGTTCCAGATTGAAATGACTGAGTGGTGAGTGGTGGCAGCAAACTATTGAGCACAGACTTTAGAAATTTAGTGGGTTGTTACTTTAACTTCCAATAATATCAGAAAAGTACCTCTCCCTTGTTCTACATAAAGTGGGGTTGTACCTGTACATCTTTTCTCTGTAACTCTTATAATGAACCTGGAGCTTTGACTTGCACCATTCACTCCTGTTATGTCTGATTAAGACCTGATTAGGCCGTAATTTGTTCAGGCCTGGTTAGTTTCCCAGTTGTTTTATAGGTCTAATGTAAAATGTTTGACCACATTTGCACCATCCTTATACAGTAAATCCAAAAATGAAATTTCACTTTGCCCTTGTATTAAATCATAAGCCATATCTTTTGCTTTTTTGTCTTTTTTTCTCAAATGTGCACTTTTGTTTTGATGCTATCGTGGATGTATTCCATGCTAACTCTTGACTTATGTCAAAAGAGCTTGTCCCATATGTAAATTGAAAAAAGGACACTGGAAATATGAGATAAAAGGGGAATTGGAATGATGAAGAAAAAGGGTAAAGCAATAAGATGTATTTTATGGGAGAGAAGACAAAGGAATGCATGAAATGATGAATAAACCGGAAATCTAAGCCATATCCACAAGTAGGCTTTGCTCATGTTTACTATTATTTTTCACCGAGGGCCACATTAGCAAAATGGCTGCCCTTAAAGGGCCAAATGTACTGCTTTTTTTAACTTGTTAATTAACTGTTTCTGTATTTATTACTTATTCAATTTACAAATGTTGCATATGTATTTGCCTAGATATAAAAATATGGCTGTGTAACTGCGTATCTCCTGATGAAATTGCATTTTAAGACCATCATACCATTTAATTTACCCTGTCGAGGGCCGCATAAAATGATGTAGAGGGCCACATTTGGTACCCGGGCCTTGAGTTTGACACATGTGTTTAAGGTAATTGGTTCAGCCAAATATCAATCTTACTTTATACTGTTGATATTTTCCTTCATTTGTATTTCCACTGTAACGTTGGTTAATATCTCTTACTGTCTCTTACTGTTTATATGCACATACTTGTTGCTAATATTTAGGGCCACAATAATCATCAACTTTATTCTTTTTTTTTTGTACCTACAATTAGTCTAGATTTGTTAGCTCTTGAAACTAATATAGCCTACTTGGATAGAAACCTTATACTGTTCTTCTTCAATGTTTAATCAGTGTTCCTCCCTCGGTTCCTGAATCTTGCTCAGAGTGAGACATCTGTCCGCGACTGCTCTCTGCGCTCTGTCCGTCTCCGCTGCTAGCTTTAGCCTGCGAGCTAGCTCCGCACACAAACATGGCTCTGTCGCAGGCTTTATCCGAGGAGGAGTTTCATCGGATGCAGGTAAAGAACTCACCTGAGACACATTTACCTGGACGCATCTTTCATTTTACTGTCACTATTGTAGAAACTGTTGTCAGAGTGAAAAGTCAGGTGCGACGCCTGTTAGCTCTATGCTAACCCGTCAGTGTAATCAGGCGAAGGGTAACCGTTACTGGAGTTGGTTCATTTCAAACCTCACTGATGACTGAACGGCATATCAAATCACTTATCTCTTGGTTTTAATAAATAGACGTTGTTCATAGACATGCTCTTAATTTATTTCGGTGTGTGTTGTTCTCCGATTTAGTGAATAAATGATGATATACGCTGCCCCCTTCCTTTAGCTCCCCAGTGCTAGCCCTTATTTTGTATGTCCCGAGGCTAACAGTTAGCACTAGGTTCTGCCCAGATGAGAGTCACGGGGTTTGCTGCACTGCTCGATTACAGCATCAACCGCATCTTTTAGGGCATCGTGAAAAATATGAAATCAAAGTTCATATCGTATAATGATTGATAAGCCTTTTGCTCTGTATGCTAACGTGCTGCTAACTGTTGTTTGCATACTGTTTGTCACAAAAACATATTATTTTCCATTGACTTCAGCTAATTACAGCCTGTCTCTAGCTTGTACAGCTAATGGTGCCATGGTTTGGACTATACTTTTAACAGGAAAACCAGCATTTCTCATTTAAAAATGACATTTTGATACTGTTCCTCTTATTTCTAATGCTTATATAGTTTCAGTGCAATAACATAGCAGTAAACATGCCCTTTGGTCTTATTGCAACTTTATCTCAATAATTAAAAGGACATTGTCACATATTACAGTGTCAAATGCGTTTTTCATTAGCATTACCTCATGTGACAAGTGACAATTAAGAAGCCTGTGTTTTTATACTGTACTTTTTCAGTATAATAAACCATACATAGTTGGCATAATTTATGTACACCAAAAGTCACTCATTCAATCTTCAAATTATATTCATAATTTAAGCAAAATTAAGACTGAAATTGCATGTTTCTGGACATTATTCCTTCAATGTGTTGTCCTGTCCCTTATGTTTGTTCTCCTGCAAAAAAACAAACAAACAAAAAATATAAACTTCAATTGGTTCAAAACTCAACTGTCTACATCATTACACACATCACCTCCATCAACCACACCACACCCATCCTATAACAGCTTCAGCGGCTCCCCATCACAGACCTCAGTCAATACAAAATCCTGTTCTTCACATTCAAAACCCTCCACAATCTTGCACCTCCATATCTTTCTGAACTCCTGCCACACCCGCTTGCTCCCTTCGCAACCTCCGCTCCCTCGTCTCCCTCGTCTCCCTCGTCTCCCTCGTCTTCTCTCTGTTCCCTTTGCCTGCCTCATCACCATGGGGAGCAGAGTCTTCAGCCGCTCTGCTCCTCAGCTTTGGAACACTCTCCCTCCTGACCTCTGCAACACCAACTCACTCCCACACTTTAAACCTAAACTCAAAATGCACCTGTTTCAAATCGCCTATTCAACACACCACCAGACCATAGCTGCACTGCCCTGCTTTAGCTATATGCTTTTAACTGCATGTTTTACTGTATTTAACCTTGTTCTATAATAATGCTTTTGTATTTGTTTATTGTTGTAAAGAAACCTAGAGTGTCTAGAAAGGTGCCATAATAATAATAATAATAATAATAATAATAATAGCATTATTATTTCAAACTCTGCTGAAAGCGAGTGCTGAATAGGTTGAGATATGTAATGTAAAGTGGAGTTCAAGTTCTACAGAATATCACACTTGAAATTGATTGGATGTTGAATTAGACTTTCATATGCATTGGGATTAACATGGTTGTGATTTAGTCAAGGAGCTAATTTTAATGAATTAAAGGTCCTACATTACACAAAAGTGACTCTTTTAAGCCTCGTTTTAAGTTATGTTATAATGTTACCTCATCAAAAGTATACCTGGAGTAGTTGTGTTTGTTTCATTCACACATGTTTGTGTAAGCCTGTATTATTGGTCTATCTACATCTCCAAAGCTCAATATGCTCTGTTCCACCTTGTGATGTCATGTAGTGGTAGTTGGGAGTATTTTCCATCTGAGAATGGAACTCCAATGGAATTCATTTATGAATGAAACAAAACACAGCTCCAGGTAGGTGTTTGATCAGGAAATATTATAACAAAGATCAGCAAATAGCAAAATCTTTAATACTCCCTTTAAGTACAAGTGGCACACACATGATATTTTGGAACCAAAAAGGCCAAAAATTGTATAGGAGGCTAAGGCTGTTTAGGCAAGGCAAGTTTATTTGTATAGCACAGTTTGTACACAAAGTGCTTTACAGAATAAACATACATTAAAATCACAATACAAGAACTCAAAACATAAATAATAAAAAAAATAAAAAAATAGGGAAGAGTGCAGAATAAAAACCTTTCAGTCATATGCACAGCTAAACAGAACTGTTTTGAGCCTGGGTTTAAACATTGTCAAAGTAGAGGCCTTTCTCACATCTTCAGGAAGACTGTTTCAGGTTTTAGCTGCACTGCATAAAACCTAAACTCTGATTTCCCATGTTTAGTCCTGACTCTGGGCACCAGCACAAGGCCAGTCCCTGAAGTTCTCAGAGTGCGAGATGGTTCATATGGTACCAACATGTCAGAGATGTACTTTGGTGCTAGGCTATGGAGAGACTTGTTCGCAAGCAGAGCTGCCTTAAAGTCTATTCTCTCAAATGAAGTCTGTATTGCAAAAGATAACCAGGCAAAACTTGTTCAAATCCATCTGCGCTGTGTTCTGGACGACCACTCATAAATCCCACATTTCTGACACCATTATTGTTGTGGAAAAATAATAACTCTTGATGAATAATAATATACTTTCAAAGCCTGGTGAGTTATGAACAAAAAGGATTATTCTTTGTTACAACAAATATGGACAGGACAGGGCCCAGGCCTGCCCTGGCCACAGACCGGCAGTTTTTTGGCAACCCTAAAGCATCTCTTCCCCAGAGCATCTGAGCTTTAAGTATTTATACCAGAATGACAAACATCTTACATTACAAAATTAGGATCACATCTGTTCACAGTCATAGGTTAAGACAAGTAAAACAACAAAGGGTTTCCTAGAGGATGGGTTAGAGCCTTCACACAGGTTAATGTCTGTTCTGAGTCTCTGTAAAAGCATTTGATCTGCCAGAGACATATGATAAGAATATTCTTCACAACATGAATGCACATACATTTCCATCAAAAGGGTATTTATAAAACTTTAATTATGACTGCTGGAAATTCATAATGCATGTTACATCTTTCAGCTCACCTCAGTCTTTAGCTCTGACGTCCTGCATTTACCTTTTTATTCTTTAATATTTCACACTGCCCTTCTCTCTCCAAGGCACAGCTCCTGGAGCTGAGGACCCAGAATTATCAGCTCTCAGATGAACTAAGGAAAAATTCTGCAGGTAACATTGATGTGCTGTAAACCTAAAGATGAACAGCAATCTGCGTGTAATTGCTGGCATTTGGATAGTTTAACAATTTTACTAAAATCGATTTTTGTTTATTTCAGAGCTGAATAATCTCCGCCAGAAAAATGTTGTTCTAGAGAAAGACTTTGTTAAAGCTCAGAAGGTAATGAAAATAAAAGTTACTCATAATATTATAATTTGTTTTTTTTAAATATTTATATTTCATTGTTATTGACTTCTTCAAATTCTCTGTTCCAGGCAGTGACCAAAAGTAAAAAGGCTCAGGTGAGGCGTGAGCATGACACACAGGAATTTTAATACATTTAAAAAATATTTTAGATGTTAATGATCATGTATAGAGGAAGAAGCTCTTGTGTGTTGAAGTTAAAAGTTGTTGTAAAATTGATGATTTTTATATGTATTATACTTTAGGAAGTAGAGGCTCTTTTGGGGGAGAATGAGATGCTCCAATCCAAACTCCACAGTCAAGAGGAAGACTTCAGACTCCAGAACTCCACTCTGATGACAGAACTCTCCAAGGTGCTGTATACTATGTCTCTACTGTGCACTAGTTAGAACTTAGTTTGTGTTAGTCTCAGGTTAACTACTGGTAATTTAAGTGATGAAACTACCTTTTTGTCATTGCAGCTGTGCACACAGATTGAGCAGTTAGAGCAAGAAAATAAGGCTCTCAAAGAAGGGGGAGAAACTACAAGTTCTGCCTCTTCGACAGCACCACCTACAGTCAATGATGAGCTTTTGCGACTACAGGCTGAGAACACCTCTCTGTACAACAAAATCAAAGGTGGCCTATGGATTAATTAATTAAACCCTATTTAGCAGTGATTATAGTGCATTATATTGATGCTAATCTATATTTTTCTGAAAACTTGACACATTTTGTGATATTTATCTATAAAGCGCTACAGGACCAGCTTGACCGGGACAAGGGGCGCACAGCGGGAGATGGAGAAACCTCAAACACTAATGGAGTAAGTGATGTCACTAAAGAGAAAGAACCTACAGCCAATCACAGACAAGAACATGTGAGTTCACAAAAGAGAGCTGGTTAGAAGAAAGAATTTCAAACCTGTTACTAAGTAATGTATATGTTTTTTTATTTTTCAGGCTTCAGATAATTTTGAACAGACAGACAAAAGGCTTAGTGGTGGGTGTTTTAATTTATTTTATCTTAATTTAAAATAGATATTAACCAACATCTATTAGAAATGTATTTTATATTAGTTAGCTTGATGGAATCATATGGCAAACTAACTGCAGTTAAGCAAATTTCCTGTTCCAGAGCTGGAGCTGTCCCTAAACACAGAAAAAGAGGCTCAGAGGCTACTCAGGGAACAACTCAAATCTGTTGAGGTGACACTGGTAACATTCATGCTTTTTAGTTTTGTAAAACGTTTAATATATATTCTATTTTGTGTCATACTTACTCCACAGTCCTCCAAACATACAGAGATCTCTAAACTACAAGAGGAAGTTGCAAAGGTAAATTACTTCATATTATTATGTCTTGCTGACTTTTCCATTTAAATACTGACATTTTTTTTTATAGCTTACAGATAAACTAAAAAAGAAACAGGAGAGGTACCACACATTTTATATTTTCATTATCTATAACTGACTGAATTGATTGGAACATAATATGCTATGTGCTGCCATTTGATATTAATTGTAGTATAATTTTGGAGAATAAAATATCTGATTAACTTGCTTTATGCAGTTTTCAGCGTTTGCAAGGAGAGAAGGAGGCTCTGTACAATGATAGCAGGTTAGAAACACATTTACACTTAAAACTTTTCAAAATGAGTCAAATTGGCATAGGAAATTGAAGTCTTTTTAAGTTGAAAAGTTTTTTGTTTCTGTTAATTTAAAAAAAATACTATGTTTAAATATAATATTTGTTTCAGGACAAAGATTGATGAAATAAATCAGCGAAAAGAAGAAGAATTAAAGGCTCTAAACTCCAGGTTACATAAGATACAGACTGACCTCCTCTCAGCCAATCAGGTGAGACAACAAGAGACCTGCACAAGAGACCCAATGGACTTCTTTCAATGGTGTGATTGACACCGATGTGCTAATATTTGTTACTGGACTACAAATTACATGCGTTGCATAGCATTAGGACAAAAAGCTATGTTGTCTGTTATTCTTAGGAGTCTCAAAGGTCCTGACAGTGTTTTTTCCTTAACTCCTTTTAGCCACTCTGACTGTTCAGACTTTGTAACTACAGGTTATAGGGATGCAGATTTAGAGACAATTTTGTTATTAAAGCACATTTTATCCTCTAATGTAATACTAGTTTAGTCCCTATTTCACTGGGACTAAACTACAGATCTATTGCATCTATAATAGCTACTTAGCATGCTCCATGTTCTTATTTTGCAACTTCACTTTGTTTGTTTACTCCAGTTGGTGTCAGAACTGAGAGAGCAGATCCAAAGTAAAGACAAAGAACATGAACTGGCACTGCACACACTCAGAGATCAGGTATGTGTATATGTGTATATATATATATATATATATATATATATATATATATATATATATATATATATATATATATATATATATATATATATATATATATATATATATATATATATATATATATATATATATATATATATATATATATATATATATATATATATATATATATATAATGTGTGTATATATATAATGTGTGTATGTAAGTAATAGATATCAGATATCGGGTAACTCCAAACTGACTCAACACATTACATAACGTAGAATGGAAGATATTTATTATAAACCCATCATTCACGACTAAAAATTTAGTTTTTATTAGAAGCTTATTACCCATTTTATCTGAGTACATTAAGGGCTTTTTCCTTCATATTGATCACATTTTCAGTTTGGTTTTTTAACCAAGATATTGAATATTAATTTCATGAACACTGAATTGATGCTGTTTACACAAAAGAATAGTAAAATCTATTTTTAAGCCAGTTTTTTGGCAATGGGTTGTAGAGCCCTTGATTTAAAAGACACAAACTTACTGTTGATTATTTGAAACAATTTAATTTTGATTAGATTTTTAGTTTGATTAATTGCACAGCCCTAAGTCAAACATTTGGTAAAATTTCAATTTCTCTGCTGCATACAATCTTACTTTATACTTTTGTTGTGCATGTTAAAATGGTCTAGCAGAGAGAGATGCTCTTTATCAAAATACCTGCGCCACAACAAATACACACTATATTGTAGATGTATTCAGAGCATCTTTTCGGCTGATCCATTCTTGCTTCCAACTCATATCTTTGGTGCGTTCTACTTGTTTTGTAAACCTGCTCCTCCTCTTCCTTTCTCTCTCTGCTTCTGCTCCTGTGTCTCTTCTTCCTACATTTCTCTTGGTCCCCTGCCTCCATTATTTTTGGCTCAGGTGGCCAATCAGAGTGCAGTGACTCAGGAGCAGGTGGATCACATGCTTCAGGAGAACGATGCTCTGAGAACCAACCTGGCAGCACTAGAACAGGTAAAACTGAATATGCAGGACATTAAGTTTAAAAAAAAAACAACAAAACTAATTCCAGTACCAAGTGACAAAACCATAAATAGTCTATACCCCGGAACCAGTTAACTGCAGTTCTTAGGCAGTGATTTATGGAGATTTCTTGCTTGGGATCCAGAATACACACTTCTTCAATACTTTATAAAGATGTGAATGTAAAAAAGGAAGCTACAAAATATTATAAGGAACTGAAAAACATTGCAGAATCAATGAGCACTTACTCAGCTTAACCTGTTAATCTGAAGTAACAGAAATGTAATTTTATTTGAAATGATGGGTGACCAATAAGCTTCTTCATTCCAGATCTGTCATTGAAAAAAAAAAAAAAGTTTTAATCTGACCCAAGGTGCGTGGTGACCAGACCAGATATCCCTCTGTATAAAAATATGATGGATAAGAAGAAATCATTTTGTATTGGCCAAGCAAGATGATTTTGGGATCATCAAAATATAAGAGAACCTTTATTGGGGGAATGGGGAAAAAAAAATTATATATATATATATATATATATATATATATATATATATATATATATATATATATATATATATATATATATATATATATATATATATATATATATATATATATATATATATATATATATATATATATATATATAATTAAAAAAAGCAGCTGCTGGGTGTAGTTATGTACAGTAAAGAATATGTACAAAAATAAAAGGCAAGTAAAGGGGCTTCACTATTGTACCGGTGATTCACAATATGAACAAACCATGCACACAGTATTAAGCTGTACTTGACTGTTTCAGGAATATTGTGCACTGAGGGGTCACCTGTGTGCTCTTGAGCAGGTAAATTGAAGTTTGGCAGAATCCTTACCTAAATAGTTAACTTAACCTACAATAATAATAAAACATCATCTTGGTCACAGAAGTTTAAACCTTTAGAATCCCTGCAAATCTGAAAGTACTGGCTTCTCCTTATTTGCCTTGTCTGTTCTGCTTTTTTCAATGTCCTTAGTAAACTGTGTGTACATCCCCACTACTCTAATGTACAAGTGACAGTCTATATAAAATTGTAAAATGTATTTGTATTTTGATTCCTTCAGATCCAGACAGCAAAGACTCAGGAGATGAACCTGCTTCGTGAACAGCAGGAGGCGCTGACAAGTGAGCTGCAGCAGAAACAAGTGGAGAATGAGAGTTTACTGGCTCAGAAGGATGACCTGCAGTCACAGTTACAGGTACTAAAAAGTGTAATAAAATAAATGTGTCAAAATAGCTTGAGTATTCAGTATTTAATAATATAATAGATGTTTTTTAAATGTCTATAGGAATCTAGTTTTGCAAATAGGAAACTTCTGGAGCAGCTCACAGACGAGGGACACGAGAAGGACAAACTGTTACGGGAACTCGATGAAGCCAAAAAGGTGTAACAGTAAAGGCCAGAACCTTCTAATTCAGTTGAATTAAATTGTTTTTTTATTTAAACTAATTGAATTGGTTATTTGAACATTCAGACAGCTGAGAAAAGGAAATCGATGTTGGATGACATGGCCATGCAGCTGAACCAGGAGAAGTCTGACCACAAGGAGGCACTGTCTGACCTCAAACTGCAGCACGAGAAGGAGGTGAGATACAGAACACCATTGTTTATGAATGAATATTTAACTATTGAAAAAATGTCTCAAATAAGTATGTAATTTATGGTCATATGTTTTGGTAATTTTTTTACTCATGAAGAGGTGCCTTATTTGTCTCTCAGGTTTTGGCAGTGAGAGCTCGCTATGAAAAAGAACTCCGAGGACTCCATGAAGACAAGAACAGGTCAGAGGAGGAGATACGGCAGCAGCTCAGGGAGGAGAAGGTACTAGCAGGACATGATGATTTTTTTGTAATTTATCCCTATGTGTGTACTTAGAATTTATTTGTCCATCTTTGTCCTTTCTATACCATCTGTGGAATTAAGCATTTACCTTTTCCTTTAGGGTAAATAAAGCATTTACCTTTTCCACTAGGCTAAAACCAAAGAACTGGAGGGGCTGGTGCTGAAGGTGGAGGAGCTGCAGAACCAGGTCCAGTCCATGGAGGGGACTAAAGGCTGGTTTGAGAGGAGACTCAAGGAAGCTGAGGTATAACAATAATAAAACAATAACACTTGGTGATTTTCTGATTGTAGAATGTCATGATGTCATACTCCCAGATTGGAGGCAAGAGCCACTTTTCTCTATTGATAACATTGGATTTTCTTAAGAAAACCCAAACTTTAAATGCACAAATGTTGGAAGTTTCCATTTGTGATTAAACCCAAGAGCCTGCTATATTTCAGCAAACACATAATTTTAACTATTAATTTTAGCTGCCCCATCCCCATCTGTATATAATGTTGTGGCCTATATAATGTGATGTCATCTGGTTTCAACTCAATAGTACATCAATTTGATACTAAACAGGACCAAAGAACAGGATTAGACTAGCTCCAGTACATGGGCCTTATTTGAGACAATACTGAACACTTCAGCTTCTTCTAGAAAGTTGGCAGATAGATCCCCACTATCAGGATTGTTTACTGCTATTGTGTCCTTTTCCTTGGGCACCATGGTTTCCCTCTATAAATATATGATTGGTGGTAGTCTTAGAGGTGTAGCTCATGTCCACCAAAGTGTAATTGAAAAATAAAGAAAAATTGATAGAAAAGTGTAGCTTTTAACTAAGGAAGAGCATATGTCTCATTTAGTGGTTTTAGTGTGAACCAGATTAATTTAGTAACAACTCAATCCTTTGTTCTATTTAAACTGTACATGTCATACCTTTTATCACAGGAGAACTTGGAACAGAAGATTATGGAGCATCAGAAGCAGGTTAAGCAACTGCAGAAGGACCACTCTGAGCAGATGCAGGTAACGCCCCTACAGTCACCCAGAGAGCATGCGTTTGATATTAGCGAATACGTTAATCCGAAACTGGTTATTTTTTGTCACATTTTTCCTCTAAATGGCTTATGTATTACTTGATTCTATAGAGTATTTACCTATTATTAGATTGTAGCTAATCAGGTAGAAGGGGTTGCCATTATATCCACAAATGTTGGTCACTGGGAGAAAAAGCTGAGCCACCACTGCTATTAAAAGTAGAGCAGTTGAATGTTGCAGCACATGTGGGAGTGAGTTTCCATAGCAATTGACAGAGATTGATTTTTGATCATGAAGCCCAAACAAGATCCAAAATATGAACCAGGACTAAACCAGATCTAAACCTGGGTCTTAAATGTGGAATTACAACCCCACAGTGTGTAAAACATTTGGGCCTGCCTGCAGACAGTGGAGAGAGACCCTTGTTAAACCGGTGACCCACCGTTAATGAGAGTCAGAGTTTAATTAACTTTTCACACTCAGTTCCTCCTGAACGAGATTATGTACATTTAATAAACAGCGGACAGAGCAGGCTTCTCACAAGACCATACTCACTCGTTGCCCAATTAACTCTTTTTTTTTTCCACCATAAAAATAAGAAATATTTGTGCTAGTCCTATTTATGGATTTCTCTTTAGCATTATGTGACCTCATGTTTTTACTGCCTAGATGAATAAAGTTATTTGCCTGCACACCTCTGAAATACTATATGAAGATGTGAATACTTGTCCATCACCTCAAGTTCAAATGGGCATGACTGATAAGTGGACAGGGGACACGCATGCTCCCTCTGTATCAAAACAAATATGGTCGCTTATGAGGTAAAAAATAAAGTAAAAAAATATCACAGCAAACAAAAAACTTTTGATTTGATTTTGTTCTAAATGATGTTTGACCAATGGGCTCCTTCTCTCACATGCATCACTGAAATAAACATATCTGATTGCATGGTCATGTCTGAATTTGACTCAAAGTGCTATGGAGGGAGTGGTCACCAAACTGATATCCCTTTGTATAAAAATAAATGCAGATATATATTATAATATGTAAAATAGAGTTACCAGGCAATAAAGTTAGACGTTGGCAGTCACCTTCATTTTGTGGTTGTAGCATAGCAATATTTTGGCAAAATCAAACCAGTTTAAACAAAAGGATTGTTTTGAATAGATGAGTTGTGGTGCAGTCGTGTCTGTTCTGGCCTTATCAAAGTCTAAGGGGAACACCAGTCTATAATTAATCAGCTCAAGGATTAATACAGACCAGTGCTAATTTAATAATCATTTAACACAGAGAGATTAGAGGCACACAGAGGAGAAGAGGGGCCATGTGCCGAACAGTTTAAAACTGTAGAAGGAAAAAGGAGCTAACAAATGCAAAATTTAGACCTGAGTTAGACCTGGTTTAATCACTGTTTAAGCCATGTTAAGATCTAGTGTAGTACTGTTTTTGATCAGGTTTGGTTCTAGTTTAACCCTGTTGTACATCTGGTTTAGACCTGGGTTAGTCTTGGTTTTAACCATATTTACGGTACTTACAATCTAGTTATTAGTCCTGTTGTATAGAACTGCTTCATTATTTTAATGCTGAATGTTAAAGTTACTCTGACATATTTCTGTGAAGCAGCGATGACTTCTTTTCTCTAGATGAACAGCTTGTAGAGCAGACATCCTTCTAATGTTTTTTTCAGAAATGTCCATTTCTGATACATTTGGTCTTAAATTATGGTAAATTTGACATTTGTCTTTTTCGCTGTGTTTTTAGTTGAAGCAGTCAGAGCTGGAGCAAGTGCAGCTGCAACTCCAGGAGAAGGAGAAACAAGGGGACGAACTCAACCAAACCATTGACAAACTCCGACAGGTGATTGTATATAAAACTATATTAGACGCAATTGTTGTCATTCTTTGCAGTTAATATGATGACTGGTGGATGTGAGTTACAGGGACCAGAACACTGCTCTAAGCCTAATGCCTTGATGCATTTTTTTTTCAGGAAATAAAAGACACAGTGGATGGACAGAGGATTCTGGAGAAGAAGGGAAGTGCTGCGGTGAGTTACTGGCTTGGACTCGAGCCACTGTTAAAGGTTCTATACTATGCAAAGGGACTCTTGTGAGCTTGAAGCCATGTCATAATGTTGTTACCTCATCAAAAACATACAGAGTTGTGTTTTATTTCATTCACACATAAGTTTGATTAAGCCGTTTTTATTTCTCTTTGTACATCTCCAAGGTTCAAAATGCTCTGTTCCACCTTGAGACATCATGAAGCCGAAGTTTTCAAGTTAACACCTACCTTTTACCTTTTATTTAGTAGAGCTTGACAATTCCAAGGCTGAAATTATCCAAAATATTCTAGTGAAGGTGTATGGAATTTAAAAACACTGTGGAGCACTTCCTGTATTGCCACATGACATCACAAGGTGGAACAGAGTGTTTTCTGTTTCAGAAAAGAACACACTAAATATGCAGGATTTGTGTATTAAAAATGTGTGAACAAAACCCAACTCCAGGATTTTTTTTTTCATGAGAAAACAATATCATAATACAGATCAGAAAATAGCATAATATAGACCCTCTTTAAAAATCTAAATGTTATTTTTTTTAAATGTTCCTATAAGTATCTATTTAAATCATGTAGTCAAGTCCTCGAACATGTCCCCACCACTGCAGTATGTTGTGTTTAGTATTCCTTCAGTAGGGTCAGTGAACTGTGCACTGATACAATTATCTAACTGTTCTCATCCTATACTTTACACTGATTGATGCTTATGAAAAAAGAGCAGACCATTAAATAAAACTTCATCATGTCTCTGTAGTTAAAGGACCTGAAGAGACAATTGCAGCTGGAAAGGAAGAGAGCTGACAAACTCCAAGAGAGATTGCAGGACATCCTCACCAAAACCAGAACGGCTGGTAACTATTCCATTCTTTTTACCATATATACTGCTTTAATTTAGAAGTAGAGAGTGCAATTAAATGTTGGTGATACACAGAATATACTGAAAAAACAACTGAGACAGATAGTTCTTTCCTGTTCTATACAAAGAGAGAGAGAGAGAGAGAGAAATTGAGATGACCAATGAACTTCGTTTCCATAGTGTCACTGAAATAAACAAACCTGATTGCACAGTTCTGTTTGAGGTCTGCCTGAGAAGTGGGGAGTGAGTGCACTGAGACCATCTGTATAGATTAGAATGTTGAGACTCCAGGAGGACTCCAGCCTGGCTTCCAGGTAGCATATAGGCTGAATATTTGTTTATAATTCTCTAGGTCTGGAAGAGCTAAACCTGTCCGAGATCCACAGTCCCAGTCGAACCCAACAAACTGGAGACTCCTCCTCTGTGTCCTCCTTTTCCTTCAAAGACATGATGAAGGAGCAGCCAGCCAATCAGAGCAAGGTATAGTGTTTTCACATGAGTGCAATCCGAAAAAGAATTACAACAATGAAAGCAAGGTATGACTGTACAAACATCACATTAGAAGAGATTGACTGATCTGGGTTTTTGTTTGTTTTTTTTTTTATCAGAAATGTGTTTTTTTAAATGACTATAAACTTGAAGTGAACTTGCTATCTTAATACAGTGTCTACATAAGAAATGTATAAAAAGGAAAAATAATATTTATAGCAAAGATGTTTAAATGTCCACAGCAATATTTCACTGCTAACCTGTAAGAAAGCAGTGTAGTCATATTTTGTTAAGTGCCCTCTTTGCATTATAATTTTCAAATAAGTTCAGTTTATTTTATTTTGTCAGGTGGTCAGCTCGAAAACAAAATATTGACCTATACTGAAGCTGTGATACAGATAATGGAAATTTTATTAAATCCACTTTAAAAATTTTTTTTTGCTTTTTTAAATTTGCTTTATTTGAGACTTTCTTTACTAAGACTGGCATTAAGCAATGAGAATTTGCTCAGAGTATAGTAGTAAGTATAGTCAGTTTCAACTTCCTCTAGGTTTTCAAGCTTATTAGGTGACAAATTGGTCAAATGAGTAACCCATTCTGTTTTGTTTAGGTTGGCTTGTCAATGTAAACTCAAAGTTAGTGGATTAATTGCATTGCAGAGTCTTTCTATACATTCATGAGTCTACCTGACAATCAAGGTGACCTTAAAAAATCTCACCAATGTCCGTTATGTCCGTCGGTTATGAGTTGAATTATTTTTACTAGTTTATGTAAGTGATTAGTTCTGTTTGGAATGAAAAGTGCTGTAGTTTTTGTCCACGTGTTTGTGTCTCACTCTTTCTCCTCCTTCTGGACATGTGAGATTTATATTTAGAACTGAGTCTAAATTTACTCCAGTCTT
Organism: Periophthalmus magnuspinnatus; assembly: GCF_009829125.3. NCBI lineage: Eukaryota > Metazoa > Chordata > Actinopteri > Gobiiformes > Gobiidae > Periophthalmus > Periophthalmus magnuspinnatus. The sequence continues at coordinate 18,275,996 of NC_047132.1, forward strand.
TTGTTGTTCTATTGATAGAGGCTCTGTGAATAGATCTGAGCTGTTTTTAAACTTTATTTAGTTCCACGTGAACGAGATGAGTCCTGTTGTAACCCCTAAAATCAAGATGGGCATGGAATTCAGTTCAAGCCAACTCATGACGTTGGAGGAGGCATCTGGAATAAAAATGATAATATTTGAAAACACTAGTTTGTATTATACTGATCTAGAGGTCTACTGTGTAATAATAACAATGCTAGTATTGGTGTAAATGTGTGTTTCAGTCTGGAGGAGGCAGCCCTCAGTCGCAGCGCCCGGCCGACCTCTCTGATGACGAGGTGGGAGAGCTGTTTCAGAGGCTGGCTGAGGTGCAGCAGGAGAAGTGGATGCTCGAGGAAAAGGTATGACTTTTAATGCATTTAAAGTACCACGAATAATACAATGGGCAAACATTTTGCGTGATAATAATAATGACAATAATACATTTTATACGTGAAGTATAACAGATGTAAAATTTTATAATTTTGTTTTCAGGTGAAACATCTGGAGGTGAGCTGCTCGTCGATGGCTGAGGACATTTGTAAAAAGAGTGCGATTATCGAGATGTACGTCATGGACAGTCGCAGAGGTAGGACTTTTCCATTATTTTTTTTCCCCTTCAAATTGAATTATTTATATTGTTCATGTGTTCATCACAACAGGTGAGAAATCTATAGTGAAATTTGCTGTTTTACTTTTCTACATTAGATTTGTTGAAATGGTTTATGGGTAATATCTATCTGAAACAAAAACTGACACAACTTGTCATAACTAAACATAAACTAAAGTCAAAAAAATAATAATTTCAGAATAGCTTCAGAAAGTGGTGCCATTATTCACCACAGATGTGATTGTTGTCAGTTAAAAGGGTTTTAACAAAAATGATAGTTTAAAATTATACGTTTGTGGAGCCAATATTAAATAATGATAAAGTTACTGGAGAATCATAAGTAGATATTTCTTTTAAACAAACTATGAATCATGACTATGAAATGAACCATGAACGCAACCGCACAACCTATTGTGTGGGTCAGACAAGCTGTAGAGGTTATGTAGATAACATCACAACCTTTGGAACTTTGGGTGTCAAAGGTATGAATGTTTGTGATGAGTAATGACATTTTCTCTTATAAAAACTCAAAACACATTTAAAATGTGAAAGAGCTGCTACAGCTTAATAACAAATATGAATGAAACTGCTAAATATTTAGTTTATACCTGACATCTAAAATAAGAACATCAGGTAAACAGTAGTAGAAACCAGTTAGCAGTTAAACAACAGGGACAGACTTTTGGGATCAGACACAGTTGAACTTTCACTCCTTAAATAAGATGCTTCTCAGTCCATGCGATGAAGTATTATTAATAATTAATTATTCTGGGGCGAAAACAATAGCTCCATGGACAAAAATTAGGCAATAAAAAGCAAAAAAAAAAGTTCTGCCACTCAGTAGGAATGTTGAGGAGCATTTTTTGAATAAAATTATGTCATTGCATAAATTGCCAGTCACATTTCTGGCAGTTAGCATTGGACTGGGAACAAACACATTACTTTCATTTAGAAAAAAGTCAATCTGATCCACATGATTCTCTGTTCCACACTGCGATTAGGCTCTGACAGAAGAGGCTCATTTCAAAACGAGCCGAAGAAGACGGCGAGTGGGAGGCAATAATCCACAGCTATTATTAAAAACAGGACAGAAACACAGAGATAAATATAACATCAGACAAACAGAATCCTCTGAGCTATGCCTGGCTGCTGTCTACACCGTCGTAATGAGAAACGTCACTGGAAATCTACAAAGGAACATGATGGGGAAAAATACTACTTAAAGATTTAATGGAGACAATATTTCACATTTTACTCCTTTTATTGAGCGAGTGGTTAGGCATTCACAATGAGGCAAGATTCATCTATCATCAATTATCTTCAAGTGTTTCTATATCTACATTGACTTCAAATGATAAATTGTCACCTCTCTCTCTGCAACAGCTACTCTCGGGCTCTACATGATACTGGGGTTTTATTTTCACCATTTTGCCCCTAAGTTAATAACAGACCAATCTGGTTAGCCGCTATAACTACTAGCATCCATGAGCTTTTTTTGTTTGCAACTGAATGCTATGGCTGCCGTCACACTCCATTAGTCCACTTTTATTATGCAGTCTTTGGTTGTAAAAATAATTGTAAGATTGAAAAATAGATAATCGTATAAATTAGGTTTACCATTTTGGAAAATAGAATACATTGAAATGACTAAGCTTAATTTGGACATTTTAAATCACAATATTGATCTAAAACAACTTGGTTAAAAAGTCCGAGCAACAAATTTTTTTCATTTGTACCAAAAGACTATGAGTCCTACTCATAAACTAAAATTGACAGTATGAGTATAGAGAAGTGGGGGGACCGAGGACCGGGGACGGTGACAATGGGAGTTGATCAGCAATGTGGCGCTTGAAAATATGCAATTGTTGAAATATGCATACAATATGCATACAATACAAATATGCATACAAATTTGAGAGTAAATTGATGAGGGGGAACAATAATATATTGTTTTGCATAAAATGGCTGCTTTAAATAAAAAGAATAAAGTTAATCTGACATGAATATGCAGACTTTAGAGAGCTCACCTTTATGAAGTTGGTACATGCAAGACTAGAGGAATAGTGATCTTTCAGTGTAAGTCAAAGTGAATTAAGGATTTCTCAGTTTGGCCATGGTTTCTATAATCGTAAATAACCATAAAGTTGTGACGTTTTTTTCTCACAATGATCATAAGACTAAGATTTATTAATATGACCTCCCTAGCCTTGAGAAAATCACTTTAAAAAGACAGACTGACAGAAAACAATATGATGTTTTAATTGTACCATTACTCAGAAATGGAACCAATTTATTTGTGATTGGTTCCATTTCTCCTATTACATGTGTCCACTGCATGTGTTTCTTAGTCTGTTCTTAATTTCACGACTCGCTGGTTTCCTCTCCCCTCTGCCCCTCTGCTTCATGGGCCTAGCTCTGAGTTAAATCCCTATATTTCCATCATATTCACTGTCTCTCTCCAGTTTAATGCGCTCACACTTTCATAGGAAAGCCCTGGATTTAAACCTTTACGATTTCTATAACTCACATTTTCCTAAGCCTCTCAGATCCATTTTGTCGTGTCCTAAAGTCCATCTCTAAAGCAAATACTGCATTCTTTCAAACACCACTGTAGCCTGAATATTTATGTGAGTTTCTTCCTTTGTGTACTAGAGGAGGAGTAAAAGTCAACTGTATTGGCCTGAATTATAATATCGTGAGTATTGTTCAATAGAGTTTATATAACAAAGACATTTTTTAGCCATCCATGTTTCATTTTGGTTTACTAAGTTTTCTGATAGAGGGTCTGCCACCTGCTTGTCTTCATGTTATTGCTAAAGTGTTCAACAGTATGACATTAAACCTCTGTCTCCATGGAAACAAGCAGTTGATGTGACATGGGTCAGGTCTTTGGAGAGGCAGCACAGCTCACAGTAAGAATGAATGGTTAAGGTTTTTTTTTAAACATATGTAGCATAAAAACATGATATATATGAAGACAAACAAGTAGCGAAGCCCCATGCTAGCAAAGTTACACAATGGATCTTTTATTTATTTTATTTTTTTTCAGTGAAATAAATGCAAGATATAGATTTAATGCTACACTGTGGAACATACCAGGCAAGCAATAACATCTCTGTGGAGACAAATAAGTGGCAGACCCTCCACCAGAAAAGTTCATTTTAACTGACCAAAAAATCTTGAAACCAGGTCTAAACCAGGTCATACTCTAATCCCAGGATGAATAGCAATACCAAAGCAAATTTTTATGCCAGAGCGACTTCTTGTTGCCACATAAGAACATGTGGTCAGCCAGGATAAGAACTGGCAACCCTCCATTTCCAAGGCAGACTCTTAATCCCCTGCATCCCTGAATATTGCACCATTATATTTTGTTCTACATTGTCTTTTTACATGTTTGTCTTTTCCCCTCAGACGTGTCCGGTTCAGGCACTGGAGGGGCTCACAGTGCGCCCCACACAGACAGAGGTAAACTGGGCTCTGTGCTGAGAGATCTGGTCAAACCTGGAGACGACAACCTCCGAGAGATGAACAAGAAGCTCCAGAACATGTTAGAGGAGCAGCTGACAAAGAACATGCACCTACAGAAGGTAAAAGCAGGGACCGAACCAGTTTACACATGTTAACCCCTAAACCTAACCAATATTTGCAGAACCAATATTTAGCTTTTATAGTCCATACCAAGCCCCAGGCATATAAATATATATTTGTTAAATAATACATGAAGAAAATTAATAATTGTTAAATGTTACTGTATACAGCCAATACATACAGTCATTTTTTAACAGTTTTACTAATTAGTCTGATCAAAAAGACAAATCCGATACACTGAGGACACAGGGACTGGGGCAGTGGTGCCAGATAACGGTCAATACCAATATTGGAATGCCCCTCCCTAGTCTAGAGGAATATTTAGGTGGTCTTGACACTAGCTGTAGGACAGATTGATAAAAATGAAAATCTCAGAATTTTTCCACATTATCTCAATAACAATTTTATTTGCTTGGTTGAGGTTCAAGCATCTCACAAATACTGAATGGACCATAAGATTAACCATACAAGTGCAGAAATATCACTTTGTACCCTTGTTTGGAAGATTACACTAAACATTTCCATTTTCCATTAGATTTTAATGAGTTCTTTTTGCTGTCATTTTAATAGTTTTAAATGTAGACAATATAGTACTTGATATTCTAATTTAGCATATCTTCTTATCTATATTACAATTTTTTTTTTTTTTTTTTGGATATATCGCCCATTTTTCTACTCTCTGCTCTAGGACCTGGAGGTTCTGTCTCAGGAGCTGGTCCGGGTCAGTAAAGATGGCTCTAGTTCCACCTCAGGATGAAGCTGATTCTTCTTTGTTTTTTCTTACAAACTGGAACGGACTGGATTTTATTTGGAATAAACTCAGGCTCCGTCCACACAACACTTTCCCAGCGGTTACAGAGAGAGATGTAAATAAGAAAATATTAATATATGCGAATTGTACACTAACATGTTTGACAGTGGTGCACGATGGCAGAGTGGTTATCCTGTCACCTGCCTCTCAGTAAGGAGGTTATGGGTTAGACTCCTGAGCTGAGTGGAGTGTGTATGTCCTCCGTAGGTCCATTCCTCTCCCTCCCTCGGTCCAAAGACATGCATGTTTCCCCCATCAAACCAAAACATGCACAATAGGTACAATTCAGCTCCAGGGTAGTTCTGACCAAGCCTAGCAACAAGATCACAATGACAGGGCACACACTACTCCTGCTCCAGCGGTATTAAAAGATGGGCCAAATGCAGAGGATAAATTTCCCTATGGGGACAATGAAGTGTATCTTAACCTAATGACCCTTAGAGAAAGAATACGTGTGTGTCTATGATAGTCAGTCCAGATTGTGCACCACATAACACCCATAGTAGTGAATAGTGGCATTTGCTCTCTAGAAAACACTATGACAACAGTTTAAAGTGTGAACGGAGCCTGTATTTGAATGTATTGTTTTAATTCAGTTCACACCAAACACCACTTTCACTTATTTCGCTTTTTCCCGCTATGCTACTCTTTGGTCTTCCTCTAGGAGGCCTCCTGATTCATGGCCTCAGCATCCTTCTACCCATGTATTCACTACCCCTGTTTTGTACATGTCCAAACATCTCAATTTGAACATTTTATCTTTTCTACAAAACATCTTATATGGGTTGTGCAAATGAAGTATTCTACCCATCCCAGCCCTGACAAAGTTTCTTGATGTGAAACTGGGTTGTTGGTAGTCATGTTTTACTGCTATTTTTATAACAACTGTAACAACTTTTTCACTGATTTGGTGTGAACTGATTTAAAATATGTGTGTACGTGTGTTTTTGTCAAATGTTTCTGGTAAAGGTCTGTATTTTTCCGCTGCTGCTTTTTGTCTTAATCTGCTTTCCAAAGGTTTCACTGCAGCAAAAATTCAAGAGGTTTATAAAGGAATCTATGGACCAAACCAGACTTTATCATCAAGAAACTGTCCCTATCTGGCAATGGTAAATGCGGAAAAGTGACTCGTGACCTTTTAGTCATATTGGAATGTCGTTGCGTCATCAAAAACATACACAGAGTTGTTTTGTTTTCATTCACACATTTGGTTTGTGTAATCCTTTATTATTAGTCTGTGTCCATCTCCAAAGCTCAAAATGCAGTGCCACCTTTTGATGTCATGTACTGGTAGTTTTCAAGTTAACGGCTTAACCTTTTACCTTTTAGTTCCGTAGAAATTGGCAATTCTAGAGCAATTTTTTTTCAAATGATTCTAGTGAAAGTGTATGGAGTTTAAAACAGTGGAGCACTTCCTGTATTACCACATGACATCACAAGGTAGAACAGTGTGTTTCTGTTTGAGAGAAGAACTCAGCCTGAATATGCAGAGTTTGTGTGTTAAACATTTGCATGAAACAAAACACAACTTCAGGTGTGTTTGCGATGAAGAAAGGACATTATAACAGATCAGAAAATAGCGTAATATGGGCCCTTTAAGACCTGGATTCACAAGGGCAAATGCTGTTATATTTCACACAATGGTAAAGCCAAATAATTTCAAAACAAGGATTTAAACCAAGAATAAACCAAGACTCTATTAGGTGGTTTAATATTCAATTGTTGATAAAGTCTGGTTTTATTGTGTTCTTTTCTGTCTTGTCTAAAGCCTTATGAAGTTGCGGTCTAATTGTTGCAGACTGTATTAAACCTTATGGACTGGGCTCGGTCTAATTGCTGCAGGCGGCTCTTCCTGCTGTTTGTCTCTGTTTTTAAAGTGTTTTATTTGAGGCCCGTTGATTTGTATATAATGCTGTCACATGATGGGTCACATGACTGTATCTGTGTGAAAAATCAACTGATTATTATTTATGAATACAATTATGACGCTAATTATTGTAACTGAAATTAAATCTGTCACAACCTTCAACAGTTTTTTAAACTTTTTTTCTTGCTGTCAAATACACAAATAGGTCAAGGTTCTTCAGTAATTTCGTGTTCTACTCATCCACCTGTGCAGAGTGGACCAATCACACAAAGCCTCACACATTGAAGCCCTGAGCGCAAAGCAAAAAAAAGACATTTGGGCTCCAGTTTCTAAATTTATTTTGATGATTATTTTTCTTCTTCTTCTTCTTCTTCTTCTTCTTGTTCTTTTTCTTCTTCTTATTTTTTTGCACTGGTGGTGTGGCTGGGGGCATGTATTGATAGTTGAATCAAAGTCTAGCTCACTTGGTAAAGCATTAGCTTTTATTATGGGAAGCTGTGGTTCAAAATGCATTTTTGATGTGAGTTTTGATTATATGTAGTCGCTCTGTTTAAAAATGCGAAAAAGACACAATCCTGTCTTTATTTTCTCTATGAATAGTAAGGGAGTAATAGGAATCAATGATCACATACTGTATAGTTTGGGGTCTATGTAGCCACTAAAATTGGCAAATACTATCTCAAAACCAATTGGCAAATTTGCTATGACACTAAATTATGCTATAGGCTCAAGACTTGTCTTCTTTGTGACATAACAGGTTCATTTGCACCAAAGCTCAACTACACATTAAGGACTGAAACGTCCTATCCTACAAGGAGTACCATCTCCAAGCAGGGCTAAGCTCCACTGACTACCTGGGTTTACACAACTTCTGTCAGTCAAAGTTAGAAGAACCTTGTCGCACAAATAAGAAACATGCAGCAACTCACACACTGAGGCATATGCACACGTAGAGATGCAAAACCTTTCTGCACCTCCAGCACCAGCTGGGTAAGGCAGTTGTAGGGGGCACAGAGCTAAGGTGGAAGTGCATATGGGATTGTTGTTGCAAATGGAAAATATGGGTCATGAACCAAGGTCTCCCGTGTTAAAACTCCAAGCTTTCCTAAATGAGCACACCCTCCACTCACTTTTCTGTACTTGTCTTTGTAATTTCAAATAATATACTGTGAAAACACTTTAGTTAGATTTAGATGTGTTTTTTTCCCCCCCATCTGCCACACCAACAGTACAAAAAACAAAAATCTGTAAGCAAAGGCTGCAACCTACAAGCTCAAACCGGAGAGAAAAAAAAAAAAAGTAGATATGGAGCCCAAATGATGCTTTTTTTTTTCTTTTCTGCTTGCTACTCAGGGCTTCCATACTCACAAGATGAACTATACATTAATACATATAGCATTATATTTGCTATTTTGCTGTCATAATGTCTTTGAAGCTATATTCAAAGCCACTGCCGCAGTTTGAGTGATTTTATATTGTGTTTTTAATCTTTCCAACCTTAATTAATCTTTTGCTCTGTGGTGTTTCTCCCATTAACCCTGCTTTAATCAGGTCCAACTCGTTAAACCTGCTTTACACCTGGAGTTAGTCTGGCCCCTCTGAGGACCCCCAGGAAATAGACCTCACCAACCTCCCACTGCGCCATGAGATTGTGTGAAACAGTGACATCAACTTTATTTTAAACTCAAATATTTGGCTAAATCATGGTGATTTTTAATGAAACCTGGATGTAGTTATCCAGTAAGCTGGCGATTAAAATTCCACTTTCCCCATTTCTTTCTGCTGTTGTGTCCTTGGGCATGGCACTCCGCTGACAGAATGTGTTGAACCAGGTCCAGGTGGAAGATTATTGTAGTTATTGTTGATTTTGCAAATTGTCTTTTATGAGCTTTTTACCATCTTATAACACTGTTCCAATAATCACCATTAATGTACTCTAGAGTAGCTGTAGAGTTGCATTCTGATTGATTCAAGGATATTTCAGTGATTCTGTTTTGTCCAGTATTCGAGAGCGGACAGCACAGAAATGTTCAGTTTTCATCCTCTGCCAAGTTTCCTGTATTTACTTTTATTTAAAGAGGGAGCATTATGCAAGTCATTTTTTATGCTTTCTACCATGTTATAATGTAGTTCCCTCATCAGAAACATACCTGAAGAGGTTTTATATGTCATCCATGCATATTTCAGTAATTTAGCAATCTCTTCTTGGCCCTAATTGCCCTTCTTACAGTTAGTTGTAAGATTTTGTGCTAGGCTACATCATCAATGCTCCCAGATGACAATTCTCCATAAATATACAAAAGCATATTACAAAACAATGCACAACAACTTCACAAACCTGATGTGCAATAAAACGTAACATCTAAATATGCTGTGTTATCAGGTAATATAAGCAAAATATCCCCCTTTAATACTAAACATCCCCAAAAAGCACAATATGTCTCCTTTAACAAGATACTTACTTACTACTTACCCCGCCCCAAGCCTATAGTAGCTGTGTCTGCCTCAGTGAACTCTTGATTTGAAGTTTAGCCAACACAGCTCTTGTCTCTTCACCTCACTCGACTCAGAGTTAACAGGTCAGGGAGGCAGGGCAATAGGCTTAATATTTAATGACCTGGTATATACTGTACCTTCTATACTCATTTATTATTGATAAGAGCTAATTTCTGACGCTTATTTAAAACCACACAACAAACTCCGACTGTCACGAGATGTTACATAACACACTAGTCTGTTATCAATATACTGAAGACTGTTGGCAGTTATGTGTTCTGATATCAGCACCATTCTCTATGAGCAAAATAATGACTTGACAAAAAACATTGTGCCCAAATTTACAAAATGGTGATCTAGGTAAAACAAAAAAATTATAAGGGAGTCGTGGATGTTTTGAACCTCTGATAGTGAGATTACATTCAGGTTTTCCATTCGTTTCAGACTGATGAGAAATTAGCACCGTTGGCATCATGGCAAATGTCAGTCAGTTGTCAAAAGTCCTCAAAATGTCACCTTTAAATCGGTTGCAGAAACAAATCTGATACACTTCTGATAAGTTGTTAACGCATTATTTTTCTGGGAACACAAATGAGACCTAATCAAGACTACACCAGGACATTTTTTACAGCAATTTTTACGACAATAAAAATGTATTCCTGTTGCCAATTTAAAACAAAATATCTATAAACATGTTGCATAATAACTGGAAGCTAAGACCCATGAATAGCTTAATGAAGGATCATATTTCTCCATGATACACCATCCAACATCCAACCGGCATTCTGAATCCGTGCATGGAAACTCTCGTGTTTCCCTCCGTTCCGCTCGTGTGCTCCGGGTGTGGGCTGGTCTAACCGAGCACATGTGAGGAGGATGCGCTCTCTCACCTGTGTGTGGCACCTGCTCTGCTCTCATCACCTGACCCTCACTTGTTGCACCTGTCTGATAGAAACCTAACCTGTGTCTGTGAAAGCCTCATCATTAATGCATGTGCTCTGAACTCCAGCTTTAGGCCCGTTAGGAGAGAGGTTAGTTTAAAGTCTGAATCACTAAAGATGGGTTCAAGGTGAGTCCAAGACAGGCTTAGTTGGATTTTGTATTGCTTTGTTCAGGATATATAGTTCAATTTATTGTAATTTTGCATAGTGTGACAACAAAAACTATTCTTATATTATGTAAACCGCAATATTGATCTGAAACAGCCTGCTGTAATAATAGAAATAGGACCATTGACTTTCTGTTCAAAACTGCAGAACTGATGAGCCTCTTCATAGTGACTTTTCACTGCAGCAAGCTGTGGATTTTAAAGAGTAGTATTACTACTCTTTAAAATCCGCTGTATTTTTTATGCAGTAAGATATCAGTTTGGTCCCCATACTGGGTCTCACGTCATCAAATATGATGGTGCAATCAGACTTCTTTTTTTCAATGACACATGTGAAACAAAGGAGCTCATTGGTCACTCATGATGAACAAATAAGAACATTTATTTAATCTCAGATTAACATTAACTTGAATAAAAATTTCCATCATTTGAGTGTCCAGCAGTCTGTGTTTCTTCTTTGTGTCTTGAGGCGTTCAGGTGCATCTCCTATTTCGTGTTTTTCTTTTGTTCACCTGTCACTACTCACCTGTATCTATCAGTATATCTGTGAACCAATGAGACTTATCTGTTGCCGTAGTGACAATTCAACATATGATACACAAGCATAGAATAAGTAACTGGAGACTTGGTCAATTTAATCAAGATGAGAGGCAATGATATAGCTATTACAGTGTAAAACAGGAAGGTTTTAACACCATAATACCTAGAGGGGTCATGGGAGTTTGCTCAACCAGTTCACATGTGCTTTGTGGACCTGGAAAAGGCATTTGACTGCGTCCCTCGTGGTGTCCTTTGGGGGTGCTCTGGGAGTATGGTGGTGTGGGGCCCTTTCCAAAGGGCTGTCTGGTCCCTGTATGACCGGAGCAGGAGCTGTGTTCACATTGCTGGCAGTAAGTCAGACCTGTTCCCAGTGCATGTTGGACTCCGCCAGAGCTGCCCTTTGTCACCGGGTATCTCGGGGTCTTGTTTATAAGTGAAGAAAGGATGGAGCGTGCAATTGACAGATGCATCGGTGCAATGTCTGCAGTGATGTGGTCACTGTATCAGTCTGTTGTGGTAAAGATGGAGCTGAGCTGAAAGGCAAAACTCTCGATTTACCGGCCAGTCTATGTTCTTATCCTCACCTGTGGTGATGAGCTCTGGGTAATAACCAAAAGGACAAGACTGCAGATACAAGCAGCCGAAATTAGATTCTTCAGCAAGGTAGCTGGGGCTCCCCTAGAGATAGGGTGAGGAGCTTGATCACACGGGAGCAGCTCGGAGTAGAGCTGAGGCTCCCCCCACGTCGAGAGGGAATCTGTTCAGGATGCCTCCTGGATGCCTCCCTAGGGAGGTGTTCCGGGCATGTCCCAGCGGGAGGAGGCCCCGGGAAAGACCCAGGACACGCTGGAGAGACTATGTCTCTCGGCTGGCCTGGGAACACCTTGAGGCCCCACCGAAGGAGCTAAAGGACGGGGTCTGGGGTGAGTTGAGTCTGGAAATCCCTGCTTAGACTGCTGCCCCCGTGACCCAGCTCTGGATAAGCGGAAGAAAATAATGGATGGATGGTAAATGTATTATTATAATGAGTTATACTGAACTCTAAGAGGCAGATGATTTTTTGTTCCATAAGGTAAAATACTATAGTGACAGTTTAACTCAGCTTTCCTCTGCAAAGCCACTGTTTGACCTGAAGGAGACTCTTGCAGAAAAGGAAGTGGCTAAAGATGACATCACTCCTGTTCACAGCCTGGATTTGTTGTGTGTTTTGTAACTTGTGATGGTCGACATTTTCAAGATTGATGAACATTCCAACCAAAATGATCTGACTCCACTCCATTGAGGCAAGTTTGAAGAAAGAGGATTCACCCCTGAGAGAGAGTGGATGTGGTTTCCTGTTTTCCCATCAGCCCCTGAGGCTAATCTCTGTACTCAAGATCAATACAAAGCTCTGCTCTCCAGCCCTGACCTCAACTCTCCACAGTTCAAGTCCACAGTCCACAAAACTTTATTATTGTGACAATGTCTAATTATCTATAACTGAAAAAAGGATGACTTTGGTCAGTAAGTCAAAATAAAGTTGCACTATGTAACTGAGTCTGCCTGCTTTTCTGGATGGAGAAGAGCAGGTAGCAGACCCTCTGCCAACAAAGAACATAGTGACACTATTATTCTGGAGGTGACACATCACCTATGTGATTTCACAGAAATAAAAAGTTCAAACAATTGTTTGGAACAAGTATGTTTTATGCCATACTGTGAAATATTACAGCCAAAGGAATAAAATGACCATGGAAAGAAGCAGATCAGAAGCCTTCTCCAGGCCAAGAGATGTAAGCCCACTCACAGTAAGGACATATTTTTTCAGTGACAAAAAACCCTTTTATTTTAGTATATTTTTGGTTAAAAGTTACATGGGCTTTAAGCCCAAGTTATCACTTGTACATTTTCTTTTCTCAGATTCATTTCCTCCTTTTTCACCCCTTTAGTCCAAAGACAGGCAATAAGTAGCTACGGCTGCTAATGCTTGTTATTGATATTTTGTTACATAGAATTAATGATGAGTGATTTACTGAATTAAATATAGCCTATGAAGAAAAAATAAAAATTTTACATTTCATGTTTTCAATTTCGAATTACACATTAGTCTCAGTGCTGTCCACAATCATGAGAAGACTGCTGACAAATGCATTTTGTTTGTTTTTTTAATAGTTTTGTTATTTAAAGCTGAGCTCTGACCTTCTCTCCTCTCATGGTTGGTTTTTGGCCTGGCCACTGTGCTGCAGCTTCAGCCGAGTCAGTGTTTGTGTGTGAGTGCAGAGTAAATATTTAATCACTCTTAAATAATATAGGCTGGGTCAGAGCTGTACTTCCTCTGCTCTCTCTCTCTCTCTCTCTCTCTCTCTCTCTCTCTCTCTCTCCCTCTCTGTCTCTCTCTGTCTCTCTCTCTCACTGTCCTCCTCCCATTCTCACTCTGCACCAAAACATTCTCCATGTACCGTGCACCCTGAGGACCACTCTAACCCTACACCCTAAGGAACACCCTAACCCTGCACCCTAAGCACTATGCAGGGTTAGACTTGCACCCTAAAAACCACTCTAAGTTTGCGCTCACACTGGCCCAGTTGAACTGTGCCCAGTCACATACAGCCCCTCAAGCGTGGTATGTTTGTCAAGTCTGCGTGGTACGTTTCAGACTTTGGCATGGTTGAAGGAGTTGGGCCAAAGCACAGTGCGGTTTCTCATGTATGCGCAAATGCACAACTTTACTATATGAGCCCTGTCAGGTGTGCTGATGTCACTCATATAAGGAAAACAGTGAATAAACTCTCCTCTCAAATACACCTCGAATCCACATTTACCTTCAAAAAGGACTGCAGACAGACAAGATTTTGCAACCTCCGGTTGCCCTCACTTCTACATAAACTCATGGAGGAGCGTATCACAGGAGGACTGATGTCTGCCTCACTATTTAAGAGGTATTTCATGCTGTTGGACTTATTTTAAAAGTGATAGCACTTTTGCACAACCTATAAAACAGACCTATGTGATTACATCACCGGGCCGTGGTTCGCTTTGGTTGTGCAGGTGTGAGTGCAGGCTATAGAAAACTCCGCAAACATTCTTGAGCACTGCACAAATCAAATGACCTAGTGTGAGTGCACCCTAACCCTGCACCCTGAGGACCACTCTAACCCTGCACCCTAAAGCCCCCTCTAATCCTGCACCCTAAGGACCACTCTATCCCTGCACCCTAAAGCCCCCTCTAATCCTGCACCCTAAGGACCACTCTAACCCTGCACCCTAAGGACCACTCTATCCCTGCACCCTAAGGACCACTCTAACCCTGTGCCCTAAGGACCACTCTATCCCTGCACCCTAAGGACCACTCCAACCCTATGCCCTAAGGACTACTGTAACCCTACCCCCTAAAGATCACTCTGCCCATATACCCTAAAGACCACTCTAACCCTGCAACCTAAACACAACTCTTCAATCATTCAGCGCCCAACCGAGGACCACACACTCAAGCCTAAATAACCATTCTGTTGTTGTGTAATTACCTTTGCTGCAGACCTTGGAATCCCAATATTGTATGTAATTCAATAAACAGAAAAAAAATCACAAAATAATTTCATTATGGATGTGAAATTTAAATATAATTCTTTGTATAAGTTAAAGTGGTCCAAAAGACCCCAAAAATAGTAGCCCTTTGAAAAAGAATTCCCATTAGTACTACTACTATTACCTCTAGTGCAGGGAGTGGAAATCCGCAGTGATGCAGCTGAATGTGGTCAAAGAGAGAAAGTTAAACCTCCAACCACTAGTAACTGTTCTCTTCAATCATTCAGCGCCCAACCACAGGGACTGGTTGGGTGGCACAGTCAGTACTTCTCTCACCTCTCAGCAACAAAGTCCTGGGTTCAATTTCCAGATCGTTTGGGGCCTTTCTAAAAGATGCACAGATATAGAGAATGATCCTCTCTCACGTCTGGTAGATAAGGAACAAGTTTACGAGGACAACAAAGACTTATCCCTGACCATATAACCTTAATCAGACAAGGACTAAACTAGGTCCATGCTAAAGTGTTCTACCCTCAGCCCCTGGTGTATTCTGATAAACATTGGAGTGTCTATGGTCCAGTTCTCTCCAACACAGAAGCATTCTCAGATCACATAATTAAGAAACATGAGCCTCCTATTGTGAGGGATAAATATAAACCTGTGCACACATTTGCAATTATGAGTCTTAAGTGTATTGTTATCAAGTACAGGACTTGCACATGACTTCTAATACAACAACTATTTAAAGTCACAGTACATAACTTTTTTGCCAAAAAAAAAAAAAAAAAGACTAAAATAAAAGAATGCTTTTTTACTTTTATATATATTTTTGCCCTTTGATTGTGATTGTGGCTGTAAAAACAGTGGAGCTTGTATTTCCGCAAACATGACTCTCTTCCTCCTCTCCTGTTTTTTCCCATGGAAATGTTCCTTCGGCTATAATATTCCACAATATGACATAAAACAAATCATGCATTGGATTGGCCTGCCACGATAAATACTATTAAATTAAATATGAATATTTATCGTGATTATTTTTTCCTTGCAGTAGTGGGATATTTTTGGTTATTATTTATTTTGTAATATGATAACATTTCAGCTGTGCAAGGATGAATACATAACTTCTATTGTTCAATATAGATACAAATTAATTACTGTAAGTGTTGCATTCTGCTATTTACTTTCTTATTTTTTAATATTGTACATTTAAAATATTTTTGAAGGGATTAATTCTGCTTCATGGTTTAGTTTCAGTAATATAATTTATTATCCAGATGGATGGATGGATTTCTATGGAATTATGTAGGTAATGTGCCACCTCCAGAAAGTTACATACTGTACCTTTACACAGCACAGATGTTTTGCTAAAATAAAGGATTCTTGTTAAATTTGCAGTAGTCATGTACCAATGAGATATAGTACCTGGCTTTAAACACATACTAGTGGTTTACTCTGGGGCAGTGTAGGGTTTGTTTACAGTATTATTGGTCCTGCCCGTAACTATGAGAGATATTAATATTGTGGTCGTCCCTCTGCAACGGCTGGGACTTCCCTGTTTAATGTCCACTCAGCTCTGCCTGGCTGCTAAAAATACTACACATGCTCAGTCCAGCCTCATGCACACACCCCCACACACACACACACACACACCCGACTCATGTTTCGCCATAATGTGATCTGATAATGCTTTTGTGTTGGAGATAATTGACTGAACAGAGTGAACTCAATTTCCCAGAATGCCGCACTAGGCCTTGTTTAGACCTGGATTAGTCCTGATTAAGATCTAGTTTAGTTCATGTTTAGATGTTATGTAACTCTGGTTTAAAGCTGGTATAACACTGCGCACCCCTGGTTTACAACTGGTCACAAAAACCCAGGTTAGTCTAGTTTAAGTCGTTGGTTCAGTCCTTGGTTTAGAACTAGCTAGGTTCTGGTTTGGTTCTAGTTTGGTCCTGTAGAGGTGGGACTGAGAGGAGACTGAGGTCAAAGCTTTTTGTGGAAAATCGATCGACACAGACTCAACGCATTAATAATTCAGCTGCAGCTTCAGAGGGTCAGGACTGAGATAAAACAAACACTAAACCTGGTCTAAACTGGGTCCTAAACCAAGACTAAACAAGGTCTGAACTGGGTCTAAACTAGGACTAAACCCGGTCTAACTCAGAATGCAAAAACCCTACTTAAATGAATTCAGTATTTTAAAAACAAATTTACTTTTTGTCTGTTCAAACTGGAACTACTCAATAGACAACAATAGCAGTTTCTTTAATACAGGCTAATAATAATTACTATGTGGTGTTACTAGTTGTGATATAGACTATAATATTCAGGAAAAGTCAAAATTTGTCATACGTGATATTTCTTTCAGTATCAATACTCGTTCAGTATCGATTAGTATCTGGTATCGATTTAGTTGACAACCTTAGTCCTTCTATACAGGCTCATAAGGTAAACCTGAAGCTTATCTAGGCACAGCGAGAGCCCCACAAACCCCACACAAAAAGGTTCTGCCACTGTAAAACTAGAATAAAAATTGATTATTAAACTGTCTGACATGTTCCCATAGATACTGTGTAAGTGCCATTTGTTTTACAACCACGCTGCAGTCACTCACCACCTTAATGCTCCACTCTGAATCAGTGAATGTTTGAGGTGAGAAAGTGAAAGTCTAGGGTGAGCTGGTGAATTATAGATGCCGATAATCGCTGGTCATCTGTACTGTTCAGAAACACAGATGGGTTATAAAATATTCAAGTTTACACTGTTTGACCCACGACCTCAACACTACAGGCTTTAAGAGGCACGAACAAGTTACCGAGGTACTCCTGATCCTGGGGAGAAAGGTCAGAGTTTTTAATCTGAATTTGAAAAGTGCTTATTGTTTTATAATTTTTTTTTCCAAAGTAGAACACTTCCCTATGGATTGGCATTGTTATAGCAATTCAATTTTTATGTCTTACACTCACTAAGAAAATCATTATAGAAAGTCCATTTAACTCATTTCCCTTAACAGAATTTCCACAAGTGCTTTCCTATTTTCAATTAGGTAGATTTACGCAACGCAAGTATTCAAAAATATCGACAACAAAATGCAACATAATTAACGATCATCGTCGCACCGTGGATTAAAACAAAACTTAAAACCATCTGAACTCAAATAAAAATTAAGATAACACATGCTTTTTTAACCCTTATTGGCCAATAAACCAGGTCTAAACCAGGACTAACCCATTCTGTGTGGTCTCGACACTTGGGACTACTTCACTGTCTACAAGACTGACAGATCCCCAGGGTCCAACTAAAACTGGCTACAATCCATCAGTGCTCAAAAGAGTGCTGAAAATTTGTACCCAAGTAAAAGCATGGCTAAAATATTCTCAGTTACAAGTACAAGTAGCCTATACAGTATACTCTACCAATTTTGCACCTGTAAAAATATTAAGTATGCAACAAAAACACTAGGCTACTCAACATATGCTACCTTTTGACACAATTGTGGTAACATTTTAGATAATTCTTTAATATAAAACCTGATTAACTAAAAACAAAGTTAAACAAAATCAGAATCAGTTTATCCTGCACTATGGTCATCAGAGCCAGCAGAGAGGTGTTTGTTGTTATTTGTGTTTGAGAGAGGCGCAGAAGTAACAGTGTACTCAGCAACTTCTTTAATTTTAAATGTAGCTAAATATAATTACATGGAAAGACTTATACGTGTACTTGTAAGTGGTTACTTTATTCCAAGCAGTACATCAAGACCAGGAAGACTAATCTATCAACAGCAAGGATAAAGGGAAACCCCCAGTAACAAAAGGATGTGCATACTCCAGCGAGATCAGGACTCAGACCTATAACCTGCACTTTGGTCACCTTGAGTGTTGTAAAGTGCTCTATAAATAAACGTTGATTGATTGATTGATTGATAACCTGCAGACTAAGAGGCAGGAGACAGGTTAACCACTCTGCCGCAGTAGTGTTTTTAAGTGTTATATTTTTTGGGAAGTTGGTGATAATGGAATAAAGATGATGGGGGAGATGCTGAGTCAAACTTTTGAGCTGCGGCCAACCTCTGTGCGACAGGAACAGTAAACCCCCTCACAGGGTTTCACCGTCGTGTTCATCACAGAGAGAACAGGCTGGTGTTCAATGTGTGGCAAAATATGGTTATACTTGCATATCGTAATACTTAATTCAGTATCGATATCGCAGGCTGCTTTATCAAAATATTATTGCCACATTTTTATTTTATTTTTTGCACTGTACTTTTGTTGCTTATTTGGAGAAAGAAAAGTATTTAGTGTCATTGAGTGTTTTGAGTATTGAATCATGATGGATCTATCAGTCTATATAAGAAAATTGGTGGATTAAATATAAGCTCTGTAAGGTGTTATTTGGTCTATTAACATGAAAGAGTAAAAAAAAAGTTCTTGGTCAGCACGGTTATTTATTTACTATTTTATTATTATTTTCACTGTAGGTAAGAACACATCGTGCACAGTTTTTTTTAAAACATCCGTTTTATGTTAAAGTCGATATCAAATGAAGTGACAACTTTAATTCCAGTTTTCCTCCGTCAAACTCACCCCGTTGCATGCTGGGAACTGTAGTGCTCGTATTAAATCCATTAACATGAGGATGGATAGTAATGACAGTGAGAGAGACCACTCCGAGTGAAACGGTGAATCAAACCAATCAGCGCGCAGCTCCGGGGATCTCTCCGCGGCGCGCTCCTGCTCCAGTCCGCCTTACAGCCACTCTCCTCCGGCTGTGCTCCTTCAGCTGTGTCCGCTCCGGAACCACGGGCTTTTGCTGCTCCAAACCAACTCTCAGGAGCAACGAGCCACCTACGCCCGGGACTGTGCGCCCTCCTCGGGGTCCCAGAGGGAGGGCGTCAGAGGAGTTTTTACAGTTTAGGATGAAGATAAGAAGCGAAAATGGGGGGATTAAAGAAGGACAGAAGAATGACGGTAGGTGCAAAGTGTGCTCTAGTTTTATCCTAGAATAGAACAGCCAGAGCCAGGAGACGAGGAAGGAAGCGAGGAGACAAGGGAGGAAGCGAGGATGCACACAGCGGGGAAAGTGTGTGGTGCGAGGACGGAGGCGAGAAGGGTGGAGTTTCAGATGGACAAGAGAAAAGTATTGCAAAACTAAAGTATAGTATAGGCTTAGATAGTAAAAGTTAAGCAGCAAACAGTTTGTGGACAGGACGAGGAGGGAGTTGAGTTGTGATGCTGAACTCTTAGGGGAGAATGTTTTGGTTGATCATGGGGGGTGTTTCAGTGGGCTCTCCTCTGAGTAGGATTATGGCGTGTAAAACTGTTCTCCAAACTCACTTTACAAATATATCCCAAAAGATTCAAATTTTGTTCAAACACAACTAAAAATCAAAGCTGTCTAAGACTTGCCTGGAATGATACAGCGCTGGGTGTGGAGTTTCCAGGCAAGTCTAAGACCATCTGATGATAATAACAGTCAAAAGGAAAAAAACAAACAGGAAGACTCACAGGTAAATTTGGCTCACATGTTTTGATAGACAGTAGAAACTTAAATAAAAAGCACCCAGCACAAAATATTCATTCATCTAATAATCCCCATCCTGATTGTCCAATTGTTCCTTTTGCAATGGCTTAAAATATTATTAAATGATTTTGTTGTAAATCGACTTTGAAAACTGAAGGTTGTCTTTTTGGTTCATTTTAAATTTAAATATTGGCCTATATGTTTAATAATAATAATAAAACGGGATTGGAATTGGTAAATGTTTGTCAGATTATGTAAGAGACAAGGAAACCGCGTGAGGAAGCAAGGATGAAATATTTAGTAAATGAAGAAACTGTTTTAACGTTTGTTCATACTTGGGAGATTTAGATCATAAAGACATTGGGTATAGTCTATCAACAAAAACAAGACAGAGGGAGGAGATGCCAGACACATGAAATAAGCCTATGTATAAAAAAAGATATTTACAAAATTTTAGATACACCTTTAAAATAATCGTATGTGTATTTTTCTTGTTTTTAGATCACCTTGAATATTTATTTAGACATTACATAAAAACATAACATTTTAAATGAATGAATATTTGAATAATCCTCTATAAACTGTCTGTTGTGAGTGTCTTTAAGAATTTATCATTGCAGTTTGTGACGTAACTCAGATCTGTAGATAAATTAAACATGCATTTAGTGCCAGCTACAAAAGAACAACTGGAAATCATACAGTCATTTTTAATTTTCAGATGTTTTTAAGAGACTATAGTGAACACAAATACAACAACTGCAAAAGTTGGTGAAATCTTGCATGGGGAGATGAGCTAAAAAGACATTTGTAGAAAAATATTAGAAATGTAGCTAAATATCTGCTTATTCTGGTTCATGTCTTAAACAGTGACCCTCAAAATTCACCCTAAAAAGTTGAGTGAGTGAAAGGTCTTGCCTAGGGACACAACAAAAGTATTAAACTACTAAATTGCTAGCATTTTACTATCCTTCTTCCTCCTCAGAAAACATCTACTGGTTAAAGTCTAACATAAAGTCTTTTAATTTTATAAGAACAGCTGTGTTGTGTGTTGTGTGTGGCCGTCAGACTTTCACCTCCTCCTACAACAGTCAAAAAAAATCACTGTTCAAATTCAACAGAGATGAGGATAAAATCAGGATGATACAGGGAGGAATACATCCTCCACTAAAAGCTACTTATCATAACATTTCATTATTATAAAGCACTAAAAACATGTGGACAAAAATGAAATGAAAGGTATTTAACACATAATTTAAATAATATAGGCAGTGTGAATCCTTCCCACCCAAGTTCAATCTGTTGTTGTGTCTTTGGGCCAGACACTTCACCCACCATCCCCGTGGGCAGGTGTTTATCACACTGTGGGGATTGAAATCTGTATAGATACATGCCTTCCATATGGAGACAAAAATTGGGGTACGGTTATATAAGGAAATCAATTAATGTATGTCTCCAAAAAACGTGACTAAGTACTTAATTGTGTTTTGAGAGGCTGTGGGTACAAAATGGCAGCCACTTTGAGACTGCATTGTTATTACCAAAACTTCTTCATGACTGGAAAAAGCAGCTCTGCAATAGTGTTGTGTATGAGCGGATATGGTGTCTCTTTCAGCTCGTATATTGATGAATGTATTATGTCTCTATAGTCAGTTCCTGTGTCCGTATAGTGCGTATAGAAGACTGAATGTGTGAGCCGTGTGTAAAGATAGTGCTCTAATGTAGTCTAATACTTCCACACTCTCCTCTCCTACTTCTATCTCTGTTGTTTCTTTGCTTTGATATAGCCAGGAGCATACTTAGTCCAAGTGCAATCCAGGACTAAACCAGGACTAAAGTAAGACTCCAGCTTATGTAATTGGGTTGATTTTGATGGTCTAGTTACCTGCTCACCTGAAGCAGTTTAAAGAACACATATTATGCAAAATTGCCATTTTTGGAGCTTTTAACCATGTCAAAAACATACCTTGAGTTGTATTTTGCATCATTCACACTTGTTTCATTAATCTGGTATTCCACACTCATCTTCTCTGAGCACTCAAAAATGCTGTTTGTATTTTGCCAAGATTGCTGCATTATAGCAAAAAATGTAATTTCTATTCAATACATACTCCAAAAAAAAAAAAAAAAACAAAAAAAACCCAGACTGTTAAAATAAAATAAATTTGGAGAGAGACTTGCCTTGTGTAAGGTCCGCTATAGCTACAGTGTGTGTGGTGTGTGTCTTCCACAAGAGTCTAGAAATACTATGTTCCAAACAAGTTTATTGGCGTACCTTCATATCCATCCACACTGAATCCACTCTACTATAGCCATCCACTATACCTCCACACAGCAACGCCTGAGTGCAGCTTTTCACCTCTTATATAGGGCAGTTAATCATAGAATACAATACATGACAGAATGGCTCCAACAGAGACCAAACTTTATATATTCCCCTCGATAGTGCTTAACCTGTTGACTTGACAAATGTCTGTGTTGTTTCTCCTCTTCTGTGAGCCTAGTTTAGTCCTGGTGTAGTAATAGAAACATGCACCTCAAATTCAGTAGTGTCGCAAATTTAAAAGTCTGAAGTCTGAGACAGTGTTGGTCCAAGTCTGGAGAACAGTCTCTTATGTAACCTAGACATGTGATCTTAGCACTGCCATCTGATTGGTTTACTCATGCCTTCACAAACGCAGAACTAATGTCTTCATGATTTTATTATGAACTTCTCTGTGTCAACACACACTACCAAAAAGACCTGCTTCAGTTCTGGTTAAGTCCTGGTCTAGAGGTGTTTAGACCTGGTTTAGGCCCGGTTTACTTAAAGATGAAGTTGCATGTGAAGGCATCAGTAGCAGAGGCTGAGAATAAACTCCAGTGATGTATTGATCAGTGATTGGCTCCTGGTCCACACTGATCAAGGATCTGTCCAGTCCAGGTCCTATTCCAGACCAGACTCCTTTTGGTCCCTGCATTAACCTCAGTTTGTGCACAGACTTTATCAGCAGACACTTAGGAGAAGTTGACATGGTTAAGATACTATATGCAAAATTATAATATCAAGTATATAGTAGGATTGTTAAAAGTATTGAAAATCAGATCGAAACCTGATACTCATTTAAGCAGGTATTGATACAGAGAAATATATAAAATTCTAAATAAATTGAGTATAGGCCTGTCGCAATAATTACTACATCAACTTATTGTTCAATGAAAGCTGGAACAAAATTTTTTTGGGGTTAATATTTATTGTGTGTACAGTTTCTTTGCGGTACTGGGAATATTTTAGTAATTTTTTGTCAATACAATATGACTTTAACTATAGAAGGTTGAATAAATAATTTTTGTGACTCATTACAGATGCAAACTGAATTTAGGCGTTTCATTCTGCTATTTATTTATTACAGCTCATGATTTTTTTAAACAGTATTGTACATTTAGAATAGATTTTGTGGTTTAAATCTCTTCTTAGGTTATTGTGTCAGTGACATAAATGAGTTTCTATATTTAAATAAGCAGTATATCGAACTTCAAACTTTGTTATCATGACAGATCTAATGGAGCATCTTGTCTATTCTTTAGTACCAAAATCGAGTTTAAAATGTTTGTATTGTGACGCTAGTATGTAATAATCAAAATTTAAGAAAAGTTGCTAAAAAGCTGATTAAAAATACAACTTTTGGTTACTTTTACAATCCATTCACATTTTTTGCAAGATTTTAACCTCAATCACAAGGTCAAACTAAGAATGCAACTTCCCCCTTTTACGTGAAACTAAATTTGATCATTTTGCAGGTTGTATAAAGAAGCCTTTTTTCCACAACCAACACTTAAGTTTAACTTTCTTCATTTGATGAGTACCAAAGGAAGAATGATTCAAATAGATTGCTTGTTATTGAAGAGAGTAGTACCACAGTCCAACTATTTACATTAGAGCAAACATGTTCAATTTATCTTATTTCCAATTAAGTAGCCTACTATGGTAATGAGAAATGAGAAGGAGAAACTAATATTTACACAGAGGCCCTGGTTAGTTTCCACTCCATGTAATTATCTAGTGAGGCATCCAGACTGGTGCTCTGCTCTCTGTATACTCTATCTCAATACAGAGGATGTCAGTCTGGTCACCACCCCCTCCTCCGCGACTCAAGCCAAACTCAGACAGATTTTGCTCATTTAGTTTATTGTCCCCAAAGGTGCAGTGCTCTCTTACAGTAGTATATGACACCGTTTGAAGAACTCCTCAGATTAGTGCTTTACTCATTGGTTCTTCAGGAGTCTGCAATGTTTCTCAGTCCTTTGTGTAATTATTTTTCTCTTTTCTTTATACTAATTCACCGTGTTTGCTTTGACAAAAACGGACCATGCATTTCTCTGATTGGTCTTTTACACCCATCAGAACTCTGAGAAATAAGACCAGGGCCCAGATTACGCATTTTTATATTGTACAGAAAACGTGTGTAGCCCTCGCCAGGTTAGTAATTACCACATCTGTAAATTTAAAACATGATTTATCCAGCAGACCTAAATACATACTACCCACATAATGTAAAACATATGAGATCTTTCATAGACTACGTAACATTATTGAACAAACTGTAATAACTCATCTTGAGATAACACTTCAAACTTTGATGCAAATGGCTACTCGTCCCCTCTCTGTCCACCTGTATCTCGAAGTGAAAGCACTGACTCAGGATCAGCTCTCTCTCCTCCATCATAATAATATCATCCCCATAAATCCATAAAAGCTGCATTAGAGCCCTCAACTCAGAAACGCTGACCCAGGATCCGCCCGGAAACACATGATGTCAGCAGGGATTCCCAAGGGCCAATCACAACGCAGCGTCACAGGCATCAGCTCATTATTTATGGAAAAACTTTTAACGATTAACGAGAATTAAGAGTTATGTATGGAGGAGTAAAAGTGAAGTTATACTTGGCTTAAAAAGGACTATTCTAGTAATAAACCGGATCTAAAGCCAGATTATACCAAGTACGTTTGGCGATATTGACAGATATGAATATCTTGATATTTTGGAAGATCCATCCATTTTCTTCCGCTTATCCGGAGCCGGGTCGCGGGGGCAGCAGTCTAAGCAGGGACTCCCAGACTTCCCTCACCCCGGACACGTCCTCCAGCTCCTCCGGTGGGACCCCAAGGCGTTCCCAGGCCAGCCGAGAGACATAGTCCCTCCAGCGTGTCCTGGGTCTTCCCCGGGGCCTCCTCCCGGTGGGACATGCCCAGAACACCTCCCTAGGGAGGCGTCCAGGAGGCATCCTGAGCAGATGCCCGAGCCACCTCAGCTGGTTCCTCTCAACGTGTAGGAGCAGCGGCTCTACTCCGAGCTCCTCCCGTGTGACTGAGCTCCTCACCCTATCCCTAAGGGTGCGCCCGGCCACTCTGCGGAGGAAACCCATTTCAGCCGCTTGTATCCGCGATCTTGTCCTTTCGGTCATTACTCAGAGCTCATGACCATAGGTGAGGGTAGGAACGTAGATTGACCGGTAAATCGAGAGCTTCGCCTTCCGGCTCAGCTCCTTCTTTACCACAACGGACCGATACAGCGACCGCATCACTGCAGACGCTGCACCGATCCGCCTGTCAATCTCCTGCTCCATCCTTCCCTCACTCGTGAACAAGACCCCGAGATACTTGAACTCCTCCACTTGGGGCAGAGACTCACCACCCACCCGGAGAGAGCAAACCACCTTTTTCCGGTCGAGAACCATGGCCTCGGATTTGGAGGAGCTGATTCTCATCCCAACCACTTCACACTCGGCTGCAAACCGCCCCAGTGCCTGCTGCAGGTCCTGGCTCGAAGAAGCCATCAGGACAACATCATCCGCAAACAGCAGAGATGAAATCCTGTGGTTCCCAAACCAGGCCCCCTCCGGCCCCTGGCTGCGCCTAGAAATTCTGTCCATAAATATAATGAACAGAACCGGTGACAAAGGGCAGCCCTGGCGGAGTCCAACATGCACCGGGAACAGGTCTGACTTACTGCCGGCAATGCGAACACAGCTCCTGCTCCGGTCATACAGGGACCGGACAGCCCTTAGCAAAGAGCCCTGGACCCCATACTCCCAGAGCACCCCCCAAAGGACACCACGAGGGACACGGTCGAATGCCTTCTCCAGATCCACAAAACACATGTGGACTGGTTGGGCATACTCCCATGAGCCCTCGAGGACCCGATGAAGAGTATAGAGCTGGTCCAGTGTTCCACGACCAGGACGAAAACCACACTGCTCCTCCTGAATCCGAGGTATTTTGGAAGAGATTATCACAATAGTAATTATTTTGAAATCAGCATTAAAATGTGCCTGCAAGTGCCTTGGTTCAGGTTCACATTTCACACAGATGTGAATGGACTGTAAAATTGCTGTATTTTTTTAACAGTGATTCATAGGGTTCAGCAGCATTGCATAAATGTTTGCACACAAATAAAAAAAATCCACTATGTACTACCATGAACTGCAGCAGCTATATGTAAGCGACGCTGTCAGCAGAGTCCGACAAAGGCGTCACTTTGTTGTGATGACATGTTCAGTAACATACCCTGAAGGGGCAGCTGTTGATTTAGATCAATATTGTGTTTTAAAATGAACAAAATGTAAAGTAATAATCCAGATTATGACTATACACCAGAGAACAGCACAATGTGTTTACTTTAAGAAATAAAGTGCAGCTTTTTTTGGTTAATTCGTTACACATTATATTCTTAACACTCTCATTTTGCTTATCTTCAAAAATGTAGTGATAATACTAGTATTAGTTAGTGATAGCAGCCACAGATTACACATGGAAGACTAATTTTGCTTAAGAATTCAATAAGCAATGCTTGTGAAAGGCATTGAACTCTCAACCTTCAGGCCAGGGTGGATGTCCCTACCCAATGTCTACTGAGCTACTGCTCCAGGCTGTTTGTTTTCAGTAAAGTGAGAGTGGACCAGAACATGGCGGCGCTGACACAGGCACAAGTGAAAAGAAGAAATAAATTATTCACAATCTACAGAGGATTTACCAAATGCTCTCACCTCTGCCTTTCCTCTCCTCTGATATAGGGTCAAGCTCTGCTCATCTTACTTCCTCCTCAGGCCTGTAGTAGAGGTTGTGTATTTCCATAGTGACTTATAGCATGAATGATGCTGTCTCATGAGGCTGTCTCTTGTGCATAGACACGGCGGACTAGGGTTGTCAAAAGAAGCATTGAAAATCAGATACTCAGTGATATTAAAACTAGTATTGAAACTAAATACTCATTTGAGGAAGTATCAATACTAAAAAGTCTCATTCACAGAACAGAAATGAACCTTTCCTGAATAACTTTACAATGAATCTCGAGCTGAAGACCACATACACTCGTATGTGCCCATTGGACCACTATGGAACCTACCTGAATGACTGAGAGATTACACAGATATAAGACCATATGG
The DNA here is from genome assembly GCF_009829125.3 of Periophthalmus magnuspinnatus. Lineage (NCBI taxonomy): Eukaryota > Metazoa > Chordata > Actinopteri > Gobiiformes > Gobiidae > Periophthalmus > Periophthalmus magnuspinnatus. The sequence continues at coordinate 18,303,483 of NC_047132.1, forward strand.
TAATAAAAGAGGACTAAACTAAGTCTACATCAGGACTAAACTGGGCTCAAACCAGGACCTGCACAGGTTTTCAAATGTTTGCATGTCTGAGAAAGAAGTGGCTGATATCTAAAGAAGTTTGTACAGCTTTGAATGTGATTTGGATGATGAGTAGAATGTAAAATGTGTGTGTGCATAGCCTTGATGGAGGGTGGGACGGGCTAAAGTGAGTGGGTAACAGCGTGTGTGCTTATGTGTGTGGCTGTTGTTTTTAGAATAGTATTTGAACAAAGTGGTCCTAGGTAATATCTGTTTAATTTAGTTTTGGTCAATTTACCTATATACATTGAATCTGTATTTTTAATATTTCTACCAACCTGCTCAGGGACTACAGCTCATGCTATAACCTGGCACCAACATCTCTGCTATGGCTTTTGTCTTGGTTAATGTATTGTTGTGCACTGTCCCTGTGCAAATAAAAGCACACCATACCAAACCAGGTCAAATGCAAACACATATATATTACGTGAGATTTAAAGGAGCACTTCATAACTTTTCTGTTTGGGGGTCCGTTACCTGCTTCTCCATAGAGCTGTTACTGCTTTGTTTTACAGTTTAGCATTAAACATTTATTACAGGTGCTTTTTATTGTTCAAAAATACCTCGAGAACATGCATTCTACTGTGAGCAAGATTGCCTCTCCACAAATCGGACCTGTCACTTGGTCTGTAGTTGTCACCTGCTTGTCTATAGCGATAGATCGTATTAATGTCACACTGTTGAACATTCCAGGCATTTTAATTACATCTGCATGGAAACAACAAGAAAAGGTACTTAAGATGCAAGCTTCCTTAACTCATCTCCCCTCCTCTTTTTCTCATCTTCTCTCCTTAACTTCCTCCTTTTCTCTTGAGTCTAACTGTTCTGTATTTGTTTGACAGGAACGACCCTAAATGGACATGAGCGTGTGCTGCAGTAAACATTCACCAACCGAGGACTGAGGAGCCGAGAGGACAAGGCAAGGACACAAGGGTTTAGGGAACAAGAGAGGAGTTAGGAAGCAAGGAATGAGAGTAAGGAAGCACCCAAGTTTGCAATGGAAAACGCAATGAAGACGTCAACAGCAACGAAAGCAAAATAGTAGAAACACGTACGACTGAAAAATTGGAAGTCAAAGTTTGAAATTACAGAAGAATTATACATGATAGAATGCTGTTATGAAAGAGCAACAAAACAATGGCATCCAGGAAGAAGAGCAAACCTTCTGATGGATTTTTCAACCAAAACAAGGACTAAAAGATAAAGTTTGGATCAAGATCAAAGATGCAGAAACTGTTGTATTCTCAAAAAGGACTGATGAGACAACAAAACTACCTATGACAAAGTGGATTCACGTTTGACAGGTAAAGTGTGGCATCTATAGTTGTAATACACATTGACTCATTACATTTGCACCTTAGGGCAACCAACCTGGTCTTAGTACAATACATCTATACTCAGTAGTTACCTTTATAGCTCTGTGTCTTGTAGCAGCTGTTTCCTTTTCTTGTTGGCTCTGTTCACTCCACTGTCTGCAGAATTCTCTGGCTAATTTGGCTAATTTAAGGCCACTAATGTTGCTCCATGATAGAGAAACAACTGTTTGCCTGAGAAAGTCCCAAAGGCATTTTCAGTGTTTGTGTACTCTGAATGGACTACTTATCATTACTTTTTCTGCCAAGCATTGTGATTGCAATTAGATTTGCAATTTATGTTTTAAGAATTTTAATTATTAAATACATTTTAAAAATGTCCATAAGAATTGACATTGAAACATTGAAATATGAACAGCAAACTATTACAAGAATTATATTTCAAAGCATGTTTGTACAGGTATAAACGACAGGGCTGTCAGTTTTTATGCAGGATAAGACAGGAGATTTAGTTGTTTGTGGATGAAATGATGGTAAAATGTATTTTGCTAATTGTATCCATTTAAACAGTGATTTCAGTTCAGTTGAGATTATTGTTATAACCTTATTTATGAGAAAATGGCACCTCATTTTAAACATGCAGCTAAAATGTACAGTAAAATAAATTGTTTATTAATTTTGACATAATACACTCAGATAGGCTACTCTTAAAATATTGATATCACAATATTTCATTTGTGTTATATGTCTACTCTGTGATGTGTTTGTTTTCAGACATGTCCAGTCCCAGCTCCTAATCCCCCTCCTTGCCCCTGCTCTCTGGCCCCCTCCCCTGCTTTTGTCTTAGTCCTCTGTACCTGTCCTCTCCCCCGTCCTCTGGAGCAGTGATGGCGGCCGGAGTAGCCACATGGCTGCCCTTTGCCCGGGCAGCCGCTGTGGGCTGGCTGCCTCTGGCCAAGAAGTCCATGCCCAAACCTCCTGTTGACAACTCCTCCAAGTCTGACGAGATCCTGTATGTCAATGTCAGCGGAGTACGGTTCCAGGTAAAAAATTGTTTCAAATTATTTTAAAAGTGGTTTTTTTGTGTTTAGTGTGGAGTGAATGTTTTCCACATGACTCACTCACGTGCTACGAAACGCTCATTTGTCTCGGAGACGTTACCTAACAATCATCAATAATTCAAATCATCTCAAGTTATTTTTGTATTTCAGATTGTGGAGTAAAGTAGGACTAAACTAGGACTAGACCAGATAAAACTAACAACCAGGTGTAAACCAGGACAAAATCCATTTAACCTTGTTCTAAACCAAAACCTAACCAGGTCACATCCACACTTTAACCGGGACTAACCCAGGTCTTTCTCCTCAGACCTGGAAGAACACTCTGGACCGGTATCCTGACACTCTTTTGGGCTCATCGGAGAAGGAGTTCTTTTTTAACGAGGAAACTCAGGAGTATTTTTTTGACCGAGATCCTGAGATGTTCCGGCACATTCTGAACTTTTACCGAACTGGAAAACTACACTATCCACGACACGAGTGCATCCAGGCGTTCGACGAGGAGCTGGCCTTCTACGGGATTGTACCGGAGATCATCGGGGATTGCTGCATGGAGGTACGTGTCAGATTGGGATGCCAGGATTATTTGGTCAAATTTGCAGATTATGTGATCATGACATACTCCCATACTCCCAGTTTGGGACAAGACTCATTTAAACAAACTCTGCCACTTCTTCCACGCTTTACAAAGAAATCAAGCCAACTTATAAACATTAGAATTGAACAAGCATTTCCTTGTTATCGTCATTACACCAGAACATATCAGGGCACTGGGTGAACATTTCATCAAATAAAGGATTTCTAAATTCATCATAAATGGATAATACAACAGAAAATGAGCTTCACTTTCACTTAGAAGCAAAAATCAAGTCATTTCAATTCAATCTATACTTCAAAAAAGTAATTGTAAAGCAAAGTGCATTTTGTATTAGTTATGTCTGTTATTTCCTTTATATTCCATTTATATATGTATGTACATATGTGTGTGTGTGTGTATATATATATGTGTGTGTGTATATAGGGGGGGGTGTGTGGGGGGGGGTGGGTGTGTGGGTGTGTGTGTGTGTGTATATATATATATATATATATATATATATATATATATATATATATATATATATATATATATATATATATATATATATATATATATATATACATATATTGATTTTTTCAGAAGTCTTGTACTACTACTATACTAGCTTCTTCACAGTTCGCACTGTGAATCTAGCTGTCACTCTCACACTCTAATGCTGATCATGTAGAGGGTGTGTTCAGTCATATAGCTGCTTCTATTACATGCACCATTTTTCCCCATTCACAAGATATAATATTTTGTTTTAAATTGTTTATCACCATGGCGACGTTACTAATTTCTCATCATTCCAGTTCCTGATGGTATCAATTTCTATTCCAATAATTTTTAAATTGTCCTCTCACCCACCCCTACTGTACATGGATGTATTAGACTTAGTCTAATCAATTGGCTGTCTTAACAATATCCAATCAACTGTCTCTTCCTGTGACTGAAGGAATACCGGGACCGTAAGAAGGAGAACCAGGAGCGCCTAGCAGAGGACACAGAGGCGACAGAGGGAGCAGATGCCCCCCTGCCCCCCGACAGCACGCAGCGAGAGCGCCTTTGGAGGGCCTTCGAGAACCCCCACACCTCCACCATGGCTCTGGTCTTCTACTACGTCACCGGGTTCTTCATCGCCGTGTCTGTCATCGCCAACATCGTGGAGACTGTGCCATGCCGACCACCCAAAGGAAGCGTGAAGGATCTACCGTGTGGAGAGAAGTACCAGGTATAGCTTGTAAGAAGTTTAAAGTCAGAAGTTGGAGGGAGGTCCTTTTCCCACTACTAACATGGCAAAGTGGAGTAGTCGACTTTAATTACTGTTAAGGCTGACGTGATAATTAGACACACAATAATTAAAGTGGAACTAAACACTAAAATACACACTACTAAACTGTGCATAGATTGTTTTAACAACATCGTCTACTGTTCCTAGTTATTTTTTGGCAATGTAAGTGTAAACTAGGAAAATTTGCAGCTTTCTGGTCAAAATATAGGTTTGTGGCCTGTGTGTAATTTCAAGCATTACGTGACATCACACAGGGCTGCCCTTATTACATTTGTGTGTTTGTGATTACAAACACCTGGCTGCAGGAACAGAGTTTGAAGTATGGCTCACTGTTAAACCAAGCACACTGTTCCTTATACCTCTAGACCCCGCCCCTCCTCCCCTCTCACTCACCCCTTTAAACCGTACTCTAAATGTGCGTGTGAGTTAGTTTAGGTGTTTAGTCCCAAATATATGGACAAATGGATTTCTCGAGGTACAGACCTACTACTAAAGTGTAAAGTGTTGTGTTATTGATTGTACATTTACATTTTTTGTTTTAAATAATCCTGCTTTAGTTTCAATATTATGTTTATATATTTTTTCTTCAGCAATCTATAGCACTTAAAATGTGTTATTGAGACAGGCCTAACCACCATGCCTCCAGTGTCTGCGTATGCCTGAGTGAGTGCATGTGAGACTAAATGGGTGAATGGTTCCTTGGTGTAAAGTGCTTTGAGTGCTCAGTAGAGGAAGAAAAGAGCTATTGGTTGTTTCAAACTATAGAAAGTCCTGATAGCCTTATTGCAAATGGGGGTAGTCGGTATTTGTGTATAGGATCTATGAGGTATTTTCATAACAAAAAACCAAAGCAAAATGTACAAATATTAAACTAGGGCTGGGAGATATGACAAAAAACTGAACTGAAATTTGAACTCTGCTCCAAGTCAAATACTCACACTGACAGAGAGTAGCTTCAGACCTCTCCATTAAAAACACTCAAGCTGATAATTGACAATATTATCTTGATTCAAATTAATTACACAGACCTAAGTTGAACCAGATCAGTGCTATGGGCCTAAATGCGAGTGTAAGATCATATAGAACACTGTTGTATAAATGTAACAATGTGCTTGTTGTGTACCAGGTGGCCTTCTTCTGCATGGACACGGCCTGTGTGTTGATCTTCACCTTTGAGTACCTAATGCGGCTGTTTGCTGCGCCCAGTCGTTGTAAGTTCATGCGCTCGGTGATGTCAGTGATCGACGTGGTGGCCATCATGCCGTACTACATCGGCCTGGTGATGCCGGAGAATGAGGATGTGAGCGGAGCCTTCGTCACGCTTAGGGTGTTCAGAGTGTTCCGGATATTTAAGTTCTCACGGCACTCGCAGGTAGGAGACTGTGAGACATAATGTCATTTTATTGTGTGATTATCTACCAAGACAGATCGCTGTATCAAATGTAGGGCTGAACATTTTTGGGTTCTAGTTATGATTGTTCTGACAAGCACTGCAGTACAATTAGATTTGTGATTATTGTTTTAATGATAAGATTCTGTTTAAAGTCAGAAATATAATCTGCTAAACTAGTACAAGAATCCCAAGCATTTATGAACATGGTTGTTGTTTGTAAAGGTCCAAACAATAGGGTTAGCTGGTTCTGTACTACATAAGACAGGGTATGTGGGTCTTTGCAGTTGTTTAAGTAACTTAAATAATTGCAGTGTTTACTAGGGTTAGGATAATTTTCACAAGACGAGATCGGGTCCACAAGAATAATATAAATCAAGATTTGAACACAATTTATTGTAAACTGTGAGATTAAGTTCACAGTTGTTATGGCCTCACCATTTTTATTTAATGCCTTTTGGAATGGCAGCTTTTCAAATAGTGCAACTCAGAAAGTTGTTGTTTTTTTTTTTGTCTAAGCCAAATGTAAAGAATAAAAATCTCACAAATGTTCCTTATGTGTGCACAATCTTGTGACATTTTTTTCTTGTGAGATCTTATGGATCCCTAGTCATTACTATTTGATAATTGGCACCATTCAAATTCTGTTTAATTGATTAAATTGTGATAAATCTTTCAGCCTTAATTTCAAGTAATTACAAGGAGAAATGTTCACAACTAACAACTGACGCTTAGTCTCATGCAAATAGTCAATCTGAGAACCTACTGAATCTGAGTATTGTCCTTGTTGACTGAGCACATTGAGTCTGTGCTGGTCACATGAAATGTCCTTTCTAAATAAAATGTGTTCTTGTTGTTGATGATGCAATCACCATGTTACAGATTTTACTGCATTGTTGACCCCTAATGTCAGATTGAAATAGTGCCCTACACTTTGGGTTAGTGTTAGTGACCTTTGTTTCTTGACAGGGTCTGAGGATCCTGGGCTACACCCTGAAGAGCTGTGCGTCTGAGCTGGGCTTCCTGCTCTTCTCCCTCACCATGGCCATTATCATCTTCGCCACCGTCATGTTCTATGCCGAGAAGGGAACCAAGAATTCCGACTTTACCTCCATCCCGGCCTCCTTCTGGTACACCATCGTCACCATGACAACACTCGGGTCAGTACCCCTCAAGTTAGATGTACAATAATATATTCTGTCTGAATAACATATTTTGAAACTCTTAATATTATTTTATTTTTAAGATCAAATGTAGGGCTGCATGCATTGGTAAAAAATATCTAATTGTGATTTTTCTGAGATTTAATTTGTTCTATATTTCTGACTTTTGATTTTTTATCCACATTATAATGCTCTTACCTACACGTCCAGAAGAATTGACAAAACGCTTAAGTGTGAACTGACTAACTAATGCAAGAACCACATTTCAGATCATATTTGTGTAGCAGTTTTTACGTCAAGAATAAGATAGGATTTTTTTATTATTTGCGACTTTGAGACTTAAAAAATCGCAGCCTTTGCGATTTACTAATTTCATCCATTCAAATTACTATTTCAATTCAGTTGTGATTAATCTTGCAGCCCTAATCAAATGTATGAAAATATTATTCTCTTGGAGGACAGTTATTTTTTTCAATAAATTTGTTGATACCTTTTGATCGTTGCGTTTGAAACATAAGAAACTTTGAAATGACAATTAATTACAACAAAATCCAATCCTGTCAGTTTGACCAGTGCTGCATTCGGGACCCAGGTCAAAGTAGTTGTACTGTTCTACCATATCTGAGAGTTGCAGTACTTCCAAAACTTTGGATTTGTCACCTAGGCACTACATTATTTGGATGATAACTTCTTGGATGAGAAGTTAAATTTGAATATTACCAGATGAAATGCTGGCTAAAGTGAGACTAGTTAAGAGTATATATAATGGGTTGCAGTCGGCCCATGTGCTTTTGGAAGTGTTGGCCGTCGTCATGGAAACAGCTGTGTCTTTGTGCCGTTTTTATCATGCTTTTCACACGCTTCGAACGCCTACACACATCAGATCATTACTCTCAATATTCCCCACCATCATTATTACTGATAATGTTACTGTAACGTCTCCCCATCTTCTATTGTCACCAGTTCAGCTCTGAGCATCTGGTGCCTATCATACTGGGTAGAAGGTTTGTGGTTCAGTTCTCATTACTGGCACTGCGTACTGTTGTTGAGTCCTTGGGCACTTACCATGAATGAGTGGAAGTATTCATTTGTTTTTAAGTTGTTGGCCCAGAATGAAAGCATATTGAAGAAAGAAGGCGCTCACTTTATAAAACTAATGCATTATAATAATTAAGTTCTTGTAGTTTTTTAAAAAGTGCACTCCACCAGTCTGTGTCAGTCCTGGTGTCTCTGTCGGGGAGGAAGAGGAAATGGCTGCTCTTTATAAATAATGAGGAGTTGAAGTGTTCTGTAGCTCTCCGTCTCTGATCAGGACTAAACCAAGCCAATTGCTGGTTTTCAGATGATATCATAACATTCTATGGACTCTATATTATCTAATACAGATGGGGACTGCTAAAATTAGTATTGTTAAAATGCATTTCTTTTATCGGGTTTAACATTTGTGAATTTACTTTTTAAAAATGTTTAAATTTTTAAAAAGTAAAAATTACGAGTACTTTATGATGAAATATCCAAAATATAAAAGCAGAAATGTTGAACTTGATCATTTCAATTAGTGACTAGACCCAAGAACTCACTGTATTACAAGAACTAATTTTGGCTGCCCCCATCTGTATTAAATAGTACTGGCCTATTGCATGTTGTGATGTTATCTGAAACTTTCTAAAATCTGAAAACTACTAATACTTATACTCACCACTTTACTTTGTACTAAATGTACCATGGTATGGCATTAAACTGATCTATCTTATCATTTGTTAAGTTACAGATGCTTTTGCTACTAAGAAAAAACAAACAAACATGCATTCTTGCTGTGAGTGAAGTCACCTCTCCACAGATGAAACCTTTAACTTGGCCTCGTGGCACCACCTGCTTGTCCCCATGGATACATAGATACGTTTTGTGTCATATAGTGGAACATTCCAAGCAAAGCAATAACAACCCCTTGGACACAAGCAGGTGGCAATCCCTCCACCAGAAAAGTTACATAGTGCACCTTTAAATCTATGTCAGGCAGAGGACTATCATGGCTTTACTTTTTATATTATTACAGTGATTCTTTCTACATACTGAAACCACCTGAGAGATAAGATTGTGAAATCCAATGCACAGTCCTAGTAAAAAAAAATGAGTGATTGGGAGTTAAACTTTGATGACATTTTCATTGGTCCATAGATTAGCTCTTGATGTGTATGTGACAGAAACATTGACTCCATTCACAAGGCGGGAGTAACAGAACACATGATGACTTTTGTTCATAATTTTGTGTTCAGTTTAACCATGGAAGTATAATATCTGGAAGATGAACCAAAGAGGGTATTGTTTTCAGTGGTTGTGCTCATTGGCACAAAATGCCTGAAAAGATTTTTTTACAGAAGCCTGTACTGCGTGATTAGTTCTGACCAATCAGAGCAAAAGCTGCTAGAGCAGAGCTAATGCGGGCTCAGAGCGGGGCTAGGATAACTCTTACAAAGCTAACATTTAGGTACTTTGAGGATTTAAAATTTCTAAAAAGTCCAGGTTGTGAAAATACAGAAGAATCCTTACAAAATCCGACCTTTGTGAAAGCTGTTGATGCCCTGTCAGCCGAACACAAGCAGTTTGATTTCCTAAAAAATGCATTGCGCACTACGGGAGAATTATTTCTGTGCTCCTGGAAGCTGCAGTACCTATGAAGTGGCCACTAGTCAATTCCGTCTTATCCAGTTCTTATTATAGATCCATGAGTTTAACAAAACCATGCCTATTCTTCTTTGCACCACTGATGTCCCCAGAATTGTGAATGCTCAGTTTGAATCCCAACTCTCTCGCCAAAAAGAGTAGAAAAAAATACAATCGCTTTGAAGCTCTGCACATTTTCACTAAGTAATCATTGTAATTAGCTAAACGGAGCTAAAGGAAGTCTTAAGCCCTTGATTTGAATGTGACTAATGATGACTCGGTGAAGATACAACGTGTCATGAGCTGCTCCTGTCTTATTCGGAGCTCTTTATTAGTCTGAGAGAGTATTTACACAAACACTACCACGACGCAGAGCAATAACAGACCAGATGAAACTCAGAACACACATCTAGCAGCAGAGCAGACATGCGGATTTAACATTTGTTTCACCATTTCATTACTTTAAACACAGTACAATATACTTTACCATATGTTTCTGTTGCTGATATGTTACAACCAAAGATATGATGGAATATCTTTATATTTACCTCCAAAAAGGTTTTTACTTACTGTGTCCATTGAAATCAGTTCTACTAAATGAAGAATATTAAACTTCCCATGTTTTGGGGCCCTTCCAAAAGGTGCAAGCTTCCAGGCTGTATCAGACCTTTGTTTAGACCTTTTTATTTTGGGCCAGTGTGTAAAACATGTTCTAAATGTACCATCTCAACACTTATTTTTACAATAGTGGATACACAATTCCCCACATTTAAGTCCAAGACAGTGAGTGGTGTATGCTTTTTCATATAAACGAGTTTGAAAACATTAGCCTATAGCCTATACAAATCCACTGATGTAAATAAACTTGGACAAAACATGTTACATGAATGGAGAATATATAATGACTAATTAGGACTGAGCAAAAAATGAATTAAATAAAGTAAATTTAAAGTTCAATTTGATTTGTTTGGAAGAAAATCAGTTATTTTTCCGACATTCTGTCGTAACCAGCAAGACGCGGACGTTCCGGTGCCGAGTGTCTGGTCCTCACTCCCCTTATCCACAGCAGGTGTTGTTGATTGTGTAGATGGGCTGCAGGTGCGCACAGGAGGAGCAGGAATCCGCCCAGCTCCGGAGCTGGGCAGGTGAGGGAGGGGGAAACACAGCACGGGAGGACAGCGAACAGGGATCACGACACATTCGTACATTAAAAATTGCATTGAAAATGCAATTCAAGCTACTCATTTAAGTCACAGGGCCATGTTGCACTGACTGCTTTGAAATCAGTGACATCAAATTAAATGTTGAGGTGGAAAGTTTAATGTAATAGTTTAATTTATCTCAGTCATAAAAGATTTCCCCCAATGGCTATTGGGTTCATTTTAGTTTTTAGAATTTTCTGTAGTTTGCAGAACATTTTTAGTGGTGGGAGGAATCGAAAATTGAATAAAATGTTAATTTTTTGGAGAAAAAAGTCACAGTTTTATTTTTAGGCAAAATCGTCCAGCTCTAGAATAGATTATACTTAGTAAGCTATACTTAACATACAATCTAAACACATTTACTGCTCTTCACAAACTCTTTGAATGTTTGAAATCTGAAACTGCGGCACCAATTTCATTTTGGATACATTTTGTATAATCTTAAACTTTTTGAGTTTGTCCCTGGGCATAATGGGGAGTCCAGAGTTATGTAACAGGTCAGTTTGATATTTAAGAGTTAGAGGTTATGGAAATGAGCCCTTCTCATTCCTGTTTTAGCCCCGTTTCATTCCTGTTCCATTCCTGTTTCAAGCCTGTTTCAGACCTGTTTCAGCCTTGCTTCTGTCCTGTTTTAGTTCTGTTTCTGGTCTGTTTCAGCCATGTTTCAATCCTTTTTCAGACCTGTTTCAGTTCAGTTTGACTGGCTTAGTCTTGTTTCAGTCCTGGTTTAATCCTGTTTCAGTCCTGGTTTAATTCCATTTCAGACCTGGTTTAGTCCTGTTTTAGTCTTGTTGTAGTCCTGTTTCAGTCCTGTTTTAGCCCTGTTCAATGATTCATTTGTAAATCCATATTTACAGGACACACTTGGACTGGGTGAATAGGCAGGGGGATCAGGCCAAAACAGTTTCAGGAACACAAAAAGCAATGTGAACGTGCCTACTATTTGATGGTTTAAGTATTTAATATTTAAACAGCAGGACTCACATTTAGGCCTGTAATAGTAATTGTCCTGGGGCTTGTGTGTGACTGATGAGGTGGGCTGGGCACAGTGGTTCCACTTTGGGATAGTCTGGGTGGTTGGAGTTGTTGGTGGTGAGGTCTGACCAGGACACTTGAGATGACATGAGCAGTTATGAGGGCATCACCATCAGCATCAGCAGAGAACCTGTCTCCATCACTGCCCCCAGAGTGTACTTCTGTTTCTAGAGAAGATTTTCTGAAGAATCTGAAAATATAAACACAAGTTAGACAATAAAGTAGATTTAGTAAGTAGAACCACAAAAAGTATATTTAGAAATGTAATAAAAAGCTCAAGCCAAATTGTAAAAAAAAAAATACTTTGGAAAAAAAGCAAATAGCCTTTATAGCTATAGGAAAAGTTCAGTTTGTAAACTGTAGCTTATAACATACTGTGGATGAGGGGGTCTCCTCCTGTGCATCCTTGTCTTTGGGTTTTTCTCTCCCTCACAAGTCATCACTTTACCATTAAGTACAATGTGCAGTTATTTAGGTAAACTTCAGCTTTGTCTGAAGATTGTATTAATAAAATGCATCCAAACTCTGATATAGAACACCCAAGAACAACATGTGTTTATTTTATCTACAATACAAAACCAATGCTACAAATAAAATTACACTAAATATCTGCTAAAAGTCCACTAAACGTTTGATAAAAGTTGGCTAAATCATTTACAAGCTGCACTCTGGGTTTGCATGTTGTTTACTCTCTGCTGTCAGACGTGTCTGCTCATTCTCGTCCCTCCTGCAACATGCACACTTCAGTCATTACTGTAATGTCAAACTATTTCGACGCTGATAGCAGTTGGGAAAATTACTGGCTCAAACTATTTTATTTATCCAATGGTGCAGATTGGCAGCCTCGCTTCCGTCAGTCTGCCCCAGGGCAGCTGTGGCTACAGTAGTAGCTTACCATCACCAAGTGTGTAAATGAATGAGTAATGACTATGGTGTAGTGCTTTGAGAAGCTTTGAAAAAGCGCATTACAACTGTAAGCCATTATTATTATTATTATTATTTCCCGAATCTGTGGCAGGTGAAAATTTAAAGAAACCAGGAAGCATTCCGGCAAACACCAGATCAAACTAAGCCCTGGTCCTGTTTCAGTCCTGTTTCAGTCCTGTTTCAGTCCTGGTTTTAGTGAGCTGCATGGTCCAGAACAGTCAAACCTGTATCTGCTGCTGTGTCCCATTTTAATGCTTTTGGGACAACACTTCCTCCTTTAGTCTTCCTATCATTATAGGAGTGCTGACCCAAGAACCAAGTCTCAACCAGAACTTAACCAAGGCTAGTGCTAAACCAGGTTCAAACCAGATTACCTCAGGTGACGTATGGTTGTCATGACAAAGAGAAAGGGAAAATTGTATTGTTAAATTGAGTAAAGATTAGGTCAGAGGATAGCAGTGTTGACAGAGCTAACAGTAGGGGTGTGACACTTCTTTGGTGATACAATGTGGATATCACTGGCTGTTCTGTCACATATCAGAATGGACATTTTTTGGTATATTTTACAGAACTTAAGTGTGTCAGATCTGGGGAAACTTGATTATGTAATACATCTTGAGCAGGTACAAATAGCCTGTTGTAAAAATAGTGATAAATGGCCCTGTGATCCCAGCCCCAGCGAAAAAGGCTTCAGTAGCTAAATAGTGTTAAAGGCTTAAAGCTGCACTGTCACTTTTCTGGTGGACTTGTCTCCAGGGAGGTGCTGTTGCTTGGCTGGAATGTTCCACAGTACGACATCAAACCTGTGTTTCTCAATTTTTTTCAGATCAAGGACCACTTTGTTGTTAAAAAAGCAAACTGAGAACCACCAATTGTGCAAACACACCCACACCTCCAATACAAACAAAATTTAAATTAAGATTGTGCTTAATCATGTTTAATTACTAAGACCAAAAGAAAGGATAGAAACAGAGCTAAGAGAGATCACAGACACCATGACGGTCCTCATCTGTCTCCTCCTGCTTCTCTCTTCTTGACTTGAACTCCAATATCGATGTGCAGGGAATTTATGAATGGTGGGCTGCTCGTTAGCGTTGAATGATACAGAATAAATCTAAACCTACAGACTATTTCCATTTTATAACCAATTAGGCTTAACTGAAAACCTCCTAAATTAACCAACTGGACACTTGAAAAATGCAGTTTGAGCATTAAACATATCTATTTAGCAACAACCAAGATCTTTTCAGACATGACCTTTAACATGCTCTGATTAATTCCCAAATATTGTTCCACATGTTTGTCTTATGCTGTCATCATATGTGGAAAACTCTAAATCAGAGTGCTACTACGGATAAAGTAGTTTATTGTCAGACTACCGTCAGGCGTTGGCTAGTTTGTTTCATTGTTTAGATCCATGTTTCAAAGTGTGTTGGTGAATGTGGCCCCACCCCCTTAGTTGCCCCGCCCTCGTGTGTCCTGAGTGAGTCCTGGTGCAGCTGAACTCTGCTCACTGAAGGAGACACAAACTCTATCTATTATTCACTCACTGCAGACTCATTACTCTTTCTCTTGGGCCTACCCCCTACAAACTGCAGCCTACATCCTTCACTAGCTCCTACATCCTTCACTACATCCTTCACTAGCTCCAACATTCTTTTCTACATCCCTCACTAGTTCCTACATACTTCACTACATACTTCACTAGTTACTACATTCTTCACTAGCTCCTACATCCTTCACTATTTCCTATATCCTTCACTAGTTCCTACATCCTTCACTAGCTCCTACATCCTTCACTACATTCTTCACTAGCTCCAACATCCTTCACTATTTCCTACATCCTTCACTATTTCCTACATACTTCACTAGTTCCTACATCCTTCACTAGCTTCTACATCCTTCACTACATTCTTCACTAGCTCCAACATCCTTCACTAATTCCTACATCCTTCACTAGCTCCTATATTCTTTAGTACATTCTTCACTAATTCCTAAGTTCTTCACTAGCTCCTACATCCTTCACTAGCTCCTACATCCTTCACTCGCTCCTACATCCTTCACTAGCTCCTACACCCTTCACTACATCCTTCAGCTTGTAAAAACTAGTGTATTGTGTATTTTTAACTTTTTTCCTTTGCCATTGTTCTGTGTTTTTACATTCTGGTTTTAAACTTATCGGTGGTCAATAATTTTGGTTAGATTTCTTGTACAAGTGATTGATTAGTAGAAGCTGAAGGGAAAGGACTGTCTGCACAGGCAGCTACACTTCTTACTCCAGGCCAACTGTGGCTAGGAGTGCTTACCTCTTGAAATGATAAAGCAGCTATATAGCTATATAAGAGTGTAAGTTATATAAGAGTAATGCATTTTTATACTGTTGCTGTTGTTATTATTATTACAACTAATATAAAATCCAATTTAAAGCCCAGTTGGGGAAAAAGTTACAAAGCCTTTCAGTAAAGATTTAAACAAGGCTTTCAAGATAAAACTTCTATCACTTCTAACACTTCTATCACATCTGAAGGACTTTTATTTTGAAATTGTTAGCTACAGATTATCAGCAGCATTTCAGCATTTATAGACCAAAGCAATAATTAGAAATTCTCATTTGTTTTGGTTTAATCAGAGTGGAACATAATGGTGTGCACAGTTGATAAAAGTCATTATGTCCCTGATCTCGATGGAGTCTGGACTCTTTCTCATAAAACACTCTTATAAACTTGTGCACATCCTTCTGGGAAATATTCACAGTATTAATAAAAATTGAACTCAGGGGGGACAGGAAGTGAGCACACACAAACAGGAAATGAGGTGAAACTAAAGCCACTGTGAGCCGGTGTAGTCACGTTCTACTCAGTGATGGTGTAAGTTAAACAGGATTTTTAATAGAAATATTGTACATGTGCACTGTGCCTTGGTGGTTACATTGAACTGTGTAATATCTTTGTGTACTGCCATGTGTGTACTGAGGTGTAATCCAGTCTTCTGACCTCCAAAATGAGAGGTAAAAATACTCAGATCGATCAGAAACACGAGACAGAGCTAATGTTGGACACAAATAACACTTCGGTCCTGCTCTCCTATGACAGGGACAGGGACATAGTATCATTGTCTTATGCACAATGCTTCAGTCTATACTCTTGATCAAGAACTGGTCTGGTCTTATGGCCCTGACAGGTGCATAGAAATCGAAGGATTGGTGAAATATATAAAACATTCCCCAATTTTGATCTAAGTCCACCTTAGTGATGGGCCTGTATAATGACAAATGATAGTCTCAATATTTTGGGGTGAATTATGTTGTTAACAAAAGTCAAATTTTATGATTACTCTCTACCAGAAGTGTGATAAAATATTGTCTTGCATGTGGATTGAAAAATTGACGACCAAACAGCATTTTTATCAGATCTTTTTGCCAGTTTTCATTGTTTCCTTATGATATAGATGATATACTTGATATTAAATTTGCTTGTCTTCAAAACAACAATTTAAAAATTATGTTGCTGATGAGAGCATAAATACAGGATAGAAGTGAGGGAAAGGTCTACTTTTAAATAACAAATAAGGGCTACAATATATAATTTGAAGTATTGTAGCCTCGCGAACAAGTAGTACATTTACTTTTTATTTAAGGCCAATGAATACAGCTTACAGTAATGGTATATATGTTTTTTTCTGTACAAAGATAGTGCACAGTGGACACTGACCAAAAGAAAAATGCATTATATCACGTTATAGCACATTTCCACCTGTCATCCCTGGGCAGGTGGATGTAACAGTTCACAGAATCTAAAAGGAGGTGCATACAAGACCATGTCACGATACATTATCACACATAAGTTAGTAATATTTCATTTACAATTCAAGTGGTCCCACTGTTGGACCTGACATAGTATCATTTGTAGTATGGGATGGCAGTTGGAGAGGAGGAGACAGAAAAGAGGAGGGAGGACTTTGTTCTGTTGAAGGACGATCGACTGAGTTTGTTTGTCTACTCTGGCCCCAGGTCGGTCTATGGGGCGCGCTACAACCTTCACTCTTCCTCTTGTACCTCAGGTCTCCTCTCTTCTTCTTTTCAGGTTCAAACTATCCTCCCCTCCCTTCTCTCTCCTTACTCCTCACTCTCTCCTTTCCTCCTTGTCTTCCCTGTCTCCTTCACACTTTTGGTTTTGTCCACTCAGCAGTTTTGCACGTTATTCTGTCTCAAACATTTGATCTGTTCTGTTCCATCTTTATTTTCAGATTTTATATTTATCTCCTTGCCTCTCCCCTCACCTACTTCCTCCTCATCTCCTTCCTTGTTTCCTCTCTCCTCGTTTCCTCCTTTTTGTCTCCTCCCTTCTACAACGCCGTCCCTTGGCTCCTCCCAGTTGCTGCTGCTCCTCATGTTTAATTGATGAAAAGTCAATGAAATTTGCAAAAGAGAAATGGCTCTTCCATGTTTTTACTCTGGACTTAACCTGAACGCACACCGCCCTTTGTAGTCTTAGCTTAGTGCTGGTTTAGTCTTGGTTTATACCTGGTTTTGATTAAGCCTGATCAAACTAACCCAGGTTCTATCATAGTGCCTGAGTCATGTGATCTGGGTTTGTGGTGAGGGATAAAAACAGCAGTAAACCGTAAAAAAACAGAAGTGACTCCCGTTACAGTGGCTATATTTGGATGATATGGCCGGGTCTGGTTTCACGCAGAGCTCAGGATCTGGGCTCAAACTCTCATATTTATATCTGTTCCCTCACCGTCCACAGCTTGAAGTGTGGCTAGTGTTTGTGGAGAATTAAGAGAAAGTGACACAGCTAGTAGCAACACAAAGCTAACAGATAATGGAGTGTAACGTCATACCTGTCTTTTCTTTCACTTCTTGAAAACACCGTTTACTCTGTATAGTGTGGTGTAACAGTAGTTAGTTATTTAAAAGAAAATGAGAAAGAGAAAATGTTTCCCATTTTGGAGCAGCTGCAAATGTTCCTCTAGCATGGTCCAAAATCACTTGTAGAACTTTTAAGACAGAGGAGTAACAGCACATGGTGGCTGAATGGCTTCACGGCAAGAAGGTTGCAAGATCAACTACAGGTCTGCTCCGGCCTTTCTGCGTGCAATTTTTACCCCATTAACACAAAACATGCACAATAGTTAAAATCCTCCTGCCAATGTGGTCTTGACCAAATCTAGCTCAAGATCTGGAGATGGATCCACAGCACCCACTTCACCTGTCTGTTGACCGTAAAGCTTTGAAGAATGGGTCAGAGAGATGGGAGAAAGAATTTCCCTCATGAAGGATTAATAAAAGTATACCACTAGCCATGGGAAACAGTTTAGAAGTTCCTGGTCATGTCTTTGATATCTTTACTTCACATTTCAAATCTCACTTGCAACAATTTTTTTCCTCATCTCCTTCTTCTTCTCTTTTTCCTAACTTTGTCTCTCCTCTCTCCTTGTCTTCTCCCTCGGTTGTTTCCTGTGCTCCCTCTTCTCTTGTCCTAGTCTCCTCTCTCTTCTCTTTTTCCTAATTTTGTCTCTCCTCTCTCCTTGTCTTCTCCCTTTCTTGTTTCCTGTGCTCCCTCTCCACTTGTCCTAGTCTCCTCTCTCTGCCTCTTCTCCTCATGTTTCTTTCCCTCCACTTCTCTCGTCCTTGGATCCTATCTGATCCTGAAGTCCATTATCCACGGTGCGTTTGTGATTGGCTGAGTTCCCCAAGGCAGACACAGATCGGTTGATTCGATTGGCTGAGCACTCACTAATGGTATCCTGTCTTCTCCAATCACATCAGGTTTTATCTACCTTTTGCCCCACCAACTTCCATTCTCAGTTTTCCTAAAAATGTCATTAAATGCGTTTTGGGTAGACTAGACTTTACTATCTGTGTAGAGTTTTTTTTGGTCCTGATCAGGAGGAAATAAATGAACCCTTAGTTTTGACATTAGGAGCTTTCTTCCTCTGTATTCGACCCACAACTTTCAATACCCCAATTCCAGATTTAGTATCTAGTGCTTTATCTATCTAGTGCTGTCATGATACAAACATTCAAACTCGATCCTCCTGATACTACGGGAGACTTGATACTCAATACCAACTCCAATACCATAACAACCTTCATTTAGACAGTAGAATGTGATCATTAAATCATAGTACTTTCTTTTTGTTAGAGCTCAAGATTATTCTAAAGCTCTGACTTTTTTAGAGTATTTAAATAATAAATAAATTAGTTTAAATACTAATTTTAGTATTGATTAGTATCAGATTTTCAACAACTGTGCTAGTACCTAGTATGGACTTGGATAGGGCTGAGTATGTCAAACATACCTAGTAGTTATGTTAAGGCTCTGCTCTACTGTTGTACACTGGTATCATATTTTATCTTTGATACAAAGCTTTTAGTTTAGTCCTAATTTAGTGCCAAAGTTACAGCCCAGTCTCATATCAATGAGACTGCATAGGCCCTAAAGCTTATCATTTTGCTCAAAAAGGTCTTTTTAATGGCATTCATGAGAATTATTAGTCTTTTTAGGATTTTATAGATGAATGCAGTATAAGTGTTGGAAAAGTTCAGCTATTGTAAACCATGTTGTTGAAGTGCCCAAACAACTCACAGTGGTACCGAGCCCTTTTCCTGGAGCTACTCTCAGCTGATGGAAGGGTCAGGGGAGGACAGTAGATGTCTGGGACAGTCCACTTGGTTCTTTCTTTATAAAATAGTTGAGTGTTTTTTTTCCTGCATATCTCTTGTCTCTTATAGTCCTCTGTTGTGATCTTAGACTACACCGATAAGAACTGACTGGACTGGAGGAGTTTGGGGCGTCCTCCGCTCGCTGCTGCAGTGACATAATGTTCACATGAAATTTTAATAAAGACGCTGTGAGTCATGTGACTGTTCTTTATTTAAACTCACGCAGACACAGGAGTTTCCCTCAGAGACTGGACCTGTTTAGTCCTGGTTTAGTCATGTTTGATACTGGCTTAGATCTGGTTTAGACCTGTTTAATCCTTTTTGATTCCTTGTTTACTCCTAGTTTTGTCGAGGGTTAGTCTTGCATCAATTTAAAATAGCATAGGTATTCATTTGCACAAAAAAATAGTTGGCCAGAGTTCATTCGTAGCCTGATTTCAACGCATCTTTATGACTAATTTTGTTTTTATCGATTTCACTCTTTTTGTCCAGCTCTGGTTTAGATCTCATGTTATCTGTTTTTGCAGACTCACTCCTCTCTCTTCTCTCCTCCACTTCCTGTCTCTCGTCTGTTCATCCACTGGTTTTTTGGCTCAGTTTCAGCTCTTGTCCTCCTCCTCTTGTTCCTGTCTTTCTCCTGTCCAGCTTTGGAAGAACTGATGAGATAATAATGGGCTCTGAAATGAGACAGAATCAGAAATACTACTCCATCTGAAAACTCCTTCACCAATGTCTCTGTAGTCTTAGTATGAAGCTTGTTCTAACTGGAAGGGCATTTGGCATAAAAACTGCTCAAGTACACTGGTTCATTGCAGCATGTAACACAATAAAAAATATATTTACCTACATTTGTTAATAATGGATTTACTAGCTATCTAAATTCAGTACAAGGACTATTCTGTTATATTAAGCCTGATATGGATATGTGTAAATACTGGATCCTGCTCTGTGATTGGTCAGATTTGACGTCTTAAACATCAGTGGAATTATAGCCTCTCCATTTCCCATCTTGTATGCAAATGGTGGTGGTCACATGATCTCTTGCCTGATTAGCATAAGCTGATTTATGGACCTGAAATATCACTAAAGCCTCTCTCAAGGGTGTAGTCTTAGTAATGTGAAATGGAAATATTTTTTGTTTGAATAGAACTTAATAAGGCTGAATGATTTGGGAAATTGCAAATTTTCTGACAAGCTTTGCGACTGGGCTGATGTTTAGATAATAGGATTCTGATCAAAATTAACATTTTAAACATGGCCAGGAGAATTGAAAAAAGAAGTATGAGCCAACAAACTAATACAAGAATGACAGGAGTGAACTACAGGGTTAGCAGTTTTTATACAGAAGAAGAGGATATTTTGTTGTTTGTGGAGGAATTTATTCAAAAATTGCAGTCTTTGTGATTTGCTGATTGCATTTTTTCAGATTGTTCTTTTGATTCAATTTTGATTAATCTTGCAGCTATAGCAGTTGGTTATAGATGTTTTAGATATGTAACAAGCTTGTTTAGCCTAGTCTTCTTTTCTTATTTGTCATATTTACTGTGCGTTACATCACTACTTTTATTCTTTACAGTTAAATATAGATTTCTTTATTGTACTTTCTAAAATGGTAGCCAGAGCGTAAACACAGGTCAAAGGTCAAATGGATGTATGGAAGCCCGTAGGCTCAAAATCAAAGCTCTTTCTCTAATGATAGTTCAACTTCACCCATCTCTGTGGCCTCTGGGTCTGTGCACATGGAAATATAGGCCAGATATAATGTTTCTATGGAAGCCATTCAGACTAGTGTTAAGGCTTATGTAACAAGAGGGAAAGGTCTATTGTATTAGACACTTTAAAAGATATACAGTATGTGACCGGGGCAGGTGACAAAAAAAAAAAAGTATTATCCCAATAACAATTCAGGTGTAATTGTTATTCAGACGATATTAACCAAACAGAAATGTGTTCAAATTTGTCTTAAATGTATTCTGTAGTTTGAGGTTCAAGTATCAGACAAACGTGAAAGTCTAAGTTTGGTCAATTTAAACTCTTTTTACTGAATTTTATTTATTTTGCTATAAATGATATACTCAATAATATTACTGATATAAAACTTAAATTTGAAATGAATGTAAACTTGTCAGTAGTTTACATCAGAAGTGTAGTAGTACTAATGTAGAATGTGGGGGAAAAAATCTATTCATTTAATGGACTGTGTCATTTAAGAATGGGCCATGCACAGTGTCCTGGAAAGGAGCAAAAATGACATTACATTACAGTACATTACCTCATTATAATTTGAGAAAAAAGTTAAGAATTCTGGACAGTAAAACCCAAATTTTAAATATCAAAAATAAAAACATTCACAGTTTATTGTCTCATTGTCCTAATTGTTGAATGAAAACTTCTTACACCACACTACATCACTGCGCACCTGTACCTACTCTCCGACTCCGTTTCATTGCTTATTAAAATAGTTGACAGTGATTCTCTTTTATTAGTTGTTGTGACATTATGTTGTCAGTTGTTTTTAAGCAGAGGCGTGAGATCCAGTGAACTGGATCTAAACTGTCTGGTCTATACTTACATTAGGCTTGCATGCCATGCCTTGTATTGTACTGTGCATGTACTTCAATGATGCAGTAATCGTGTTAGTACTGCTGTGTTGGACCGATATATGAGCAGTGCATTAGGAGGTGCTGGTAGGAGAGAGATAGACATGCATTACACTTATTTAGATTGGGACAGGTTATAGTTATGTTGTTTTGTTCATAGAGCAACTGTGAAATATATGCAGAACACATTTTTATTTTTTGTAAAAAGTAATGTCAAAATGGAACTGATATGTTGCTCTTTGCCAGTTGGCTGATTAACACCCATCAAGCCTTCAAACTTTTGCTGTAAATTGTTGTGTTTTTTTTCAAAAATTGGAAACTAGACAGGAGCAGCACTTGCAGTATTTGTAGTAGTAGCAATAGTAGTACAGTGATAGCAGTAGCAGGTGGTTGTAGAAGTAGAACAGCTAAGTGGGTCTGAGAGAGACTTGCTGTGTTAATGGCTCTCGACTCTTTCAAACTTTAACATAAAGTACACAGTTAAGTAGCAGCACAGACATGACTGTCCTGTTTTTGAGTCTACATGTAGAGGTCTGTACAGATGTGGGGGTCGACCTGTACATCACATCAGCCTTGTTTTATGACGGCTAATTGTTTTTTCAATCTTTGAACAAGGAATGTTTTTATGAATGAACGAAACAACCAAAGTTTAATGTGCACTATGTAACTTTTCTTGTGGAGGATCTACCACCTGCTTGTCTCCATGGAGATGCTATTGCTTTACCTGTTATGTCCCACAGTATGCATTTATCTAAAGTATATTCAGTCAGTTACAAGTGTTTTATGGCTGAAGAAATACCTTGACAAACATGCATTCTTACTGTGAGCTGGGTTGCCTCTCCACAATTGATTTAACCTCATGGTGTCTCGTGCTTGATGGATAGGTCATACTGCCATACTGTAACATTCCACACAAAGCAATAATATCGCCATAGAAACAAGCAGGTGCCAGACCGTCCATCAGAAAAGTTACTCTGTGCACTTTTAAATAAGTTAGCAAGTGTATTGCAATATTTATTTACAATATGCTTTATTTACAATATTTATTTTCTCTGTCTCTCTTTCTCTGTCACGCTCTCCTCTCTCCGTCTTTCTGTTTTTGTGCCTGTCTGTTTCCTCTTTCTCTCTGTCTCCATCTTCTCTCTTCCTGGTACAGGTATGGGGACATGGTTCCTGGCACCATCGCAGGGAAGATCTTTGGTTCCATCTGCTCCTTGAGTGGAGTCCTGGTCATAGCCCTGCCTGTCCCTGTCATCGTGTCCAACTTCAGTCGAATCTACCACCAGAACCAGAGGGCTGACAAGATGAGGGCCCAGCAGGTCAGTTTGACGAAGAGAAAAAGTTACTGAGTTCTGCTTTAATATTGTGTTTTTTCTCTCTTCTCGCTTCTATTCAAATACTTTTTTATCTTGCAGAAAGTGCGTATGGCCCGGATCCGAATGGCAAAGAAAGGAACAGCCAACGCCTTCCTGCAGTACAAGGAAGATCGAGGAATAGGGGTACAACTCCACTACTACTACTATTGCTACTACTACTACTACTAGTGGTGGTGGTGGTGGTATGTCGGCTGAATCTGAGCCTAACAAGCTGCTTTTGCTCTAAACTAGGACTTAACAAGTATGCCCTTTTCAAACCCAAAGCAAAACCAAGAATTTATGTTTATTTTGAATGGTGCATACATTATGTAACTTTTTCTGCTAGTCTGGATGGAAATGTTATCACTTTGCCAAGGATGCTCCACAGAATGACAGTAAAGTTTATTTTCATAGAGATAACCCGATGACCCCTCTAGGACAGGTTTCAGGTTGGTTCTGAGGATAAACAACCCTGCTCATAGTAAAAAAAACAACGTGTTTTTCAATTAAATAAAATCCCTGTAACTGAATAAATGCTAGATAGAAGTTTAATGGCATACTTTGGAGCATTCTAGGCAAAACAATATCCATGGAGACACCAGAAAAGTTACACAGTGTACCTTTTAGCTGTAGATATAATCCCTGCTTTGTGCCAAGTGAATGTTCTGAGACACTCAGGTAATGGATGTGCTGAAGTTGGCGGCTGTCCAGTTCAAGAGTGATACACATATTTCATTCTTAAGGGACCTCCTTTTAAGGACACAAAATATTATGAATGCTGTTGAGGTATATGTCAGAGAGGAGTGTGGTTAATGCACACTTTATAGCCCCCACAAAGATTTTTCTGACTAGTTTATTTAATATTTTTTTAATTAGATCCATCATTTTACCCTAGAGTAGATGAGAGGAACGCGCTTCAAAGTGTAAATAGTTTTGTAACTCTAAATCGCCCTCTAGTGGATGAGTCAAGTAAATGTTTCTACAAACTGCCAGAAATCCAGAAGTCCACATTTACCAGATAATTAACATGATTGGCGACATTACAGTGACATTATACACAATCTTTCATTTATATTTATTATATATATATATATATATATATATATATATATATATATATATATATATATATATATATATATATATATATATATATATATATATATATATATATATATATATATATATATATATATATATATATATATATATATATATATATATATATATATATATATATATATATATATATAAAACAATAACTTCCATTATTCTTGTGTCAAATAAAGCATGTTGTCCTTTAAAATGTGTTGGAGACATATGATAATTGCATATTATACTGTAAGTGTTATCATTATGGATTGTCCACCATTGTCTATGGTCCTGATGAGAGACAAAGATGGAGAGAGGCTAAGTCAGCTTCTGGAACTGAACCAGGGCTAACAGCACTTAGGACTTTAATTTAGACCACCTTCAATATGCACACTACAGAGGAGAGAGGAGAGGAGACAAGGAGAAGAGAGAGGAGAGGAGAGAGGAGTAATGCATGATAGGACCTACATCACTTAGAACTTTAATATAGGTTCAGTATGCTCACTACAGAGGATGTGAGAGTGAATGAGTGACTGGACTGTGCTTGTTTGTTGCTTCAAAACTATAGACTCTTGCTTACCAAATTTTATATTTAATCTGAGAGTTGCCAGATTGACTGCTTTAGGCCCGAATAAGTATCTCCAGTGTATTAATGTTTATGAATAAATGTAATATTTTTTTAATGTGTGTTTTAGGACCGGGACAGTGACAGCACAACAATGTGTGTGAAGAATAGATCCACATTTGAGCATCAACACCATCACCTGCTGCATTGCCTTGAAAAAACTACTGTAAGTACTGTGAAAGTACTACTAGATTGCTACAAACTGTAAAAAAAACAAAAAAAACAAAAACAAAAAAAAAAAACACTCTAAGAACTAACAATAGTACTACAAACTACTAAAACTCCTTCTTCTCTACACCTTCCTTCACACTTCAAGTCTTCTTCATCTAGGCCTCTTTTTTCCTCACAGCTTTAACTTAAAGATGAGATATTACATTTCTATGTGGTATTAAATGTTAACACATAACAACTTCATAAACATCAGGTTTGTGGCGTTATAATGTACAGTTTGCATTATGCTTTTGCATACTTATGTAAAATGACCATGTGGGATCATGGATGACGTGAGGGAACAGGGTATAACATGGTAGAAAACTCCAAAAAAGTTGATTTTGCATAATACCCCCTCTTTAAACACACATTCACTGCTCCTCCTCATTCCTTTGTCTTATTTTCCACAGAATCACGAGTTCACAGATGAGATGACCTACAGTGAGCTCTGCATGACGGAATCTGCCTTCAGGACGAGCCGCAGCACCTCTCTGTCCAGTCAGCAAGGGGCGCACAACAACTCCACAGGCTGCTGTCCACGCAGGGCCAGAAGGAGAGCTGCCATGAGACTGGCCAACTCTACGGTGTCTGTGAGCCGAGGCAGCATCCAGGAGTTAGACACTCTGCATTCAAAGACCACCACCATCACACCACAAACGTAAGAGGGCTAGCCAAAAGGGGGCAGCACTCACTGCTAGTTACTACATGCACACCAAATCCATCAGACTTAAATATCCTTACTAGTCAAACTGCGCAATAATACTACTAGGTCTGGGTGATTTGGCGATAAAAATGGAATTGTGATCTCATTCCTGGGACAATCTGATATTTTGGTAAAATTGCCATAACGAGATTCCTTGCTGTTTATGTCTATGGTCACAAACAGACACTTTCTACTATCCACTCCTTCTATTTTTCATGCTTGGAGTGAGTGACAGGTGGATTTAATAGTGGATGAGAGTAAACATTCAGAAACAGCGGATAGCTTTAGTTACCTCCTAAAGATTCTATAAAGGATAAAAAAAAACATGACGGGATAAAATCAAAATCATGATCTTGCTCTAAGAAAATTGTCATATGAATTTTCTGGCAGGGTATAGAGGGTCTTTTAAAAACATCTAATACATTCAGGTAGGACTAAAATAAAAAAACAACAACTAGTGAATCAAAACATACATTTTTCCACTTTTACCATCAGTTTCAGAGTTGTTTTGATTCATGTAGGGTCTTTAATGAAAACTTGCTAACAGTATCATTTCTACTCAAATATTAACATAAATGGCCATTAGATGGCTTTTCTACACCCACTGCACTTCCCACATGACACTGAGGAACCACTAATAGACTCTGAGAGACCACTCACCCATTGACACATACATTCATACACCAGAATAACAGATAATAGAGGTAAGGTGTGTATTAATCAAGGACCTAAAAATGATATGCACTGTTGGGGATGAAGTTTGAACTGGCTAACTTTTAATCTAAGTTACCATGAGTTTGTAAAAAAAATGTTGTCAGATCACATTAGCTAACTCGTCCTTCCTCCTTTTTCACTCCCTCCTCCCCTCTTTCCTCCTCTTTCTCCCACTCTCCCCTCTCTTAGTCGCTCCAGTCTGAACGCTCAGCCCACAGACCTGAAGTTGAACTGTGGGGAGCAGGACTTCACTGCAGCCATCATTAGCATCCCCACTCCTCCGGCTAACACTCCAGACGAGAGCCTCCCCCCCTCTCCTGCTCCTATTCCCGGGATCCTCCGAAACACCAGGGCCACTGCATGTACCTACGACACCTTCAAGATCTCCTCCTTATAACGCACCTCACTCTCCTGCCATTGAACTGGCCTATAGTCGCACAAAAATAGGCAAAAAGAGGGCACATGACTGCAAAAGACTGGAACAGAAGGATGGAGGTGTGAGTGGAGGCCATTTTGGACAGGTGGGAAAAAAGGAGAAATGCATCTTTTGAATAATCAAAATTCATGAAGGTCATGAAGAAGTTATTTTGGTCAAATCAATGCACTAATGGCATCCAACTTATTTTCTAAAAAATTCTAATATATAATTAAATAGGACATGCATAAAGGTATGTTTTGATAGGGTTTGGCAAAGAATATGATGACCACATTTATCAAAGAATCTAAGTGAAAAAAGTCGAGACTTGTCCTGGGAATGAATAGATGAACATTATATGTTGTACCTGAAGCCTCAAAAGAGTCATATCTTTCTAAAAATTACGTGTAATACGTGTAATTATATATATTTTTTATTTTGGGGAGAATTTGGTAAATCCAAAATGGCCTTCACAAACATAAGAATGCACAGTGCGAGTATAATCATCGGTTTGTGCTGCCGCAGTGGACTGGAGTCAGTGCCTGTATTTTCCTAAGCCATAAGCAAGCCTGTCCCTTTGAAACCTCTTTAACTTGTGGCATTAAAAACAGGGTATTAAATATGAAAAATAAGCTGACACATAAAATGGACACACAACTTGGACTCAAGTGAACCTCCTCAAGCCTTGACCAATTTATTTTGACACAACACTTATGCACAATGTCTAACCCTTGCACAAACTCGGGGAGAAAGAAGCTGGATTTGATGGCACCAAACAGAAAAGAACTCAAAGCAGATCCAGAATGGATGACAACAAAGGACAGTGGTTGGATTATGATAATTCATAAACTTTGAACAAGAATGAGGAATTCTATTTGGCTTGAAAGTTTGTTATAAAAAGATGTTTGAAGATATTTGTAGGCCTATTTAGACAAAACTGTCTGCAAACTTTATTCGAAAACTGTGAAAGGATCCAAAATGGCTGCCAAAAGACTGGATTCAGGATTGTTTTTGCATTTTTCTTTCCGCTTAAACTTGGAATAACGCCATTGTTTTGGGGAAGTATTAAGCTGACTTTCTATGGACCCAAAATGGCCACCAATAGGTTGAAAGAATTCGTTCACATTTCTTATCAGCCCTTGGAGTTTCAAGAAGGATAATGGATTATAATATTGGATCAATTGTGGAGTGGATAGGTGAATTATGGAAAAGAACTTTGCTGCTTTGACCCAAAATAGCAGCCAAGAAATACTAGTTTAATTTTTGCCTTTTGCTGCAAACTCTCTTGACCACAACGGGACACTGTATATTTTGGATTTTACTTAGAGTCGAAAAATGGAGACATTTCCTGTTTGAGAACTAGCATCAGCGAAGAAAAGCTAAAACTGTAGTTAAAGACGCATGAATCTTGTCACCTCGAATAGTCTGCTGAGCCTGGATACTGTCAAACAAACGCCTTTTCAAAATATGCAACTTTACAACTCTAGCAGGAAAACAGCATCAACAAAGTATATGAGAAATATCAATATTATAAAATAATATCTGTCATAATGATCATATGAACTGTGTGGTGAGTGGACACATTTCTGCAATATTCAGAGGAAACGCTGAGGACGAAAGCTCTTAAACTATAAAACATTTTAACGGTTACAAAATGTTTAGCTCAATATCAATTTTGTTTTTAGAAATCACCTTTTAAAAATACTCTATGTAACTTTTCAGGTGGAGGGTCCATTACCTGCTTGTCTCCATGGAGATGTTATTGCTTTGCCCAGAATACCGTTTATTCATGACATGCATCTTCAGTGGTAAAACAACATGCTTTTTACTGTGAGTGGACTCGCCTCTGACATTTAGGTTGGCGGAGTGACATCACCTGCTCGTTTCCATGGAGATAGATAAGTTTAATGCCATACAGTGGAAGATTCTCAAAGCAATAACACCTCCCTGAAGAAAAGCAGGTGGTGGACCCTCTACCAGAAAAGTTTTTTTGTCCACCTTTAAAATTCATTATCACATCCATATTAAAGAGACAAAATCTAAATGAATTAAATTAGAGTTTAGTCTTTATATCTTCTGATATAATAGATAAATTATTATCATTTTCAAATTTGAAAATACAATGAGAGCTCATCCCAACGTTTCTTCTGTCAGTGACATTATCAAATGAGAAGAAAAATCGTACATATTGTAACATATTTTGTATCATAAACATCACCTGCATCTTCCAATGAATCCTGAAAATAAATAAAATAGGAGCCGTGCGTGTCCGGACATCCTGCATGAACCTCATAGAGACAGTAGAAGTAGCACTACTGCCATAGACCAGGACCAGGACTCAGACCAGGTCTAAATCAGGAGTGGTATGTGATCATTAAGAAGAGTAAACATCCAGGTTTCAGTTTTTATTTACATGTACTGGACCATACAGTGGTTCAAATACATTGTGCTTTGTTCATCACTCACCAATTCTTTCTCTGGGTGGGACAGAAGGATCAACAATGTAACAGGTTTAAAAGCTTCAATATGAAATGTTAACAGTATGTGGGACCTTTAACCACTGCATCTGCTTGAAACATCAAGAGAAACTGATACCAGACCTGTAATGAGTCAGTTTCTCTAGTTGTCAGGAGATGGAGCCATTTAGGTCATTTTGATTTGTGAATGAGACACATTCAAAGGCATGTTCTTTCTAATTAATAACTTCTGAACAAATTTATACTCCATATTTATGTTTGCTTCAAAGAAGACACATTATGCTTTTGGGGGCATTAACTACTACTACTAATATAATATAACATACAACAATTATTATCGTACATTCTTTTAATTGTAGAACACAATGCTGATCTATAATTGCTTAAAAATAGAAATGAGTGGACTTTCTGTTCTTAACTGCAGAACTGCATCATAGTGGCATTTCATTGAATGCAGGACAATACAGGATGCTCAAACATGTATGAAACAAGTGAAGTGAACACCATTATGTATGGTTAAAAGCTTATAAAATTTTATCAGGTCCTGGTCTGGTCCTGGTCTGGTTCTGGTCTAGTTTTGGTCTGGTCCTGGTCTAATCCTGGTCTGGTCCTAGTCTAGTCCTTGTCTGATCATGATCTGGTCATGGCATGCTCTTTGCCCTGTTCTAGTCCTGGTCTGGTCCTGGTCTGGTCTTGGTCTGGTCTTGGTCTGAACCTCGTCTGGACGTGGTCTGGACCCGGTCTGATCCTGTCTGGTCCCATCACGCAGAGCTTTGGTTCTGCTTTTGCATGGGCTTTAGTTTTTCCTGTTTCTGATTTGTCTGCACCAAAAAAGATTTTTTGTCAAAAAGTCAGAAAAAAGAGACACACAAGATACAAGACCTGTTAGGACCTGGTTTAATCCTGGTTTAGACCTGGCTTAGTTCTAGTTTTGGTCTTGTGGGTCTGCAGTTGCATGTGTGATACCGTTGTAGGTATATTAAGACTCCACTCTTTTCTGTAAACACATTTTTTTGCCTGTTTTTTTTATATTTTACTGATAACTTATAGTTATTAAATTATTATTATTTTTGCGTTATTGATGTTAACATTTTTTTATGTTGTCCAACTTTATTGGAGAGATTCACAATGAGCAAATACAGTTTTTTTTCTATTACAAACAACTGCACAAATGCTGTTTTTTAAATATTTATTTAAATTATTGTGCAGAAGACATCTGACTTAATGTGCCCCAATATATAGTTTTCATCTTTAGCAAAGACCATTTTTTGTGTGTACATTCTTCTGTAAAATCTAGATTTTATTTAGTCATGGTTCAGAACTGATTTAACCTTAGTTTAGGCTTTGCTTTGGTTGTGTTTAGTCTTGCTTATTTTCTGGTTTGGACAAAGATGCTACCACTGTTTCCAGGCTTATGTTGTGAGATTGTTGTTGCTGTTTTTTTTTTTTTTTTAATTTTGTTTTTTCTTCAGATTTTGACTTATTTGTTGCAGACAGTAGAGTGGAGTTCCATGAACAGATGAATGAAAACACTGTCAAAGCACAGAGTGTATATTCCATTCCACAATAAAAACTACAGGACCCAGAATGCATTGTGCCTCTTGTCCCTGTTTGTTTTCACTATAGCCTGTATTTTACAAAGAAATACTATTACTTTCTGACGCCAACAGAGACCCACTGAAACCATCCTCTTGCTCCTTGGGACAGGGGTTCTCAAAGTGGGCAGAACCTAATTTGCTCTTTTCAGTCAGAATGGTTTATGTGACAAACTACATCCTTTTACCACACACCGAGGGGAATATTTATTGATGCAGGGAATAAATTAAAAGTGCAAGCTAAAAACAACAATAGATATCTGCAGATAGCACTGATGCTGCTCCTATAAAGCCATAAAAATCTCATTGCTACTCCTGATGATGATGAGGAGGAGGTGCTTCATCTCTATCTGCATGTGCCTGTGTAGCGAAGATGAGGATGATGATGAGAAGGATGATGTTGATGAGGATTGCGATGATGATTATGATGATGGCAATGACTGTGTTGATGATGATAATGAGGAGGAGTATGCTGACTATGATGATGATGATAATATGATGAGGGTGACGATGACTACTGATGATGAAGATGATGATAAGTATGATAATGGTTAGGATGATGATAACCATGTTGATGATGGTGGTGATTATGATAATGATGAGAAAGATGATGATGATGATGATGACTACAATGATAATGATGATGAGGATGACTGTTGATAATGAGGATTATAATGATGGGGTGATGATGAGTGTTGATGATGAGAAGAATGATAATGGTTAGGATGACAATGATGGTAACTATGTTGTTGTTGTTGTTGATGATGATTGTGGTGATGATGATGTTGATGATTATGATGATGATGATGATGAATGTTTTTAGTGTTAAATGTGAGGCCACCTTTTTCTCATTTTACCCCTTCTAAGCTATGAATATAGAAACGTGACTGAATGTTAATTGATGTCTGTCACAAATGTAAAAACCCTTGCAAAAGCTGATGAGCATGAAGGCCTTCTGGTTTTCACTCTACACCTTTACCCTGTAGTGTGTGCCATCTTCCTCTTCTCCTCTTTCTCTATATCTCCATCTCTATATGTATGTGCCTATGTGATATATGACGACGATGATGATGATGATGATGATGTTGACAATGATGATAACGATGACAGTGGTGACAATGATGGTGATAATGATGTTTTTAGTGATCACAGTGAGGCCACCATTTCCTCTTTTTTTTTGTTACTGCCACCACAGAATGGGACATTATGTGTCTGTCCTAAATGTTAGGGTTTGAGTGTTGCAAAAACTGCTAAGAATGAAGTAACCAGAAGCAAAGTCTTCTGTTTCTCATGCTACACCTTTACTTTGCATTTGTAAATCTTCCTGTTCCCTTTCTCTACATCTCCATCTATGTGCATGTGCCTGTGTGCTCTTAGACTCTCTCATGTAACTCAGCTGTTCAGAAATAACTTCATCCTCCATCAGAGTCCCACATGGAGTACCTCAGAAGATATCTGCTGTGGCTGGTGCAGGTGTTGGTTCGGCGCTGGTTCCTTCTGTTCACTCTGTTCTGTCTGTACTACTACCATGTACGATTGGACAAAGATATGAGGTGTTCATGTAAGTCCCAGGACAAGGACTGCTGGGTCTACCTCCTGGTCCCCGGTCTAATTCTGACTGTGGTCCAGCTCTGGGTGGACCTGGTTTTCGCTCGCAGTCTGAGATATCTCTGTGGAGGTGCCCAAGGTATATCTGTCACACTATAAACAATAATATTAGGTCAACTGAATTTTGTTTTTTCTTTAACCCAAAGCATTTTTTATTTGCTTGCTGTAAGGTGGAGTGGTTAAAATAAGGCCAGATTTATTTAAATTATTATAGAGGCAATTTACATTCTGTTTTAGCCATTTTATTGGGGGTGTTCTGTCTGTATGCCTATGGTTGAATCTTCAGCAGTTGCCATGATGACTCAATGCACACATTATGTAAAATGTAAGTAAACAACACAATTTCTAGAGCCTGTGATCAATACAAGGATTCATGGTCCAGTTTAGGTGTTTGATTTTCAACAAAAAGGTGAAAGAGACTAACTGAACTGACTAATGCCAGCTAACTTGTGACCGTAATTTTATGTGTGAGAAATTTGTTTAAAAACACAAATCATGTCACTTGTTATAGTTCCAACTGAGTTTTTTCTGGTCACACAGAACGGGTCAGACTAAACAGCATGTACATAAATCCAATACAAGACTGAAAGGTATAATGATAATCTGATGATATATATGTCAATAGAAATGTGCTAAATTGTGTCTGTAAATGTCTTGGCTTGTAAGTTTATATTCTTTTTTATCAATGCATTTTCAATATTATGCATAGACAATCACCCTTCTGTCTTTCCAATTTTTTTATACAGCAATAATATCATCTGCCTAAATGTGCTTTTGACAGGTGTGGTGCGGGGTAAGGTGCTCCCAGTCCTGATCAGACGGGTGCTGGAGGCCAGCTTGGTGGGAGTCCTCTGGGTGCAATCGGTGTTGTTGGATGGAGACTGGTACATATGCTGTGGGCGAGCAAACATCCGCTGTTACACTTACCCCTACAACAACTACTTCCCCGATGTGGTGAGACCGAGTTCTGATGAGATCCACAACGAGTCCCAGGTGAGAACAGAACCAGAACTGAACCATAGATTCGCAAGAGAGAGAGAGAGAGAGAGACAGAGAGTGAGAGAGGGAGACAGAGAGAGAGAGACAGAGAGACGGAGACAGAGAGACAGAGAGAGAGAGACAGAGAAGAGAGAGATTCTGATGAAATCTGCAATGAGCCCCAGGTGAGAACTACACCAGGACTAAACCGTGTCCATAGATCCACAGCCAGAGAGAGAGAGAGAGAGGGAGAGGGAGAGGGAGAGAGAGAGAGAGAGAGAGAGAGAGAGAGAGAGAGAGAGAGAGAGAGAGAGAGAGAGGTTGAGAGAGAGAGAGAGAGAGAGAGAGAGAGAGAGAGAGAGAGAGAAGGAAAGAGATAGGCAGTTAGATAAGAAGGAGAGAGAAGGAGAAAGAAATGGATAGATAGATGGATGGACAGATGTTGGATAGATCTTGAATACAGCTTGTTGGAAAGGTAGTGTCTAAGTTGTTTCTTTGGTTTGGGGAAACAAAAAGTGTGGTTTGTATTGGGCAGAAGTGAAAGAAAATGAAAATCAATGAGAAAAAAGCATAAAACAGACAAAAGAAGAAGTGTGAGTTTTGCAGAATGACAGATAGGCATTATTTTTGTTTCAAAATGATTTCACAAGGATCTGTTTCCTCCCAGGAAGTTACTGTAGCTCAGGGCTTTTTAAGATTTTTCATTCAATAACGCAAGAGGAACAGTTGCAATAAAGAACAGTTGCAATAAAGAAATTCAGATCTGTAAACATCTCCTGTTCATGGTTTTACAGTTACAAAGCTTAGTTATGTTACCCAAGTATGCAAGTAAGCTAGTCTTATTGTGAGTCTAAATTAATACAAATTACTTTTCAATGTTAAAGTTAAAACTGAAATCCTAGTGATAACTTCATGAGGACAGACACTGAAACAGGTCACTGCACTTGCATATGCTGCTGACTTAACTCTAACCATGATCAGACAGTCCCACCTACATCTACGTTTGGAATTACACCACAGATTGTGACAAAAAAAAAAAAAAAAAGTCCAAACTTAGGATGGTCCAATCACAGTCACTAATTTCTATCACTCGTGTCTCGATCAAAAGACATCTTCACTCAAATATTTTTATCATTCAGAATAAATTATGTAACTTCTTGTACTTGAGATAGATAAAAATTTAGTGCTATGCTCACTCATTTCACAGTCCTCATTTTTTACTTGTAAGCTGCCATGTTTATTTTGACATGAATGGACCATACATTATTCTGATTGATTAATTTGTCTGTCAGTCACCCCCATTGGAAATCGAGGAGACAGTATACTCTTCCAGCCACAGTGACCAGGCAAACTTTAATTTGTCAGTGTTGCAACGGCAATAGAGAATCGACTAACAATGCCAAAAGTCAGGATAACAACAGTAAATGTTTTTGATTTTTTTCTTAATAGAATGGTAACCCTGTCTTCTGTCCTCAGATGATTGGACTCCTGCTTGTGCTTGCAGTGTTTCTTGCAGCAGCCATCTTGTCCTGGTTGCCATGGGGACGCTGGTGTGCCTCTGTCTCCTCTGATTGGCCAGAGGCAGTGCTAGAGGATGTTGAGCTTACTATGGGTCAGCAAATGAGAAGCATCGCTCAAGACCAGCTTCGGACCAAACTGGACCAAACAGGAGCAGACTGGAGGAAGTGGGAGGAGGTGGAGAAAGAGTTGCTTCTTGACCAAACCAAAGCGCCAACTGAAGTCCAGACTTCGGTCCTTATGAGCTCCCTTACCAATGCAGACAGTGGATACCAATGAAAGCTAAACGAGGATTAAACCAGAATCAGGTCAGCACTAAATTGGGTTCAACTAGGGGGACAAAACAAACAAAACCATGACTTTTGTAATTGATTTACTATAAATAAATACAATAAAGTTGGGGTGAATGGTGGGAGTCTGAGTAGTGGTTTGGGCTGTAAAGTTCTACTTAGATCTACTTAGACTCAGATGACCAAATGTTTGAAAGTTTATTATTCAGTTGATAATATTATAGTATATTAGTTCATCACCCCTCTGTAACTCTGGATGCACACAACTGTACAATTCTAATGTTATTTACCCCTATCTCAGCTAGACATTAAAGACATGTATAAATGTTGTGTTTTCTTTTGAAACCAAGATGTTATCATTGCCTATGCTCCTATTCTCTATCAACTTTAAGATTATATACTCATTTGTACTTCATGATATTACTGTAATTTAAATTGTCACTAACATCAAGTAAATATATGTAAGCTACAAAAGCATAAATAAACTGTGATTTTGACCTATAGGTTCTAAGATTATTTTGCAATAACATTAATCCAGCAAGAATTTCTTCATAAGAAGACAATAAAGGCTAAGTAAATCTAATCTATTGTGAAGCACATACACTGGAAGCCTTTTTCACTCAGAAGGTGAATGACCCACAGAAGCACCATGGGCAGACCAAGTGCAGGGTACAGGCCAGGTTCTGCTGGTTCTGAGGTCTGCAAGAGCAGCTGAAGTCCTTTTGAAATGCAATGTGGTACCTTAGAGTTACTATGAGCCTGATATAGAGGCCCAAGTTATTGCTGAGCTGAGTCAAAAGGCAGATATGGCTTCCGTTTGATTTGTAAACATGTTCACAGTTTTACAAATCAAACAAACTTGTCGTAACAGTCTTGGCCAGTTGCGATGGGACCTATGACAAAATGCATCCTGGACCAGTCAGACACAGAGACTCACCCTGAGAGATAACATATATGCATTCTCCTGTTCACCTGAACGTATGCGAAGTGACCAGTCTGTCATAGTAGGCTAATGTATTGAGAACCTGTACACTCAGGAATTCAACACCAAATCACATTTAATGACTGTGTTTTTCTCAAAAACAGCACATATGCACAGAAATTAAAGAGAAGCATTTAAGTCCTGTTGTGACCTTTGGGTTTGTATTGGGTCCTTGTTTAGTCCTTGTTCACACCATAAATGGATCTTTATGTCCTGATTTGTTGCATGATGGATTGTGTTTTGGGAGAATCAATAATGCATACAATAAAACACTGACTCACAGTGAGTCAAATGTTTAAACTACAAGACAGGTTAACTTCCATCTGTTCACACGTTTAAAGTCCTCTGGCTCTGCTCCTGCGTCTCTACTCCTTATTTGTTCTAACCTCATTATGGGCACAAAGAGAGAAATGGACAAAATCTGAGCAAGTAAAATGATGATGACAAATAATCACACACATGTCAAATGACATGTTTTGACCAATAGAATACTGAAACTAAAGGACGTTTTACTGATGGTTTTATCTGTGGTGTACACCAAGACAAGTCCAGTCTGGGGCCTGACTTTCACGATTCTAACCCAAGTCCATACGAGTGAAGGCTTCTTCCCTAAAATCATTGTAACTTTTTCCTTTCATAGTCTCTACAGGAGGAGATTTGACTGCACCTGTAGCTTTCCTGAGTCCTGTGTGGTCTACCTGCTTGCCCCCTGTCTGGTCATCTGGTCCTGCAGCTTGCTGTGGACAAACTCTTTTTTAAATCCATTACCCACATGGTGAAAGAGGAAACGTCTTGCTGTGTGTCTTGGAGATGTGTCTTGGTCCGCACATTCTGTGTGAATCTGATCTGGGCCGTGTCTGTGCTGCTGGAAGGGGACTGATATGTCTTCTGCTATGGGAACAAATCTGTTCATTAAAGAAATGTAAAGAGGGTGTGATGATTTTTAAATTATTGATCGAAGAAGAGGAGAGGGAGTGGAAGAATGTGAGACAGGCAGTGAGGAGCAGATCTGGAGCTGAAGGACCACATGGACAGAGGAGAATGGAAAGCCTGCAATAAAGGTCAGAAAATCTTTGAGTGGAAGACTTTAAGAGCCCAGAGCTTTGGACAGCCACCTTCAGTATCACAGGACAGCACATGTGGAGGACACACATCTGTAAAGGACACATATCTAGGCAGGAGAAGCTTCTTTTTCAGAAAAGTTTGTGTAATTTTGATGACGCTACCAGACACCTTGTGAATGTGACAGAAATGGCTTCCAACATAAAAATACAGTTTGTTTGTTCAAATCCAACTAGAACGTCAGACTGTCCCAGTCCAGCTAGACTGTCCCAAGTGGTCCCTGGACTCAAAGGGTGTGGCGCCGAATCAATATCCAGTGGAAGACTGACAACACTCTTTATCTGTGAAACATCAGACTGCCAATAAAAGTATATAGCGACTATAATGGATTATGATCGTGTTTTTATTTTCCTATTTTGCTCTTAAATCAAGATATGAATGTTAATAACAAACCAGCCACTCGTGCAGCCACTCACGTAGCAACAGGTTGATTGACAACCTTATTGCTAAGAGCCCACTCCCTTCCAAACCAACGGTGTAAGTGGAAAGAGACCTGTACCCTCACTAACCTTGTGTGGTTGGTTGGACACCGTCATCGTCATTTGAGTTGTATTATTTTGCATGAGGGTGCCAATCTAGACAGCAAATACGTTCTATATGGATTACATTGCCTTCCAGAGAATTGGTGCACACGAATATTGAACATTTGACACAAATCAACCTACTTTGTCATATAAAGTCATGTAGCAGCAAAAATGTTCTCAAATTTTCTGTTGAAATTAATAAATGTATCCCTGTTTACCCAGAAGTGCCACCTCAACGAAAGTGCAGTTTAGTAGCATTTAGGGGCAAAAGTGGGCGGGGCATAGTGGTCCATATCTATCTGTCTTATACCTATTCTGATACAGCTCAAGATCATTGTAAAGCTATTCAGGAAAGATTAATTTCTGAATGTGACTTTTTTAGTATTGATACTTACCTCAAATAAATAAATACCTCAATAAATACCTCAAATGAGTATGAGCAGCACTAGTTCGAGTTTTGTTTTTTGTATCAATTAGTATCTGATTTTTGATATTTTTGACAAACCTAATACAATCATTACCACACTTACTCAAAAGATATCTCAATGACAGTTTTTATTATTTACATTAAGTTACATTTAAAATACCATTTTTCTACAACAAATACTACAACTTGACATTGTGTCTCTTGTGCTCCTGCTACTGGTCTTGTAGCTGCAGTCTTTGCAGGCCTAAATCCAGTTCTGAGTTCTCCACACTCTCACCCTGAAGGTTTGACAAAGAAATACAGTTGATACATTGAACTATAATGATTCAAATGGTAGCAAACATAGAGTACTAACTTGTAATAGTAGTGAGTACTGCGCCAGGGTGTAGTAGAGGAACTGGTACTGCTCTGGTGTTTGGATCATTCCTCCTCTGATCAGCAGGGGGCAGACACAGAGTGATTTTAAAAACTAGCCTTTTAGGTGTAGAAGTAGTAAATTAATTTCTAGATGAATACTAGATTAATAGTAGTAGTAGTACCTGTCCAGTCTCAGTTGACAGACAGTCTCCAGAACATCTACTGTGCCAGAGTCTCTGACCTGTTTACAACAAACACTGGAGGCAATGAAGCAGCCGCTGCGACCGATCCCTGCACTGAAGACAAATACTTCATAATGTACTGCTACTGTGAGACACAATACTGACTGTGCTAAAGAATATACTCCTTCTACAAACATGATGTTCACCTGCAGTGGACAATGATGGGTCCACCCCTGTTTTGCTCCCCATCTATGATTGGCCTGGAGCAGAAGTCCTCGACCTCTTGGACCAGTCGCAGCAGAGCAGAGGTGCGTTGTGGGACGTGGTGATCGGGCCATGACGAGAACCAGAAATGTCTGACGTGTCGAGATTCTGAGTTTAACTGAGAAACAAATAATTCTGCACTGAAAATGAGGAAATATAGCTTGAAGTCTGATTACTTATACTTTTGGACAGTGTATTTTAGGTTTCAATTAAGTCATTTTATATAAATTTAACTGTTCCAAACTACTCAAATTCAATCTAATATTCTGAATTCTACAGAGCCCCTAAAGTCTAGAGCAGGGGTCACCAACCTTTTTTAACCTGAGAGCTACTTTATGGGCACTGAGTCATACGAAGGGCTACCATTTTGAGACGCTCTTCTGAAATAACACATTTTCTCAGTTTGCCTTTAGTTATACATTATTAATAATGATAAATGATAATCATCTATGTGAACACACTGATCACGTTGCAAGACACTGATCACATTAATGATTTCTCAAAATAATTATCAAAAATGAGCAAGGAGGGAAACAGATATCAGTATTCAGCACTTTAACTTTACTAATCTTAGTAATTGTTAAATTTCCAGATGACACTTACATCACTACATCTCATAGGAAAAGTGTCCCATTTTCACTATCCATTGACAAACCTTTTTAACAAAACATAAATAATACACATCGCACCATGTTTCATAAAGTTATCAATTATGTAATGTTAAAGAAAAATAAGCATACATATTTTTAAATAAATCTCGGTTGCGTTGTGTGACTTTTTCACCGGTGTCGTGAAAAAAGCCTGTTGTTTACCCAAAGCTGCATTTAGCTCTGGGCTTGTTCTGCCCATAGTGCGCGTCCCCGTGAGGAGTGCGCGTCCCCGTGGGTAGTTAGTGTGGAGTTTTGTGAGATGTAGTGACGTGTCCCTCCACATTGTGCCGCTTTGCCGTCACCACAGTCGCTCCGCAGATGAGATACGCGCAGGTTTCTTTTACTGTCTTAAATCGTTGCGAAAATTATCTCTTTATTTTCTACTATGTTTTGGAGTAAGAAACTGCATTCAGCGCATCGTCACAGCGCTCGCGAGCGGAGCACTGGTTTTGTCAGCTTTAAGTGTCTGCCAATACCAGATATCAACAGTTGCCAATGCAGGGACTAATAATACCATTTTATCCCTTTAAACTAAAATAAAACAAGACTAATTCAATCCAAATATGATTGTATTTGTATTGTATTATGTAGCTTATCCTTTAACTTTGAATAAATACAATTTCAAACATTATGAAACTTTCTGGGCCAACTACAACCAGTAAATAGTCTTATTACATCTATTTATATGTCAAACCAGAATACTGACTGAAGCAATATTTTGAAGCCAATATTCAATACAGCAAAATTATAGGCACCAATATCCAATACTAGTCTCGGATTGGTGCATCTCTTCCCCTAAAAAGTCCCCTAAAAATGTATCTTTATCTTAAGATAATCTGCTTTATAACCAAAGCAACAAGGCAAACTAATGATTACTAATATAATAAGATTATACTGAAACACATTACATACATGATACAGATGATAATAAATATACTTTATATGTTGAGCTCAAAGAGACATTAGTGGACCATGGCTTCTCAGATATGGTATGATTCATATATTGACCCAGAGCAGCTTCAGTTTCACCAATTACCACAAGATGGCACACAGAGCTAACACAATGCCCCAAAAAGGGCTTTTACTGATACTGACACTGGTCTAGCATTTAACGTGCACTATGCAGTTGCATAGTGCATATTCTAGTGAGGGGTACACCGCCTGCTCTTTTCCATAGAGATGGTATTGATTTTTCATTAAATTCAATTATGTTTTTATTGATCAAAATGACATGCCATTTACGGTCAATACGGTCAAAGTTCTTCCCATGTGACTGAGCTCCTCACCTTATCTTCAAATGAGCACCCAACCACCCTGCAGAGGAAAACACCCTGCAGATTTCAACCACTTGTATCTGTGATCTCGTCTTTTCAATCATTACCCAAAGCTCATGACCATAGGTGAGAGTAGGAAGGTAGATTGATCGGTAAATCGAGAGTTTTGCCTTTCAGCTCAGCTCCTTCTTTACCGCAACAGTCCGGTGCATCTGTCAACCTCACCCTCCTCACATCCTTCCCTCACTCGTGAACAAGACCCCCGAGATACTTGAACTCCTCCACTTGAGGCAAGGACTCTCCACCCAGAAGAGGGCAAGCCACCTTTTGTCAAGTTCTTTTAATTTTAGATATTTTTGTGATGTGGGAGGAAAAGTCAGAGAAATTGTCTAGGCAGAGGAAGTTGTATGGAAAGAGGGAGCTGGCTATGGAGTGTTCTCACCTGTACAGTGATGTCTGTAATGGTGAAGCCGTGTCTCTCAGTCCTGTCTGTGACGCAGAGTTGGAATCGTCCAAAAGATCCTGAGCTGGGTTCAGAGTCGGACTGTGGCCAGTACAGTTCACACTTCTGAGACACAGTAACAGAGAGAGAGATAGAGAGATAAGAAAATGAGAGGTAGCGCTGGTAAAGAATAGAAATATACACATAATGCTAATTTAAGATTAAAGCCAGGTTAAAACATTAGGTTTACTTATTATACAGAATTATGAAAGAGAGACAATATGGTTAGTTTATGTTTGAAATTCATAACCTCAAGAAAATAAACAAGGCTGCCTCTGAACACTGCCAATCTATCACTCACACGCATATTCATAAGCGAGGTGAGTGAATAGTCTTGCCTAGGGACACAATGACAGTTTGCTCTAGAGCTAGTTCTGCCCCCTCTAGGGTACCTAGTACTCAGTCTCCCATCTATGTACTAACCAGACCGAGGCCTGCTTTATGTCCAGGATCAGGAATTATCAGAATCAGGCATTGTCAAGATGGTATCAATAGTAGTATTAATAGTCGATAACTGTACTTATAAAGAAGTCTCCTGATGTCTGTATTCAGCAAACACTAGAAACTGTGCCACTGCTTTGTATATTACAATGGCATTATTTAACAAAACTACAAAATTCTAAAGTAATGTATGTATTTAATTGTTTTGGATCATGTAGAGGGAGTGTCTGGGGAAAGGGAGGTTTCACCTGTTGCTCCTCCTTCAGCCGGGTGAGCATGACAATGGCAGGGACTCTCTCCTGCCACACCATGTCCCAAAAGTCTCCCGCTGTGTGCACCATGGGGCCCTGGGTGGCAATGTAGGCTTTAGGTACTCCTTTATACCCCTGCATAATAATAATAATAATAATAATAATAATAATAATAATAATAATAATAATAATAATAATAATAATAATAAAACATGTGCTAAATCAACTGAATACATTTACTGTGGTGTAGTTCTGAATGATATGTACAGTACGCAGTGTAGTTAGAAATTGTAGTAGAATAAGTAATTGTAGTAGTAACCCATGTAGTCAGAGATGAAGTCATATTATGCAGAAGTAGTAGTTTAACCAATCCTTGCTGTAGTATTAAAGTAGTATTGCAGCAGTAGTAGTAATAGTAGGAGTTGTAGTATTAGAGTAGTAGAACCAATACTGACCCGTATGTAGTTGGCATTGATGTATCGGTCTGGACCTTCTTCTGAACTCTTCAGAACCACTCGAGTCTCTGGGTCTGACCAGGAGCAGACCAGCAGTTTTTCAAGCAATTGTAATAAATACTACTACTACTACTTGAGTTATATATAAAGCGGCATATTGTCACAGCTAATTGCAATAGTAATAGTTGTAGTAGAAGTAGTAGTAGTAGCGGCAGTCCTATAGCAGTTGTGTTAAAAGTAGTAGTACTGGCAGTGATAATAGTAATAGCTGTGTTATAGCAGTTCTGTTAAAAATAATAGTACTGGCAGTGAAAGTAAAAGTTGTGATATAACAGTTGTGTTAAGCATAATACTCACTGGGTAGGATGGTCTTATAGCGGTCTTTAATCATGTGTCCAGGTACATTTAAGTCTAATGAGCTAACAAAGTTTGGAGGGATTTTCTGATGAAGATAAATATTATTATTCACAAGTGAGCAAACAACGAAGTTAAATCTGTCAACTGGACAAATCTTGTAGGAGTGAAGACGTTTTGCTGCTCATCCAAGCCGCTTCTTCAGTTAGAGAAATGAAGAGCCGGCTTGGATGAGCAGCGAAACGTCTTCACTCCTACAAGATTTGTCCAGTTGACAGATTTAACTTCACTGTTTGCTATGGATCAGTCACCTAGACGACTGAGG
Organism: Periophthalmus magnuspinnatus; assembly: GCF_009829125.3. Lineage (NCBI taxonomy): Eukaryota > Metazoa > Chordata > Actinopteri > Gobiiformes > Gobiidae > Periophthalmus > Periophthalmus magnuspinnatus. The sequence goes on from NC_047132.1 coordinate 18,347,141, forward strand.
GTCTACACAGACATATTCACAAGTGACCCTTTTATGACATACTTTTATACATGCAAAATTTAATATCAAGAAGAAACAACTTAAAACCTGGTACTCCTGCTGCAGAGCCAATGTGTCCCTTGCTGCTTCCTGTAGCTCAGCCAGGGACAGTCTCCGAGAAGAGGTGTGCAGCAGCTGAAGCCACACCTCTTTGGGGGTGGACACAGAGCACAGTGGCTCCGCCTCCAGGCCAGACACGTCCAATAGGAGCGCAAGATTAGAGCCTCGTCTGCAAAAGAGAACGAATCAGAGAGCCAGATTAGAGATGGTTCTCTGTTTCTTTCTACCTTTATTTAAAAATACAAGTTACACTTCATCAGCAACCCTATCTCACTGAAGCTTGCACAGCGCGAAATGGCAGGTGTTGGGAGAGACATTCACCATATTCCCAAGCCAAGAAGCATCTACTGATGCTGAGGCAGCCAAGACACCATGCTCCCTTAAAATTTGAGTCTCATGAAAAAGCGTTCCCTGACAAATTCAGAATGATATCTGTGTTTTTTACAGATGGATATCAGTCTGGTCCCCATGCCTACCATCACGTCTTGGGTCCAACAAAACCTGATTTTATTTGGGGTTTTTTTCTGTGACGCATGTGAAACGTAGGAACTCTCTCATTTACAAACAAAATGACATTTGTTTCAGCTCAGATTAACAGAGTTGTCAGAGTTTGCTCATTGATTCTGCAGACATTCTGATGTTTTCAGTTTTTTTCCTATCCTTTGGTTTTGATATGACAAATCACACGTGTTTATGATTGAATTCACAGGTGACCAGACTCACATCTTCGTAAAGTAATACAGAAATGTGCAGTCTGGATCCCAGGCAAGAAAAAGTGACACATAATAGTTAGTTAAACAAAAAGGTAGAGATAGATTTATTTTTCATGGCAGAGCAACTACGTACCACAAACACTACAAATACACAAAGAAAAGAAAAATTAAGGAGTTCTTAAAAAGATAGCAAATAGGATGTACACGCTCATGCCCTTGCAAATGTTCACCCCCTAGCAAATTTCATTACCCACCAACACTAATAGACGCCATTAATAGACTCACCTCTCCTGAAGCCTTATGGATGATTTCCGAGGGGGTGTGGTCACAGGTGGAGGTGTGGTCAGAGGTGGGGGAGTGGTTACTGAAGGGGACAGAGTCAGAGGACCAGGGGGTGAAGTCTGTACCTCAGGAGAAAGTTGAGCCGAAGAGTTCATCCTGAAGAAATGGTGCTGTTGGCATGTATTCAATACTTTAAGATGACATTTTTCATTCTGAAAGAACATAAATATTGCATTATATCAGTATAGTTAAATTAATCCAGTGACAGTTTAAAGTATTGAGCATTAAATCTCTTGACAAATGTGAATTGCCTCAGGAATTATAATACATTTTCTTGCAATAAGCCAGGACAGAGGTCTTCCAGGACTTGAGCACCAACAGGAGCCATATGGAACCCGTTCAAATTAAACCAAACTCAAAATGTAAAATATTATTCAATTACTCAAACTTTGATGATTATTAGCTCCAGGTCAAAGATTTTTTTTTATTACATTCAATTAAAAAAAAACAAAAAAACATGAAGAGTCTATTATTGAACTCACCAGACTCCAGGACCTCTCTCACATAAACCTTCAGCCTTAAGTCTCACTATAAAGATCCCACAACAGGAAGTGACACCACAGCCACAGGAAGTGACACAAGAGCAACAGGAAGTGCCAGACGCCCACGCCATGAAAACTGTCACCACATCACATCAGTATCTGTCAGTCCAGTGTGCAGCAGGAATAATAGTATTAATAAAGAATTAATATAAGACAACTCAAATGGATCCTCTCTCTCCTTAGTCACTGCGCCACAGCTGTCCTGGGGCAGACTGACAAAGATGTGACGGTTGTTCTGTGCTTATGGGCTATTCGACCATCAGGAATCATAGTCACAATTAAACCTCCAGAGTGGTTAAAGTGCAACAACACACCAACAGTATGCAATGTTAGTAGAAAAGATTGACTCACAATATGATAGTTTTGAACATTGGAGTTTCTTGCACTGCTCCTTCAGATATAACATAGTTTTTGTTATGTTTTGTCCTTTACATCAGATCAAATTTTACATACAAAATATAATAACACACATTTTCCTTGCATATGGTGCTACATATTGGTAGTCCAGTCACTTTCACTGTATTTTGGATATAAAATTGAAAATCATGACAAACATTTACTATTAGCTCAAAGTTCCAGAGTCCATAACACCATGTCCCACCACAATTTTTTTAGTCACAATTTGAGTTAGTCACAAATTATTTTCAACTATTTAATAAAAAAGAAAAGAAAATCTATAACTATTGAACTTGGTCAAGGTCCATCTTTCCACCATTATCTTCAACCACATCACAAAATCAGCAGAGCAACAGTAGAATGAGTAGACATTTTATCATTGGAAGAAGTATTTGACTCACCGTGGTCTGTACTGCTTTCACTCAGAGCTATGTAGTTCAGAACAAAACAGAGTTGGATAGACGTTTAGTTCAAGCTGCAGTTTGAAGAAACACTGACAGAAAGAGAGTGGCAAGATTAAACTTGTGAGAATATTCAGGTTTGGACGGATTCAACACTAAACCTCCTCAGGGAGAAATGAAAGAAAAATACAAACAGCAGTCCGAACACGCACAGCAAAAAATTAAAGAGAAATCGCAAACATTTTGATAGTGAATTTAGATTTTGCTTTTTAAATTAACTTTAAGTCAAGGAACATTTTTAAAGGACTAATCTTACACAAAATTTACTCTTGTGAGCTTCAAGTGATGTTATGTTGTTACCTCCTCTAAACCATACCCAGAGTCGTGTGTTGTTTCATTCACACATTTGAGTATTGATTTATTATTAGTCAGTCTTTTTGACACACAGGCCGCAATGGGTGGCCTGTGTGTGTGTATATATATATATATATATATATATATATATATATATATATATATATATATATATATATATATATATATATATATATATATATATATATATATATATATATATATATATATATATATATATATATATATATATATATAACAATCGAGATCTGGGCTGTAACATGTAGCAAAGCCTCATTGAACAAACGTTTTTCACAATTCATTCATTAAATTAATAATTAATTTATTAAATTTCAGTTAAATGAACACAGCAGAAAAACTCACATTCAGTTTTATCAAGTGCAAAAGATCAACAACTTTTTGAAAAGGTAAACTAAACAAGGTTTACCTTTACCTATTTTAATATAATTTCGTCACATTCGGCAGACTGTTTGTCCATGTCTGGTCTACATCTATACCTTGTGATGTCAGATGTCATGTAGAGGTAGTTTTCAGCTACCTTTTACCTTTTGTTTAGTAGAGATGGGCAATTCTATGGTTGAAATCATCCAAATGGTCCTAGTGAATATATATGAAGTTTAAAAACACAGTGGAGCACTTCCTGTATGGCCACATGACATCACAAGGTGGAACAGAGTGTTTTCTGTCTGAGAGCATAACTAAGCCTAAATATGCAGGATTTGTGTGTTAAACATGTATGAATGAAACAAAACACAATGTGGGGTATATATTTGAGGAAACAACATTGTAACATAGACCAGACAATAGTGTAATATTGGCCCTTTAAGTAAATGATCACATTTAAATAGCACTTCTCTACCTTCACAACACTCAAAGCAATTTACATCAAGGAACCATTCACCCATTCACACACATTCATTGATCAATGTACACAGACATCAGGGGTGAAGTGGGTTAAGTGTCTTGCCCAAGGACACAACAGCAGTATTCAACTGTGGGAGCTGGAATCGCACCACCATCCTGTGCACCAGTGGGTCTGGCCGCACTCTCAATGAAGTTTTTTTTTATGTTGAGAGGCGTATTCGAACCGTCAACCTTTGCATCAGAGGATCTCTCTACCAGCTGAGTTACTGCTGCCCCAGTAGCTGATTATTTTATTGTTGAACTAAGAAATATCAGAACTCAAAAGCAAAGAGTGTGTATATTTGTTTCTATAAAGATGATTTTTTTTTTTTTTTTTTTCATTATGCAACCTAGATATTGATTCTTATCAGAAAGTCAATGTGGACAGGATCCAAGTACTTATAACTAAGTAAAAATAACTCATACTGAAGCCCACATGTCTAAAATATGACTTGCAAGTATTAACATGCTAAAGTAATTATTCAAAGTGACTCACAGAGTATAACAATTCAAAAAACTGAGCAGGAGGGGCAAAATAAAACCATCAAGTGTAATTCATATGACAAGTGAGACTACTACTACTACTACTACGTTTACTAAAACATAGTTAAAATAATTGTATTTAAGATTTACAAAAAATGAATTTTTTTTTTATAGTTTTTAAATTTTTGTGAAATGTATAATGTTATAAATGTATAAATGTTTTACTTCCTGGTTGGACACGGCAGGCAGCTATGACATACATAGAGGTAATTCCATAACATTTACTTAACAACTATACAGTAAACTTGTCTAAACTGCACAATAGTTATAATTAGACTCATAAAAAAAACAAAAAAACAATAACACCTTTATTTTGTTAACTCAATGTTTAAACTGTCAGAAAAATGCCTTCCTTGTACATAAATTGTGCATAAATTGTCCCTGCATTTTAGATAGACTTTTTATATGGTTAGACTTTTTTATGGTTAATGAGATTGGTAGAGGTATTTTGTTTTAGATCTCACCTCTACTTCCTGGATTTTTGTACTCTTCTTTTCAAACTTTTTCCCCACAAAAATATTGGTATAAAACTATGATAAATATTTACCACAGGCACTATCCCACCAAACCTAGTCATATTTACAAAAACAGGAAAATCACATGCACTTTAACCAACACATGGCACTGCATAAACTATAAGGCAATTGAGCGAATAATCACTAAAATGTTTATGAATTATGGAAATAAATGCAATGGCCCTTACCTGGCCCTTTCTTCAGCTGTCCATACTTCCTTCCTCAGAGCAGTGGTTCCTTTCCTCTGTGTCTCATTCCCTACCTCCTTGTGTCCTTGCTTCCTCCCACTCATTTGTTTATTTGATTCAGACCCCGAGGAGACACAAAACCTGCTCATTGGAGAATGGAAATTCACTGTAACCTCAAAAAAAAAAATAAAATAAAAATAACATGTGTCTAAATGTTCAGTCTTTTTAATAAGAATGTAATGAGTCCAATCAGTTTGCTGCTAATGGATCATATGGGAAATTAAACACACAATGAAGTGACTGCAAAAACACAATCATAATACAAATACTTATTTCAATTTTAATGTTCACATAAAGAGACTATGTACAAATAAATAAGAAATAGAAAAGGGAAGCGACAACTGTGTTTGTTTGTAGTACCCAGAGAAATTAAAACTTTTACATTTTGTTCCCAAGGCACCTCTATAAAACAATGCATGTTGTGTTCACAGTAGGTTTAAGAATGTCCAAGACTACACTGCTTCTGAAGTAGAGGTTAAAGGTCCCAAATGTTTATATATATATATATATATATATATATATATATATATATATATATATATATATATATATATATATATATATATATATATATATATATATATATATATATATATATATATATAAAAACATATACATACAGTAAAAACACAAATTACAGAAGATTGGATTTCAAAATTAGCTCTAAAACATTTTTTCTTAGGATTGACCAGAATGAACCTGAGACAAAACAATAATTCCTGGTATTAAATATAGATTTATATAAAAACCCTGTAATGCATGACATTTTTATGATTTTCTTTACTAACAGACTGAGACGACATGTGCGTATAATTCATTTAGTGCATATTAGTTCATGTTAAACCCTGGTTTTGTTCTAGATTAATCCTGATATAGACCTTTGTGTTTGGTCCAGCTTGCTCTAGCACCACGTTAGATCTGGTCTAGTCCGGGTTTAGGTTCAGATCCCAGTGTTAGTCCTGATCCAATCTCTGAACTTTGTGACTCTGGCGTAGATTCCTGGTTTGTTCCTTTGAGCGCAGCCGTCTCCCCAACTCACCACCCCCGCAAGAAAAGCCCTCCCGCTGGGCTCCTGTACCGACAGAGGGCCCCCAGAGTCACCCTGTGCGCCAGAACACAACAGAACATGGTTAGACCAGACTTGAACAACAGTATATCTGCTGAGCTAAATACTGCGCCCGTCCAATCCCAGAATAAATTAGAAACTCAACTCTGTTGATTGAATATGTTAACCATGTTTTAACTGACAAATTACACTGAAGTTTTTCTCTTCTTCAGTGGTAAGATAAAAGTGTTAAACTTCTGAGCAATAACAACAGGAAAGTGATCATATTTCTTAGATATACGTAGAACCTTACCTGACAAGCATCGATGCCCCCCTGTAGGACTCCTGCACACAACATCTGCTCTGTCACATCATCTCCCATTAAAGCCTTGCACACGGTGGAGTTTACCAGACGAACTGAGGCCTTCTGTAGGGTCAGAGAGGTGGAACCTGAAAGCAGCATGAAGACCGATTTAGAGCATGTGAACACCACAAAGAACTGGTACAGAGCTACAGCGGTTTGGCTTGGTTCTCACCTCCCTCCCTGGTGGCACCCCAGCCTGTGATCCAGGCCTCGGTGCCAGAGCTGAAGCGGTGGGTCTCTGCAGGGAGGCAGATAGGCCACACATATTGGTTGAGGACCACGTCTTTGTCTAACTCCATCAGAGCCACATCATTGTTGTAAGTCATAGGGTCATAGTCAGGGTGAGCCAGAATCCTCTGCACTCTGCGCCGCACCGTCCACTCGTTTGCACTGCTCTGAGAGTGGAGCCCCAGGAGCACATCCCACTGGTCTGCTGAAGTGAACCTGAGAGGAACAGGGGACAATAAAGTTAGGAATCTATGGTGGTTTATGGCTTGAATTGTCTTTATATTTCGTTTTTCTACGGGAGATTTTCATAAAATCTGTTCTGTTTGTGTTAAAGAAGACACATTATGCATTTGTCATACATTACAGGATTGCTCAAGCTCTGAGTAAGATAAGGCAACATCCTTATAAAATTGTTAAAAGCTCATAAAATGTTAATTTTGCTAAATATTTCCCCTTTAAGGGGAATCTTGTTGATGTTAGTAATTCAGGAAAAAAATTGTTCCCCCTAACATTTGAAATCCCTCAGAGAGCTCCACAAGGTCAGAATCAGCTCTAGGTTTGTTGTTGTATTTAAGAGTAAAGTCCTGCAGGAAAGAAATGGTGCTATTGTTTGAGATGACTCATTTTTCTGGCATTGCATTTGCTCTTAGTATCTTAGTATCTTTACTGACCAGCTAGTTACACTGTAGTAAGCTGCAGTATTTAAATCTTTACTATTATGTAGTGTGATGATGTGTAGTATTATCACTGACCTGTTGGTGGCACTGTTGTACACACAGTGTGCTGCTGTCAGGATCCATCTCTTGTTCAGGACTGACGCTCCACAGACATGTATTTTGTCCAGGTGCAGACTCACCTGCCACGGCCACTCCCCCAAGCGGGACTCAACTCCACCCACAATTCTGGAGGAGCGGTATGGACGTGCGCCACACTCTGAAAGTACACCGGCATTGCACTACTATTACTATAAATTTTTACTACTACTATACTGACTCCACTCTGTAAGTATCCTCAAAATAAAAACAGAAAACACAACAATCTTTTTTTGTTGTTGTTGTTTTTATCACTGAATTGGCAGTCCTCCATCTCTTTCTCTGATTGTCATCATCAGCATTAACTCACCACAATTCTCCTCATCTGATCCATCCTGACAGTCTCTGTTTCCGTCACACTCGGGGTTTGAGCGACTCACACAGCGACCATCGGAACAGCGGAACGAGAACTGCGAGCATGACTCCAGGAACATGGCTGTGTGTGAGCGCATAAGTTAACAACAACTTCCTCCTTCCTTCACTGACAGAGGACTGTCTGTAGACCTCTCCATTAAGAAAAATTCAATCATATATCATTGACTATTAGGCATGACTTCATTAAAATCCAACTGCCCCAGCCCTAGTTTGGACTATTACAGTGCAGAGTTAGTAAATACAGTTTAAGGGTTGAAAAATGCTGAGGGTTAGACTCACATTTCTCACAGTGGGCCTCATCAGATCCATCACCACACTCATCTATACTGTTACACTTGAGGTTAACAGATACGCAGCGACCATTGGAGCACAAAAACTCTCCCGCTTTACACCGCTCTATAAACGAAAAGATAGTTAGAGCAGGACTACACCTGGTGAAAAATCAAATCATGAAAAATCTATTGGCACTTTGATTCCTGTTGTCTTGGAATACTGTTGTTTTGTTGTTGGGCAAGACACATTATCCACCTGGCCCAATTACTGTAATTCTCACCACAGTTTTCCTCATCCGTGTTGTCTCCGCAGTCATCGAAGCCATCACATTGCCAGAACTTGGGCTTACAAATAGAGTTTCTACACTTCAGTTGGGACTCACTGCAAACTGTAATCAACAAACCACTTTTAAACAATGTGTATGAGTATGAAGGAGGTGTCTGGGGAGTGGGAGGTATTAGTAGTGGACGTACCACAATTTTCTTCGTCGCTGCCATCTCCACAATCGTTAAACCCATCACATTTCAGGTCTGGTTTCACACAGAGATTATTGGAGCACTGGAACCTTCCGGGACACGCTGGGACAGACACAGACATACACTATACACATAAACTGAGGAAATTAGAAGAAATTATTTTATGCATGTCTTTTATCTTATCATAGTTTAAATTTTATCATATATCATATCATATTATAGTGTACAGGTACATCATGAGTTATGTTGAGCACCCTCTGTGGGATGAGTTTAAGTTAATGCCATTAGGACATCGGTACAGAATGCTTTTAGCAACCAAGAAGGTGTACAAAGGATCATTCATGTCAAGTGCTGTCGGTTTGTTAAACTAATGAATTGAAACGTTTATATCAATGAGCAGCAACCTTCTTTTAAATGTAGCAGACATTTTATAACATATTTGATTTTAAAGTTGATGGAATGACTGATGTGTTCATGTGATGGTGAACCAAAGACAAATTTCCACTTTGGTGGGCAATTAAGTTAAAGTTAAGTGATATTTTGTTTATCACTCCTAGTTTGTTCAATGACAATGGCAATAAAGCTTTTTTTTCTGGATTCTAAAACTAATTAATACAAACAACAAAAAAACTTAAGTTTAAAGTATAGACCTTTTACAATACTATGATGGAGGGAAACAAAATATATGGTGGAATATTATAATTACATAGTGTTTTTCTGGGTCCACAACAATGTATCATGTTCAAAATCAATCTATCTATCAGTCTATCAATCTATCAATCTATCAATCTAGCAATCTAGCAATCTAGCAATCTATCAATCTATCTCTCTCTATCTCTATATATAGCAGCTCAGTGTGTGATCTGTGATATGTGACCTGCGTTAACACACAACAAAATATTTTTTTATTTTTTTTAGTTTACATGATACAACACGTTAATGTGACCAGCCCTACAAGAACATAAATGTAAACCTACTGAGTTGTGCTTGGTCAGTGGTGTGTAGCATAAGACTTACGGTTAGTGGGGACATAAGCCTCGTACTCAGCAGTAAATCCCTGGTTCACTCTGGAAGAATCTGAATGAAACTTGACAGAGAGCTGAGAGCTGCGGAATGTTTGCACTGGTGTCTTCAGTTCACTGCCACATAATCTGGAAAATTATATAACACATACATATTATATTACATATAAATCTGTGGGTTTATTTGTTTAATCATTGGGAAAATAAGCAGATATGCTATTTATTCAACCAGGAATTTCTGAACATATTTGTAATAGTCTGAGATTTAAGACCCACCTCTTGCCGTTGACCTCCACATAGTCCTGGGAACAGTCCAGGTCCTGGTTCTGACCCACAAAGAACTTTCTGAACAGGACTTTGATAAACTTATCCTCTGCAGTCTATTGGGGAGATATATGAACAAAGTCAGAAGCTGTGTTTCCTGCTGTGAGATATGAAATAATTGAATTTGGACTAGGTTCGGGGTAAAAATGGGTGGACTTGTGTCTTTTGTGTTGACAGACCTGTATATCCCAGGAGCAGCTGCTCTGAGGAGGGTAGTTGGAGGGGTAGAAGGGAGAAGAGAACACACCTTTCCCTGTGGTTAGCAAACCTCCACATTCTGTACAGAGATATCACAAAACTACTAAGCACTATTACCACTTCTGATGCACGCAATCTTTCTGACACCTCATTTAAACTTTACATCTTGATTTACACTGCCCTCTAGTGTCAAGGCTTATGTACTTTTCTGTTAAGCACAAAGTGTCAATATACACCATCCATGTAAATTATCTAATATTTTGAAATACAATTTTGTACCATTCTCTTTGATTTTAATCTGGGAGTAGTTGGCTCTGAATCCAGGGAAATTTTTTTCATTGTTTGTGACGAGCGTCAGCAGCATTACGTTTCCAGACGAGAGATAGGAGAGGGATTGGTGAGGGTATCCACACTGCCTGGAAGAAATAAAAAATATTATTACAAAATAGGAATAGCAGGAAAAATGCAGACAAGATCAGAGCAGACAGGAGCAGAGTCAAAGGAGCAGACAGGAGCAGACAGGAGCAGACAGGAGCAGAAAGGAGCAGAAAGGAGCAGAACAGACAGGAGCAGAAAGGAGCAGAAAGGAGCAGAATAGACAGGAGCAGAAAGGAGCAGAAAGGAGCAGACAGGAGCAGAAAGGAGCAGAGCAGACAGGAGCAGAAAGGAGCAGAAAGGAGCAGAGAAGACAGGAGCAGAAAGGAGCAGAGCAGACAGGAGAAGAGGAGCAGAGCAGACAGGAGCAGAAAGGAGCAGAACAGACAGGAGCAGAAAGGAGCAGAGCAGACAGGAGCAGAAAGGAGCAGAACAGACAGGAGCAGAAAGGAGCAGAGCAGACAGGAGCAGAAAGGAGCAGAAAGGAGCAGAAAGGAGCAGAGAAGACAGGAGCAGAAAGGAGCAGAGCAGACAGGAGAAGAGGAGCAGAGCAGACAGGAGCAGAAAGGAGCAGAGCAGACAGGAGAAGAAAGGAGCAGAACAGACAGGAGCAGAAAGGAGCAGAGCAGACAGGAGCAGACAGGAGCAGAAAGGAGCAGAGCAGACAGGAGAAGAGGAGCAGAGCAGACAGGAGCAGAAAGGAGCAGAAAGGAGCAGAACAGACATGAGCAGAAAGGAGCAGAGCAGACAGGAGTAGAAAGGAGCAAAAAGGAGCAGAGAAGACAGGAGCAGACAGGAGCAGAAAGGAGCAGAACAGACAGGAGCAGAAAGGAGCAGAGCAGACAGGAGTAGAAAGGAGCAGAACAGACAGGAGCAGAAAGGAGCAGAGCAGACAGGAGCAGGCAGGAGCAGACAGGAGCAGAACAGACAGGAGCAGAACAGACAGGAGCAGAAAGGAGTAGAAAGGAGCAGAAAGGAGCAGAGAAGACAGGAGCAGACAGGAGCAGAAAGGAGCAGAACAGACAGGAGCAGAAAGGAGCAGAACAGACAGGAGCAGAAAGGAGCAGAGCAGACAGGAGCAGAAAGGAGCAGAAAGGAGCAGAGAAGACAGGAGCAGGCAGGAGCAGACAGGATCAGAAAGGAGCAGAGCAGACAGGAGAAGAGGAGCAGAACAGACAGGAGCAGAAAGGAGCAGAAAGGAGCAGAGCAGACAGGAGCAGAAAGGAGCAGAGCAGACAGGAGCAGAAAGGAGCAGAACAGACAGGAGCAGAAAGGAGTAGAGCAGACAGGAGCAGAAAGGAGCAGAAAGGAGCAGAGAAGACAGGAGCAGGCAGGAGCAGACAGGAGCAGAAAGGAGCAGAGCAGACAGGAGAAGAGGAGCAGAACAGACAGGAGCAGAAAGGAGCAGAAAGGAGCAGAGCAGACAGGAGCAGAAAGGAGCAGAGCAGACAGGAGCAGAAAGGAGCAGAACAGACAGGAGCAGAAAGGAGCAGAGCAGACAGGAGCAGAAAGGAGCAGAACAGACAGGAGCAGAAAGGAGCAGAGCAGACAGGAGCAGAAAGGAGCAGAACAGACAGGAGCAGAAAGGAGCAGAACAGACAGGAGCAGAAAGGAGCAAAAAGGAGCAGAGAAGACAGGAGCAGGCAGGAGCAGACAGGAGCAGAAAGGAGCAGAAAGGAGTGGAGAGGAGCAGACAGAAGCAAAGCAGAACAGACAGGAGCAAAGCAGACAGGAGCAAAGCAGACAGGAGCAGACAGTGAATATCCTTACTCTGCGATTAGACGGTTTTCAATAGGGACCAGCGAGTCGTAGATTCTGATGAAGTCTTGCTCACAGTTATCCTCCAGTATGAGGGTATGAAAGTCCAGATTGATCCTGAATCCTGGTTCTGCCTTGAGTCTCCACTGGACAAACACATTCGGGGGGTATGGGTTATCTGGAAAACCGGGAGACTCCACCACTCCTCCATCTTTTACTCGCAGTGTGAAGGACTTCTTCACTGTAAATATGGAAAATAAGACACTATTGGATTATCCATACCTAAACATGGATCTTGGTAAGGAAATTACCGTACTGGGATTAGCTAAAGAATAAAATATTCCACTCACCAAATAGAGACTTCCTGTTCATACGAGGATCAATGGCTGTAAAAGATAAGTAATAATAAGTAAAAGAAGTGCTATCTGTATTTTTCACCAGGTCTGAATCGTATGTGTGCATATGTTACGTACCTCCAGAGATGACCTGGTCGACTTGCAATGCATTCTTAGGGGGTATGAGCACTCGCCCTTGACCTCTGATCCCGGTCCTACTCAGGGTATTGCCTGACGGACCCATTTCTAGCAGAGACTCCATGGCTTCATCCAGCAAAGCATTGTGGGAGTCAGGAGCAGAGAACTCAGACTGGTAATAGGCCACAACGCTGTTCTCCCTTGATTCACTGTAAAATAAATCAAGGCACTGTTTAACCAAGTGGGTTAGCTAGAGTCTTGGGAGTTAATGTCTACAAAGAAAGCCAATGTTTACTAGTAGTTTTTTGTATTAGTTTAGTTTTGTCTTTATTTGAAGCGACAATGTCCAGAGACAATAAAATCATAATCTGATGTGAAACAGAGGTGTTCCACACCAGATTATATCTTAATAGTTAGTTTCCAATCGCAGTCCCTGATTTACATAAAGAAAATTATACAGTGCAATTACAATCAGTCAACAATACGAACAATTCACATTGTCCACTCTCTGACTCAAACACTCTCACACAATATCACACGTACAATACAACCACACATCTCAACAATGAGTGCTATATATTTGTTATATATTTACAAAATCATGAATTTGCTTCATCTTACAAAATACATGCTAACCTACCATTTCTACATTTCAATATTACAACAGTCCAAAGCTTTAAAAAATATATATGTACCAAATTTGGCAGTAGTTGCTATTGCCTCTCATTATTAGTGTCAGCAGTTTTCATTATTCTACAACCATGCAAGCAATACCTGTTAATACTGTAATAACTACAACTACATTTCCTGTAAACTGAGCAGACATTATCTGTGCATTAATCAATAATATTACTCCTCCTTCTTCAAGAGAAACTGCAGCTCAACCTTAAACTTGGACTGATGATTACTGTAGAACAGGTTATAGCACAGCTCCACCCAGACACTCCTTAGACCTGACTATAGACCTGGTCTCGATCTGAATTCAACTGGTTTAGTCTCCCAAGTGTGAATCACATATCTGAAAACACACCTGTTACCTCACCTGTAGGCAAAATCAACAAGTTAGTCTTGAAAAAACTTTTTATGGAGACAACTTTCAAAATACTTGGCTTATTTGAATGCCTTTTTAACTAGGTAGTTGAAATGCATACATTGTGAGAGCAGAGGATTTAGAAAAGAGGAAGATGAAACAACTGTGATACCTGAAGGCCTGGACAGAGGATCCTGTGAAGTACTTTGCCAGGACCGAGTTCTTGTTATAGATGATTCTGAGCTAAGTTGAGGGAAAAAATTATAAATGTAAATATGTCCTATACATTTAATATATTACTATCCTCAATTTTGTTTATAACATGTTTACAGCAAAACTGAAATACAGAACAGCATAACAACAAGAGGAACCAAGTTAAAGAAGTTTTTTTAATGCATGTGCCATAAAGTAGGAGGAAATTAATGTCATAAAAGCATGTTTACGCAGTTAACATTTGGATGTTTTTTGCCTGATGCCCTTCTTGTTGCAAACAATAAAATTTACATATTGAGTGGAGAAGGCAGTATGGGTTTATGTTTAATAACTTTGGAAATAACACTGCACTCATGTGTCATCTTTAAATGTACATGTACAGTGCTATTATATACAATCAAATTAAATACTATTAAAAGTGCAATATGTAACTTTTCTGGTTATGCTTTTATCCACGGATATGCTATTACTTTGCCTCATATCACAGTATCGTATTGTCTATTTCCATGGAGGTAAGCAGGTAACACAGAATATATATATATATATATATATATATATATATATATATATATATATATATATATATATATATATAGAGAGAGAGAGAGAGAGAGAGAGAGAGAGAGAGAGAGAGAGAGAGAGAGAGAGAGAGAGAGAGAGAGAGAGAGAGAGAATATATATATTCATATATATCATAGATTAGCTTGTTAGAAAATATTAGCTTGTTAGAAAATATTGTGCATGCTAAATTTGTTACATTAAGCGCTGATGCAGACCTGCTTTTGGACCAGGGAGGACAGCTCTCTGAAGGGTTGGCTGTTTGGTTCTTCGTAGTCCTGGACGAAGGGCTGGTTCTGGATCTCCATTGATCCGATGTAGAGTCTGGGCAAAGTCTGGACTTCCTTGTGATCTAAAAGAGAAAGAGAAACACCCATCAGTAGAACTACCAGAACAAACATCTACAACAGGTGCAACAAATTCCTATCTCTAAGTGAGCACCCAGGCACCCTGCGGAGGAAATCATTTCAAATGCTTGTATTCGCGATCTTGTCCTTTTGGTCATTACCCAAAGCTCACAACTATAGATGAGGGTGGGTGAATGTAGATTGACCAGTATATCTAAAGCTTTGCCTTTCAACTCAGCTCCTTCACCACAACAGACTGATAGAGAGATGGCTTCACTGCAGACGCTGCTCTGATTCGCCTGTCACTCTCATGCTCCATCCTTCCCTCACTCATGAACAACACCACCTTTTCCGGTCGAGAACCGTGGCCTCAGCTGATTCTCATCCCAGCTGCTTCACACTTGGCTGCAAACTGCCCCAGTGCCTGCTGCAGGTCCTTGCTCGATGAAGCCATCAAGACAACATCATCTGCAAACAGCAGAGATGAGAACCCGTGGTCCAAGAACTGGAAATTCTGTTCATAAATACAATGAACATAACCAGTGACAAAGGGCAGCCCTGGTGGAGTCCAATATGCAGATCTGACTTACTGCCGGCAATGCAAGCACAGCTCCTGCTCCTGACCCCACCCCCCAAAGGACACTACGAGGGACACGGTCGAATGCCTTCTCCAGATCCACAAAACACATGTGGACTCCCATGAACCCGATGGAGAGTATACAGATGGTCCAGTGTTCTGTAACTGGGACAAAACCCACACTGCTCCTTACTGGGGAAGCTGAGACACGTGATTCCCCTTTAGTTGGAACACACCCTCCAGTCCCCCTTCTTAAACAGAGGGACCACCAGCCCAGTATGATATTTCTACTTTGTCAGAAATGTGTGTGTTAGGCTTGACAAAAGCATCAAAACTCAAATACTAATTGATAAAAAATAGTATCAGAACTAGATACTCATTTGAGTAAGTATCGATACTGTAAAAACACATTAACAACACAATTTGACCTTTACTGAATAGAATCATCTTAAGCCTTATCAGAACTAATATAAAATCATGGTAGACTGATTGAAATTCTAGTTTAGTGTGTGGGGGTGTTAAATAAATGGCTAAGTTAAGTCCTTACTGTGAAATTTCAGCACCAGCACAGTGGTGAGTACAGCTATGAAGACTGCTCCAAGAGTGAGTCCCAGACCAATCCAAAGTCTCTTTCGACGAGGACTCTTCTCCACTGCAGTGCCATCTGATGCTTGGAGGAATGTATCCCACTCTGGACCCTAAAACACACACACAAATACTTTACTAATTATTTTAACAACTACTGTCCCCCCTGTGTTGCTGTGGCAGTGATTAGCTTGTACCACTGGTTTGTAGTTACTTTTAGGTAAACATACATACTGCTGACATACTGAATTAGAGTCATTCAATAAACAGAAATGTGTGTCCTCTTCTGTCTAGTAATCAGCTCGACCCCACGATTCAAGGAAATTTAACCCTAACCCCTAACACGACGGACATTTGAAGTTTGAAAAGTTCACATCCACTGTCACTGGGTCTCTGGTTTCTCTCCCTGAGGTAGCACTCTTTCAGTTTCTGTAGTATATGTTTCAGCTCTGGGACAGTTTTTCTTCTCAAACACAGAGAGTGACAGCAATAACAGTGTAGTAATAGTAATAGTAGTACAACATTTTGCATTTCTGTGGAATTTTATTATATAATATAATAATGTAGTCTAAATCTATGGCTAGAAGTAATAGAAGTATAGGCCAGCTACTGGCAGTTGTAGAAGTTGTCATTAGGAATAGGTACCTACCAGTGCCAGGTAGTTACTACCAGTGCCGCTATTTTCCTACACTCTGTAGGCTGTATGAGACATGTGTTTAATGTCCTATAGGTAGGCCTATCATAGTCCCTTAAA
The DNA here is from genome assembly GCF_009829125.3 of Periophthalmus magnuspinnatus. Classification (NCBI taxonomy): domain Eukaryota; kingdom Metazoa; phylum Chordata; class Actinopteri; order Gobiiformes; family Gobiidae; genus Periophthalmus; species Periophthalmus magnuspinnatus. The sequence goes on from NC_047132.1 coordinate 18,364,005, forward strand.
TACATTATACTAAACAGTATTTATTTTTTTAAATAAATAAATTTATACAAATTATATAAATATAATTATATAAAATACATATTTTTTAAAGAAAAAAGGAACGTAGCCTGATAAGCCAAAAGACTGTGTTATCAAAGTAGGTAATATTAGTTTCTATTCAAATATGTGTTAGTTAACCACAATACAATACCAGTGTATGACTAATACAGGCCTATTCAGTCTCACTATCGATGATACGTGGATACGACACTCCGCTGTGCACCTGTCACAGGTAAAGAAGCACTCACCTGTTTCGGACTAAATTTCTCTCCCGAGTCCAGTTCGTCCATTTCTTTTTCGAGGGTAGTCAAAATCTACAAACACAGATGTAATCCTGGAAAGAAATCTAAAAACACTGCTCCTCCGTTAAATCCACGACACTGACATTTCTCCTTTTCGTTCTGTGTCCAATGAAATCAAAATAAATAAATATATAAAAAATATAAAATAAAGTTAGAGTGAACGTCTTAAAAGTTGTGTCCCCGCGTTAGTGTAGGCTCGTCCAGACCAGTGGATCAGGTCCAGTCCACAGCGCACCTGAACTTAAACTAAGTGAAATAATGAAGGAAGTGATCCAAGAGTCACACCTGAGCTCCCAGCATGCATCGCGGTTCCTGTCTGTCCTCAGGCTACAGGCGCATATGGGGCCCTTAGAGCAGAGCAGTTCTGCTCCTGTTCCTGACAAAAGCATATATATATATATATATATATATATATATATATATATATATATATATATATATATATATATATATATATATATATATATATATATATATATATATATATATATATATAGGGGGAGTCCTGTGCAACCTTAAAAACAAACAAACAAATAAACAAACAAACATCTGTTTGCCTGTAATAGCTTGTAAATACTATTGTGGTAACATAGAGAATAACAGAGGCAGAGGTTGTTTTGATGTTAAAGGTGAACACATTTTGTAACAGCCCATTTAAAGTGTAGAGTAGTTCAGACTGTGTTAGGGCCTACTACAAAACTGCCTTGACTTAATGTGCACTCACTGTTGTCAATTATGAAATATTTTGCTACACTGACTGCACCTGTCATGGAATTACCTTCATGATGTTTTTAATAAATGCATTTTTAATAAATTCATTTTTAAAATGTTACAAATGCTGTAGAAATCCTTTCTAGGTACAACTATTATTAATAAGGACAGTTCTTATACACAGTTAAAACTATATAAAACACGCATATGCTTTTTTCTCACTGTCTGACATGAAATCAGGCTAAACTTTTCCTGTTTTAGGTCAATTAGGGTTACCAAAATTATTTCCATTTGCTAAATGCCAGAATAATAAGAGAAGGATTTGTATACATATTTCATTACTTTCTTCAAAGTCAGCTGTTTACATACAATAAGATTACTATGCATTTAAAGAATATCTGAAACCCAGATGATTATGCCACGTCTTTAGAAGCTTCTGATTGAAGACAGATCTGAAACACACGGCTTCTTTGTGTAACATTATGGGAAAGTCAAAAGAAATCAGCCAAGATATCAGGAAGAGAATTGTGGACTTGCACAAGCCTGGTTCATTTTTGGGTGCAATTTCCAGATACCTGAAGGTGCCACGTTCATTTGTTCAAACTATTACTCATGAGTATAAACACCAGGGGAATGTCCAGCCATTGTAGTGCTCAAGGAGGAGATGGGTTCTGTGTCCAAGAGATGAACGTGCTTTGGTCCATAATGTGCATATCAACCCAAGTACAAAAGAAAAAGACCCTGTGTAGATGCTGCTGAAGGTGGTAAGTGTCTGTCTTTATCCACACTGAAACGAGTAGTGTGCCGACATGGGCTGAAAGGCCACTCTGCCAGGAAGAAGCCATTACTCCAAAAGAAACATAAAAAGGACAGGTTACAGTTTGCAAATGCACACAGAGATAAAGACCTGAATTTTGGAAACATGTCTTGTGGTCTGACAAACTGTCTGAACTGTTTGGCCATAATGAGCATTGTTACGTTCGGAGGAAAAAGGGTTGCAAGCCTGAGAACACCATCCCAACTGTGAAATGTGGAGGGTGGGAGCATCATGTTGTGAGGTTGTTTTGCTGCAGAAGGGACTGGTGCACTTCACAAAATAGATGGCATCATGAGGAAAGAACATTTTGTGGAAATACTGAAGCAAAATTTCAAGACATAAGACCGAAGCATACTGACAAACTGGTTACAAAGTGAGATAACAAAGGATAACAAAGTCAATGGTTTGGAGTGGCCATCACAAAGCCCTGATCTCAATCTTATTAAATATTTATGGGCAGACTTGAAAAGGCATGTGTGGGCAGTTACACTTTCTTTTTATATAGTGTATACTGTGAACTGTAAGCCTTTTCTTCTTATGGTTGGAAGTAAAGTTTTATATTAAAACCTAGAAAGTCTGGTCAAATGCTGGATACTATTTCTACAGCTGGATCAATGTAAACTTATGTTTTTGTCTTTTCCACATGTCTTTTCAAAAATAGACAATAAAAAAATGCAGGTTTTATTTTAATGATCATGTTGTAAACAATTAATAGTACACATTCCACCTTTGGGGTAGTTGTTTTTAAATAACTGAAAAATGTCTCTCATGATCAGATCTTTAAGTTACTCTGAGTCATTTCTTATACCACTACTTTGTACTCTTTGTAACGTTACTCTCACTAAAATATACAGTGTAGAACAATTTAGTATTTAAAAGTAAAATAAAGTCATGAGACTAACACACTGCCTGACCAGCTTTACATTTTCCTGCAGTAGAATTTCATTCATAGAAAGCATTTAATTATATTATATATAAACTTAAACTGGATCTGAGCCATTGCTTTTTTATGTGTTTATTTCTGATCTGAGCCACCACAAAAAGAAAGTTTACTGTGCAGGTTTTTAAGTTGTTGGGGTAACAACTTCTTTAACACAGGAAGAACATGCAAAACCCCTCCCAGAAATACACCATATAGTCCTGTAATCAAACACCCACTATGCCACAGTGCATACATAGCTTAAGGTGGGGCTAAACATATAAACTCTGCCAAAAAACACATTTCAAATAGAGCTGCTAAACTGGAAAATACCTGGAGGACTAAAAAAAAAAAGAGTGAGGTTAGAGGAGAGGTGGCATCTGGGGGTATAAGGAACAATGTGATTGGTCAAGCAGGTATCCATATTTCAAACTCTGCCTCTGCAGTCAGGTGTTTGTAATCAGAAAGACCTGGCTGTAAACAGGGTAGTCTCTTGTGATGTCAACAACTACCAGTAGCTGCAGTGGCTACTGAAGACAGCACACACACAGTTTATAGGAAACTGCACATTTACCTAGTTTGCACTAAAACTGCCAAAAGAAACCTTGGAAGAGATGATAATGCTCTTAAAACACCATAAACACAGTTTAGCAGTGAAAAAAGTGGATATAAAATTTTGTTCTACTTTAAAGTTTTGATTCTGGTGAGAAACAAGACACAGCCAAACATTTACTGCATGTGTCCTATGGGGGAGCTATGGAGCTCTCCTCAGCTGGGCCTGTTTGCAGAGGGTCTTCGGTGGGACTTAAGTGTCTCATGTTATTAAGTGGTTGGAGTTTTTTGAGGAACTCTTCCACTGCATTGGCACACTGGCTCCACTCCTCTCCCCTGATGAAGGCCTCCACATCCGCCTTGATCTTCTTGTTTGCTGCAGATTGGACCATTTCAAACACCAGACTCTGACCCTCATCCCAAATGACTTCAGAGAGTTTCCCATCCTGTTTAAAGAATACACGCACCACTGAAACGCCTGTTGCCAGTAAGAGCATAGCCAGGAGCACACCCAGAGCAGAGACCTAAAAAGATAGAACATAAAGTTTGAAATGACCTAATCAGATTTACATCGTATTTGAAAAATCTGAATCACACAACCATCCTTCTGTTTTACAATATTGGTTAGTTTTAAACCAGAGAAAATGACCATACTTACATACCGAATGGCATCTGATGTAAAATATAATTTCTTATTTGTTGACTGATTTAGTTTGTTCATGTTTGTTCATTGCCCTACCACCTTGAAAATTACCAACATCATCTGAACTGGAAAGTAGGGTTGGTCTGGGTTAGTAGTACCTGGATGGGAGACCTTGAGAATACCAAGTGCCACAGTGGGGCAGCAGTGTCTGTAGTGCAAATTGTTATTGCGTCCATAGGCAAGACACTCCACCCACATTGCCTAGTGAATGTGGTGTGTGTGCACATGTGCAACTGTGGTTACAATAACAGTTTATCAGTGAATGCATATTGCTATGTAAAATGTCTTTGAGTGTCCAGATATTGCTATATAAGTGAATGTATTTTCATAAAAATGTATGTGTATACATGTTGCAAAGAAAAGTTTCTTATCATATGTCTTTGTGTACCTCTGATCTTTGAAAGAAACCCACACATTGACATGTGAGAATGCTCAGCAGGCATTGTCTCCATCCTTCAGATAACTCTATGTTGTTTTACTTGTCTTCAAGTGTAAAAGTTGATTAACTGCTGTGAAACAAAAGTCAATCTGCTTTGATGTGTATGTAGTTTTGTAATTCTGGTCTAAATACTCAAAGCTCAGATGCTGTGGAGAGAGACTTGCTTGAGATGCTGGAAGGCTGCCGGTTGGTCGCCAGGGCAGGCCAGGCTCTGTCCTGACCATATCTGTTGCAACAAAAAATTATCCTTTTTGTATTTCATAACTCACCAAGGCTTCGCAAATTAATTATTACCGTCAACAATACATATAATTTCCACAATAGTAACATTATTATTATATGCCACATTGTGTTGGCAAAACACTCAAGTTACTACAGGGGAGTAGAGTAATTAGGCTACAATGGAAACACTAGAAAGTGACAACAGAATAGAAATAGTTCTACATAATGGCAAACAACAACTACAGGACCCTTCTTTAGGTCTTCCGATGTTCAGCATGTTCACCATTTATTGTATAAGAATCCAATGAAGAAACCTTTTTTCCACTTGTTTTGCTCACCCTGGACAGACTCCTCAGATGAGCGAGGATGGACTTCTCACTTGACGTTAGTCCAGATGGGTCTCTGCATGGGATTTGGACTTCAGCTGGGTTGCCTTGGATCCTACAGCAGACCCACCAGCTCCCGTTGAACAGCACAGACACCACCCACACCTGGCTGACTACAAGGGCCCTCAGGAGCTGCAACATTATGGACCACAGAGGACTACTACACCAGACCTGCTCTGCTGCCCCCTCCAGATGTGAGCATGTGTGAGCCAGCCTGTAGATAGATGTGAACATATCAAATTCACTTTTCTAAAGCAGTTACTGCAGTGGCATCATGCAGAGCTGAGGAGAGTAGCCAAAAAATGTACTCCAGTAAGAGTAATGTTGCTTCAATAATAGTAGAAATAAATTACTCAAGTAAGAGTCAGGTAAGAGTAAAAAAGTATTTGGCAAAACTGTTACTCAGGTAACAGTAACTTAAAGAGTAACTCTCTGGACGTAGTCAGATTTATAATTTGAAGTTAATATCAATTTATAGACATAGATATTATTAGTAAAAGTATGCTGGTCGAAAAGTATTCTGAAAAGCACATTTCCTTTCAAAAAGTACTACCCACCTCTAGTATTATGGGTGTCATGGACAAAATCTGAACCAGTGATTAGGGTAATGGGCAAAAAAAAGTTTAAAAAAGGGAAAAGGACAAGTTTTGCAATCTAAAAGTTTGAACTTTTTAGTAATAGTATATGATCACATGGCAAAAAAGGAAACTGTAATTTGCACCTCTTCTGCTCTTATTTACAATTAGTGACAATAGGAACATGAGAACGTGGCATACTTTAGGATTTATTTTCACAAAATGTCTTACATATTACAGATATTTCATGTATTCATATGTAAATAGTAAATGTAGGCCTACCTGGAGAGTGCTCGCTGAAAGATCCGGTCCAGCCTCAGAAGTAGGAGTACAATTATAAGAGTGGGTAAGATCAGATACACATGGCAGGCTACAGTTTGCTTTTGAGGGTCGCAAGAGCAGGAAAAACCTTCAAACATATAGATGATACAGGAAACATTTAGCCATGGCTTGGATTATGGTGGACATTTTCCTGGCAAGGCAAGCCTTTCATGTTGCCTATGATGAACCAAACAAAAATCAGCAGATTCCACCAGTTGTTTTTTTTTTGTTTTTTGTTTTTTTTTGTCTTTTTTGTAGATAATTGAACCTCAACATCACAACATCATGCATTATTTTGTAATTACCTGTAAAGAAGAGATGGAAGAGAACTATTAGGAATATTACTGCATAGATAATGACCCTTTGACACTTGGGATCACAAAAGTTGATGAGCTCCTCTTTGAACCTGTCCAGGCTGCAGTCACACTGAACCACCATGGTCTGTAGTTCTGGTTCTCCTCTCTTGAGATGGGCTAAACTAAAATATACTGTTCTATGTCTATGTCTATGTGCAACCCTTACACACTATCCTTTTACCTTTGTTGTTTTTAAAAGACATTTACTCTCTCTAGGATGTTAGGATCCTGATGCTAGCATGTGGTAGGTGTGGTCTAGGCTCCCTTTATGTAGCTCCACCCATCACATAACTGCAGCCTCTTCACCAGTCAGCTCAATCAGCTGTCACACAGTCAGCAGGATGACCTAGAATTGATCACCTCATAACATGGGGGATATTTCTAAAACAGTTATGTTTTTACATTATCCCCCATGAAGAACTACTATAGTTTGAAGTAAAGTGTAACATTAACTATAGGGCTGTACTAATCTTATCCAGTATTCATACAGTAAACAAGGAAGTGTGTGTGGCAGGTTGAGCAACTTGGGTTAGTATCAATCATGATGTCAGTCTCTCAGTGATATTGTGGACAGAACTGTAAGCTCCTTTGCCTATAGCACAAACAAAAATAAATAAATTTAACCACATTTAACATGGCCCTTGTTTTGTTTCAGTGCTGCCATAACAAAATGAGTATTATTTTTAAGCTTTTATTAGAATGTGACTAAAATTATAGTACTAAAGACTTGAAAGAGTTGTATATCTACAATACCGTCCCTTCCCTTCCAGTTGCATCAATATATAATATTGTATGTGATGCTGTTATATCTATCCATCCATTTTTTCCCGGGGTTGGGTCGCGGAAGACTTCCTTCTCCACACAGAAAGCTCCTCTGGGAGGATCCCACGGCATTCCCAGGCCAGCCGAGAGACATAGTCCCTCAAGCGTCTCCTGGGTCTTCCCCTGGGACTCCTCCCGGTGGGACATGCGCAGAACACCTCTCCAGGGAGGTGTCCAGGAGGTATCCAGAAAGATGCCAGAGCCACCTCAGCTGGCGCCTCTCGATGTGGAGGAGCAACGACTCTACTCTGAGCTCCTCCTGTGTGACAGCTCCGCACCCTATCTCTAAGGGAGCGTCACCCACCCTGCAGAGGAAACTCATTTCAACCACTGCGCTCTTGTCCTTTCGGTCATTGCCCAAAGCTCATGACCATAGATGATAGGAACATAGACTGACCAGTAAATCAAGAGCTTTGCCTTTCGACTCAGCTCCTTCTTTACCACCATCACCACTGTTATATCCTTGTAAATAAATACATACCCACTTGTGTTAAACACTATCAAGTAACTACAAGAAAGATGTTTACATTTTAATCGAGTTCAGTTTTATTTTTTGACACAAAGCAAAATATTTAAATAAAAACACTTTAATCAGAGTGCATCCTTCCCACCTTCTATTATTATCATCATCAATCTTATGATTATGTACTTGAACACAAATGAGATCAGACAGAGGAAGGAAGAATGAACACATCACAAGCATTGGGACAAAAGGGTGTTGGAGGGAAGGAGAGAAGGACGTGCTCCAACTTTCAAAAAAATTAACAAAATGTACAAAAAATACAAATCATAGAAAAATGAGTTTTTTAACCATCAAAAAAAATATTAAAACAAAGCTACATCTCTTCAAACAGTGCTCCCTGCAGTTCACCAGATCTGCACTGTAGGGGGCACTACGTCGACCATGATGAAGCCTGGACAATGTTTTTGTATTCTTATCAACATTATTAGGATTTGATCATTAATATTTTACAAAAACAAAACAGTGCAACAAAAAGGAGACATCCATGAGAAGAGGTAAGATAAGTGAGGGCTTATGGGTAAATCTGCACAAACGCTGCTTTAGGGAAACAACCAATCAGAGGAAGGGCATGGGACAAACCACTTTTAGTTTGGTTGTGAATATTTTCTAGCATCTGATGGCAAAGTTTATGAATGCCATGACAGAGCAAAAGTAAAAAGTTTTGCATTCCAGATGGTTTTCATTTGTTCAGACTAAATACTGAGATTTCTGCCATATAGAGCAGTGTAAGTGCAGATCAACATTAACAAAAAAAAAAGGGGGAAAAAAAAAAAAAGATAGGCGATAAGGGAAGATTAGAGGACAAAATAGGAGGTTGTACAGTGCCCTCCATTACTATTGTCCTCTTGTTAAGAGCTACTGTGATGTGGGTAACTTAAAGACCCAACTAACCTTAAATTAAGTGTTTGGGGCAACTGTGATTATGCTTTGACAGTGCAGCCTGATTCAGTACACATCTAGGTCACTTAAAACTCTTTTTCCTTTAATGTTAGAAAGCAGTTGGGATATTTCAGTTCAGTAAAAACAAGTACAAATCACTAGAATAAGCTTAATCAATATTTAGCTCATTTGAATTCATTGGGTTGCCAGTAATTACAGCACATGATAGAGAATGACAGTAATAGTGGAGGGCACTTTAGGAAAGGAGGGAGGAGGGAGTCTCATGAAGTCCTCTTGGTCCTGGAGTGTTGGATCAGCCACTGCAGGGTGATGTCTAAGGACAGAAGGAAGCAGTCAGACACAGGCAGACCTGGCTACTTTTGGTCCACAAATAAAATTTGACTTTTTTTTCTCAATCATCACTACCTTCACCACACCTCGAGGCAAGCTCATTGATTCTGTAGAAATGTTCAGCCTCCTTTAATCTTTCTTCCCTGTAAGCAGCTATATTTGCTTTGATATGGACAGACCACTGATGTACCTGATTGGCACATCCACCTGTCAATCACATCCACCTGAACCCGGGGAGATTATCTAAAGTATTGGAGAAGTGTGTATTCTAGATCCCAGTTAGTGCAGGTGCCAGTTGAGGTTAAATACAAATTAAAAACAAATGTCAAGGAACCCCCTAATGCTACTGGGACAGTCTATGCCCCTTCTGTACATCTGAGTCAGAATCCTGGTCAAGAAAACCTTGCTTAATCGAGCAAGGTTTTTCCTGACCACTTTTTGCATAACACACTGGGGCACACAGAGTATGTACAGGCTCTAAAAGATTCCACAAAAAAAGATTACGAAAAAGATTAGAAAACATTTTCTAGCTATATGATCTGATCTTTAGTATATAACTTATTAATGTAGGATGGTAGTGTCTCATACCGATGTTATCTTTCTCTTTGCATGAGATGGAGTAGCAGCAGATCTCTCTGTCCTGGATAGCAGACAGGTTCCTGTGGGATAGATAGGGTTAGTTTCCCCTCTGGCGGACACATGGGGGATGATAGATTAGTATGTAGTTTATTCATCAGATCTTACATCCTTTCGATAAGCTCTTTCTCATCCAGGGCTCCTGGTAAGTCCCTCTTATTCCCCAGAACCAACACCTGCAAAAAACAAAGATGCCTCTATTCTGTGTTCACGATGAAGGCTGAACAGGATAAATGTCTACCAAGTGTATAGCTGTGGTTTGATTGTTTGTGGATGAAGTTGATTTGAACATACAGACGATGGATGGTGAATATTGTATTCATATTTCCAATGTAAACTTACTGGTATTCCCTGCAACTGTGGTTTGTCCAGGAGGTTGTGGAGTTCATTTTTTGATGCTTCAATCTTTTCTGGGTCTGCAGCATCCACCATGTATCTGTAACATATTTTAGTTTTAAAACAAATACATATAAATAAACAAATTAATGAACTTGGGGAGGGGTTTATGTTATTGACAATAATGTATGACAGTGGAAGAAATTCTGCATGGTTTGTAACACTCACACAATGGCGCTGACTCCTCGGCAGTATCTCTCCCACATGGATCTGAACCTGGGCTGGCCCCCGATATCCCACAACTAAAATACACATGTAAACAGCAGGACAATTTAAACAGAGGGCACTGTACAGATGACTTAAATTCCGGCCCTGCATAATAATTATAAATCCATTACCACTCAAAGTGTCCTTGGTGTACATATTTAAACCCACATTATCCCACATACAACTGAAAGAATGTTAACCTTGATGGTGACGTTTCCTTTGGTGATCTTCCGCATGTTGAAGCCCACTGTGGGGATCATGTCTTCACTAAACTGGCCAGACTGGAAAACAAAATTACATTAAAATAAAATTAAATGTATATTACATATTATATGTAATATACAGTGCAATGATTTTAAAAAAAAAACGCCGAAAAGAATTAAAAAAAAGTAGGGATGATAGGCTGGTTGATGTATTTTTTTTATTTTTTTTATACAATAGTTGAGTAATTTATGAAAGCTAATTTTATTCTAGACCCGGGTAATTTTTTGAATTACTGATCTTAGATTGTATATGGATGTTCAGCTATACATCTGATTTCCTTTGGTTCACTCAGTTTTGGAACCATATAATTTAATTAAAGTGATTCATGATGTACTGCCAAAGGAAAAAAACAAAAAAACAAAACAAGTATATTTGTGTGTCATATATCTGGGTCCAAGCCCTGATTTCTTCCTGGGCTAGTCCCAATTCAGGCTTGAGTCCTTTCTCTCTTAAAGTACATTGTGCAAATCAAAGTTTCAACAAAATGCACCCACGTTTACACACTTATCCTATTTGATTATTATTTGAATGTGAAGTTCTATGACTAAACCCGTGACTGGTCCCGAGCCGAGGTCAACCCAGGCTCCATCAGAAACACAAAGACGGCTCCAGCTGCAGCGGCGCATCTGCCCTGCCTCTGCCTGCACACCGAGCCCCACGCACCGCGATCACGTTCACAAAGGTGGTCTTCCCGGAGTACTGCAACCCCACCAGCGTCAGCTCCATCTCCTCCTTCCAAAATAGCGCCTTGAACCAGTCCAGAAGCCTGTTAATCAACGCGATCATCTTTGTTTTCGCCTAGCTCCCAATGCTAACTGCGGCTGCAATGTCTCCGTAGCCCCGTTCAATCCTCTAAAAAAACGTCACAATTTCGACTTTCCCCAAGGCTGACAGTCGCTGAAAGAACTGCCGACACAAAGAACGCAGTGTTGGCTAGTGTATTTCCTCGGATAACCCAAAGGAATCAACAAAATATGCCTTTTTTCGGCTATAAACGGGACGAAAGTGATGCAAGGATGTTTATTAGCTGTTAGCTTTCAGTTCTGTCAAGTTCATCATATTGCACACCTCAATTCCGGTGTGGATCATCATTTCAGAATAAAACATTAAACAAATATTTGGTTCAACCTAATTTCGTAATATATAGTTTTAATCAGCAGGGTGTAGAATTGTGAAATTACAAGGATAACATTGCTGTGTTGAAGTTTCGTTAATGTATTGATTCAAAAAAAGTTAAAATAAAAAAGACATTTTCCGGTTTGGGTGGGGCTCGTAAAGGAAGCAGAGGAAACGTATAAAAGAAACAAATCTATGTGTTCGATTTAGACCGCTCTCTAGTGGAAATAATTGGAAATTGCTTTAATTGTGGATAAAATATGTGTCCCGTAAGTAGGAGTTTCCTATAATTTGACGACGCTACAGTAAAAAAAATACAGCCTTATCAGTAAAACCAGAGATCTGTAAATATATTTAAATGTCATGAAAATAATGTTTTAAGGTGATTTAATTCATAGGCCTCTGATGGCGCTAAAGTCATGTATGCAAAATATAGGCCATTGCAACGATAGATTGATAATAGTTGATACATACATAAAGATGATTCATAGACCGTGGTCTATGAATGTAATTGGGACTATTAACCGCCAGAGGGCGTTATTTCATCCGCGTTTGCTCAGGCGGTCAAATGCACTTGTACGTTTTCAGTTTTCACTTAAAGATGCACTATGTAACTTTCTAGCGGGGGACCGCAATCTGCTTGTCTCCATGGAAATGTTATAGCAATCCTCGAAATGTTCTATAGTATGGAATTAAACATATCTTTTTTTTTTTTTTTTTTTACATTTATTCAGTCAATGTTTTTACTGCTCAAAAGAGAGATTTGAGCTGTAACTTGGCCTGGTGGTGTCATCTACTTATTTCCATGGAGATGCTTAATGCCATAATAGAAAGGTATTAGGCAAAGTGTATAATTTCTATGTGTTGGTCTCTTTCAGTTAGGCCTTAGTCATATATCTCTTCCCAGGCTCTGCTCTGTAAAACCTTTTTTTTTTTCATCACTTCAGCGAAGGAAAGAAAGTTCAGTTTCTGTTCTTTCTTAAGGTTAAGTCTCTCTTTCCCTCTCTCTCTCACACACACACTCTCTCTCTCCCCCTCTAACTCTCTCTTTCTCTCTCTCTCCCTCTCTAGCTCTCCCTCTCTGTCTCTTTCTTTCTCTCTCTGTCTCTCCCTTCCCCTCTATCTATCTATCTATCTATCTATCTATCTATCTATCTATCTATCTATCTATCTATCTATCTATCTATCTATCTATCTATCTATCTTTCTCTCTCATAGGCTGGACTGGACCAAGCTCCAGTTTTTCTGAGTTTTTGTTGAGTGGTGTGTGGAGCAGGGGACAAAGCCGTTAGCCAAAGTGCACTGAGTTTCTGTGGAGACGAGAACAGAGATGCTTTGTGCTCAGCTCACTGTCATTCACATCGCGTTTGGGTTTATTCACCAGCAGAGGGTTTAGGAGAGGAGATGAGGAGAGGAGAGAGAGAGAGAACAGGCTCCAGGCCAATCATAAAACATGAGAGAAAAATGAACTTAGGGCAAAACCAAACCTGGCTGAAAAGAGAGTGAATAAGATGATGACAAAACCCAGGAATACACCAATAAACAGAATCAAATCATATTATGGTAAATTGTCACATTTATGGGCTGTTCTACTTTCAAGACACTCAAAGCACATCAAGGAACAACTCATCCATACACATTCATATACCAGTCTATGCACACACTAGGGCTCAATGCTCAAGGGTTAAGTGAACACAATGACAGCATGCACCTGTGGGAGCTGGAATCAAACTGCCAACCTTTGCGTCAGGGATCTGACTGCTCTACCAGCTTTTTGTTAATACTGGCAGTGGGATAATTTGGACTCCAGGAGTAGAAACGCTTTGCATGGATAGTAGCCTGCAGGTCCAGACCAGGTCTAGGACTACAACATAATGTCTTTCAGAGAGCTCATTGTTTACAACAACATTCTATGTGAACAAAATATGTTAGTTTTTTTTTTCAAGGAAATCTGTATATATGTATAAAAACTGTATATGCAGTCTATGAGAGAGGCTATCCAGACTTAGACTTCTACTCTGACTTGGTTTAATGCTGTTTTTACTGGTGTGGTTGATGCCTGTAGGCCACCTGGTTTTCTCCAATTAAAAGATTGTTTAAAATCGATATAAGACAAGACCTTGCACGAGTTGGAACGGATTTCGCCCCAATTTAGCCCTGGATCCTTTTACTCCTATAACGTTATTCTTGTGGCAGTTCATGAAGTCCTTGGTTATAATCCAAACTCTATTTCCCTTCAGCCAATGTCTGCATCTCTGTAGAAACAAGGTCAGAGGTCACAGCCGTTGTCCTGGTGATGTGACAGTGGTGGGCTTGTTAATATTCAGAGCAGCTCTAAACTCAGCTCAAGAATTTCATTAGGGCCAGTGTCATAAGTTCTTCTGGAGTTTGAATACCTATTCTGGTATACTACTTGGTTTAGACCTGGTTTTCTAACAACCACTCAGATACATATAAGCTAGATCTGGTTGAGGCTGTTTTAGAATTGCTTTTGTCATGATAATGTTTAAATGAATAGGGCTACAATCACAGATCATATTTCATATTGACACCATTTTATTGTGAAATATCCATATTTTGTGACATAAATCTCTAATTGTCCACAGTCTGGGCTCAGTTAGCTTCAGTTAAAGTGCTACAACATTAATATTATAAACTCCTCTGATTAGATTTACATTACTCATCTCTGCACTGTTGACCAAGGCCTCCACTCTGCATTGAAAGTCCAGTTCTGCTTTTGTCTTGGTCCAGTCAAAATTAAACCCAGTCCTGGATTGGTCTTGGTGTCCCAGTGTAGTCCAAGGCCACAATAATCCTAATGCTTGACCAGATGCAACCCAATGAGACACTCCTGGTTTAGACTCTTCTTGTACTCTCCTATTATATGGATTATCAAAAAGATCTCCACATTGATTTAAATGTCCAATATAGATGAACTTGTAATGGTTGTATTTACTGCTTTTACTTTCAATTAAAGTGGGAATTAAGAAATTGTTCAAAATCTTGTTCCATGGCAGTTTTTGGACCATATTTCATTTAAAATTTCCAAATATTTCCCATTTCAATCTTGTTGTTCTTTCTTACTAATAAACCTCCAGAATATTCTAAAATGTATTTTTTGTTGTCCAGTTTGTGCAAGTTCAGCATTAGCATTAAACTACAGTTAAAATAATTTTTAACAGAACACACAAATATATATTACAAAACTCAGAGCATCCACATTTCAGACAAAACTTTTTTCCTCCATTCATTACTTATTGTTGGTAAAACATTCACAATAATCCATCTTCTGCTGAGCATGTTCTTCTCGTCCACTACTCCTGGCAGCTATGTGCGTGTGTGTGTGTTTTATTTTCTTTTGGGAAAAGCCCTTTAATATGCTTAGGTTTGACTCAATGTGGATGCTACTTTACAGTAAACTTCAACTCATTCACAGTGATGTCACAAAACAACAATACATCTATGAAAGAAAAAAAAAGTAAACCAATGGCTGTTAAAGGGAACCATGCGCAGAACAGAGACTGCCACGTCTTCAGCTGGAGATGGACAAGATGGCAGACGTGTCCTTGGCTTTGTCAAAGAAGATTGATGTCTCGTTGGACTTGAGTTTGATGTGGGCGGGGCTTCCTTGCGATGTGATTGGCTGGCACTCAGAGCAGCAACAGCAACAGCAATCCATAAACGCCTGGCCCAAAGACTACAGACAAGATCAGACCAGATCAGACCCTCCACAATCTTCTCTCATAGTAATTAACAGCTCTCATTATTTCTGTATTAGAGGATTTGTACACATTGAAACTTGATATTGTTACAAGGAACAAGCCCAAAAGAAGAAGAACCATGACAAAGTATGACTGCAAGAACACCCATTCTCTAGTTAGGTGCATTATTATTTATAATACATGTAATACTCTTTGTTATAAAGTGAACAAACCTTGCAGAGGCATAGCAGCAGCAAAGGAGACAGAGCCGCCTTGAGGAATAGCAGGAAGTGATGTAAGAGAGTCAGCATGGAGGCCATTTCTGGGCTGACAATGATGTGGGCAGTCGTCAAGGCAATGTTGGTCACGTATTCCGGCCCAGTGCACAAAGCGTACACCACACACACGCACAAGAGGGCACCATTTCTCTGCCGCTCCAGAGCCCTACGCTGATTGGACCCTGTATCGTCGTGGTGACGTAAAGGAGACTTCTGTGTGGATGATGGACTGACGTTGCGACTTGCCATCTGACACAGGATGGTGAAGAGCACTGGCAGTAGAAAGTAACACCCGAAACACCACCATAAACGTGCCTAGGACAGAGGAGTCAAGATTCAAGATACACCACTACAGATGCATCTAGGACAGAGCAGACAAGAGTTTAGAGAAGACTGAGCTCACCTGTCCCTCAGAGCTCACCTATTCCTCAGAGTTCACTTGTACCTCAGAGTTCACCTGTCCCTAAGAGCTCAACTGTCCCTCAGAGTTCATTTGTCCTTCAGAGTTCACCTCTACCTCAGGGTTCACCTGTCCCTCAGAGTTCATTTGTCCTTCAGAGTTCACCTCTACCTCAGGGTTCACCTGTCCCTCAGAGTTCATCTATCCCCCAATGTTCATCTGTCCCTCAGTGCTTGTTGCATACTGCCATTTTGTTCTTTGGGGAAGATGTTTTGCCTCCAAATGTGCCTCTACACTGATGTGTGAACATGTTGGAGTGAATAGGAGAATAGTTCCTTGATGTAAAGTGCCTTGAGGTCATACTGGGAGAAAACATTGAATAAATGCAGCCATTTTACTGTAGTTCACCTGATGGTAACGGAGCAGCAGTGAATGCAGAGAGTCTGGGAGGAGCAGCGTCAGAGGAGAGGATGTTGTGATAATGCAGGTATCGACCAATCGTCCGCCGATTAGCGTTAGGGGGCTGGACTCCCAGAGGAACAGCTCTGGAGATGCTAACAACAGAGCTGTGAGCCAAACAAAGAGAAGTTTCAACAGAACAGACTTGCAGCGCTCAACACGACCCGCATCACATGATCTGTCTGATGAATCAGATGCTGCTGATGAGGTGGCTGCATGGAAACGGTCAATCCCCAAGACACACAGAGTGAAGGAAGACAGACCCAGAGAGACCACCTGAAAAGAGACAGAGAACACAGAAGAACAACAGTGACAAGTTTGTATCTGGATTGTTCCTGGAAGCCAGTCACAAGAAACATAGAAACTAGAAGGAAGAACTGCTCTCATCAGATAGATTAAGGCTCAAATGCTCAGACACAATCAGACAGGGAAAGTGGGTGAACACAATAATATTTAAAACAGGGACTGAACCCTCAAGTTTGACACAGGTCGACCCTGAATATGAAGTTCTGTTTGTTCTGCCCAGACCTATGAACACACAGACCTGGGCTGTACACAGCAGACTTTGACCCCCACAAGTCATCTTATTTAGCAGTCCCAGTTTCTACTCCTTCCATATTCAGAATGTCTTTTCCATGTAAGTCCTGTCCAGGAGCAAAGGACATTGAGAATATGTAAATGTTTGCCTTTCCTTCCTGATAAAAGTGTGAAATTAAACATTTTGAAATAGCACAGCCTTTAGCAACATGGCACAACATATAGATGCCTTGTATTGTATTTTATAAACCTGCAAAAAATGTGCTGGAGAAAGGGGAGAGTTATATGATGCTAAGCTATTTCTTCTGTTCAGAGGAGGCAGCCTGAGATGCCTACTCAAGACTGAAGTTAAATGCTTCAGGTCTGTTTTTGAGGTGCAGAAAATAGGAGATTCATTTATGGAGGAGTGTGTGCCCTACCCACCTCCATATATGGCACCATGCGGCAGGTGATGTCAGGGAGGATTCTCCTATCAGAGAGCTGGTTCAGCAAAATAACCGGGAGACACAGGACCAGAACCAGGAAGTCCCACAGACAGACACTGGCAAGCAGGCAGTTCCACCCGGACCTCATGTAGTAATTATTCCACACCACACACATAACGGCCATGTTTCCCCCGACCCCTAGCACAAAGACCAGCCCCCCCAGCATCAGCATGGCCCAACCTAGAATGGACCCCTCCCTCAGCGGGTACAGTGGGTTCCTGAAGCCTATCTCTGGGGTGGACTCATTCAGTACACTCAGGTTGGAGGCGGAGACTGTCACCGAGTCGTTCTCCAGGGACTGACCGAAGGCCGACTGCTGATCCTCCTCCTCAGCCCCTCGCACCTGACGCCGCGACTTCACTACATCCAGGTCAAACATCTCTGAGAGGGGGTTCTCCAGAATCTGCCCCATCCACACCTGGTCGGGGTCCACCTGAGAGGAGGTTCTGGTCTGATCCGAAACACTGTGCACTTCATAAACAAGGAGCAGAGCAAAAAAATACAGCCAGGACACAAAAAATTGAGCCATTATTCTACCAAAAATCTAAATTATTGCATTTAATGAAATAAAACTGGAAAAATATTTTTGTTGAAACATTCAG
This sequence comes from Periophthalmus magnuspinnatus, assembly GCF_009829125.3. NCBI lineage: Eukaryota > Metazoa > Chordata > Actinopteri > Gobiiformes > Gobiidae > Periophthalmus > Periophthalmus magnuspinnatus. The sequence goes on from NC_047132.1 coordinate 18,382,003, forward strand.
TGTTATAACATTTTCAAAAATTGGTCCAAGTTTGTCACTTTTTACAGTGTCCACGAGCAGTGTGTGTTCTGACAGATTACAAATGCAGCAGCGATAAAAAAGTTTTGTATTAAAAAAATATTATTATTATTTTTTTGGTAAACTGGCAACAACCAAGGTAGTCAAAATCTTAATCTGGCTGCAAAAAGTGCAAATCATATAATGGCATAAATCCGTAAAATTCTGTAAAAATGTCCCCAACAAAAGCAGACAATAACTGAAATAATTCACTTTAATCCACTGAGATTCGGTGAGTTGCCAAGCTTGCCTCTAAACCTGTATCTGCAGTTGTGATGGAGCTCCAGAGAAAAAGGGGGTGTCCGTCCAGCCTGTGTCCCAGTTGGAGCTGTTGTTTGTGGGCAGTGGTGGCTTGCAGACTGGGGTCCGTGCTGGAGCTCTCTTTGGGGAGGGGTCTGTGGGAACTGGGGGTACTCAGAACACGGCTCGATGGGCTCTTTGTGAAGATGTGCACCCTCCCAGGATGAGCGTGCACACACACAAACATACACACACACAAACACTCACATGCATGTGGGAACACAGAGCCCTCTAAAAGCAGCATTGAGGCTTTAATGAGGGGCAAGACCTTCCCAAACTGCTTTTGTTTTTGGTCAGAAGAAAAAATGAGAAATACATTCATTTTATCTATAAAGCAGGCCTATTTTAAAATGAAATCATCTGTTTCCTCTACAAACAGATATTTACAATAGTATTTCTCTATAGGGGAGCAACTTTAACTTAACTTATGTACAATGAACAATAATAGTAATAGTATACTGACTAAAGTACTATAGTATATTAGTGAGGATAGTTACAGTAGTGTTAATAGCAGTAGTAGTGATTTCATAAAAGCTTTAAATAATTTTATCGTGCATCTTATTCTAAAACTATTTAAAGGGAGAACTAGACTTCACTGGACTAAAAGAGGGTCCACAGAATCATGGAGGGAAATGGGAGGGGCCTGAAATAGGGAAAAAAGGAAATGAAAAGGAACTGAGAAAGAATTGATAGGAAAAGGAAGCGAGGAGGGAGAGGAGGAGGAATCTTTTGTCTCAGTTCAGATTTGGCCCCAAATAAACAAATGAACAGCAGAGCAGAAGCGCGTTTATGTGGAAACACTGCTCTCTGCTGGACACAAATGAACCTGTACTCGCATCCAAACCTATATTATTATACAGTTTAAAAATCCAACACAGGCTTTAATACAGTTTGAATTTATGTCTATTGAATACAAATAGGCTAGGACTGGCTTGGACCACGTGCTAATTACCATGTATGAAATCCCTTAAAAACAAGTTGATCTATGGCCTTTTATTTGTGTATAGAAAGCACAGGCAGAGGGTGCAAGAACAGACTGAACACTGAAGCTGTAAAAAAGTAAAGCTAACAAAAAATACATGAAACTATTGAAGTATTGGTTAGGAGCATACTGAAGAGAATTTGACAACTTCAATGATCACAGTGAGTATATTGAAAGGACTTTAAAACAAGGAGGAGTTCTTCTGGATTACCACCAGCTGCTGTCAAGACCTTAAGGCAAGCAGTGTGAGATGTCAGCAGGGAGAACATATGATGGATTACTCAAACATGCGCAAAAGCTGTTAATATTTCAGAGATATATTTTCTAGTGTGAATTCGCCTCAAACTTCCCATTTTTGTGCTAAAGTGTCTCTTCACCATTTCAGCTCTGCAGAGGTAATTAAGCTATGTTCCTTTCCTCACTGTTGACTCTGAATATGATCTTTAAAAAAAAAAGCTGTCAGTGATGAAAAAGGCAGCAGTTTGTGGTCTTTGAGACTAAATTTAACCTGCGCCTGAGGTGGGCCATAAAAGGGACGGAAACTCCGAGAGATTCAGATGAAGTGTTGAGTGGAGACCCAAGAGACACAGGAGACAGGGAAGAGAGATGGAGCAAAACAGTGTTGGTGCCACATGGTGTTGGTCTTGTTAATCCAAAACCTCTGCATCCTTCTGCACAAAATATCCCTCCTCTGCACATGTCCATACCATCATAATCTGACCTTACCTTCAAAACATCTCAGCTGTCCGAATGATGAAGTGTTTCTCCAGCTCCTGTCTATTGGATATTTTTAGTTTTGCCAAGTGTTTTTACAGCTGTCTGTGTCTGAACTATGAGCTCCATAATCCATCAGTCATGCACAAGAAAAACACATGCATATATTAAAACACACTACTCTATATATGACCACAACAATATATAATGTAACTACGGCCACAAAATACGGGAGACAGAAAACTTAATCCAGATTATTAAATGGAAAAATATTTAGAAAGTTAAACATGTAATTACAAGACTGCATTGATTCTATATAAGTACAAATTGTGTTTATAAGTCACATTTCAGCCATTCAAAGTACTTGAGACTAGAGCTGGGCAAAAAATGTATGAAACCGAATTTGATGTTCAAATGGATTTGTTTGGGGAAAAACAATATTTTATTTTGCCAAATTTCTTACATTGGAAAGGCTGCCCACTACAGTCACATGGACCAAAGTTTAGCACAGGGCCAGCGCTGACTGCTTTAAGATCAGTGTCATCAAATGAAATGTTGTTTTACTTTGTTTTATCTCATCCATAAAGATTTCCCAATGGACAATGGGGTAAATATGATCGCTGAATACAGTCTTTTCAGCTTTGACCATGTTCTGTAATTTGGATAACATTTTTAGAGGAGATGCAGGAAAAAAAATCAGAAATCAAATAAAAAATCTTATAATATTTCATTTTCAGGCAAAATCACCCAGCCCTACATGAGACCAATATAACCATAACCAGACTAGAATATAATTTTAGCCTATAACATACTAAAATATCTGTAAGCTTGTGAATAATGTTAGTGTAAGGATGAGAACATTGGAGAAAGTATTGTGATTTAGTTATGTAATATGTAATAAATATATAAATAGTTAGACAAATAATATTGTGTGTGTACAGGAAAGTTGTAACCAAATGTGAGACTTTTTTTCAATTTTTTTTTGTTATTTCTATTTACACAGAACTCTACACAAATCACATTGTTTCACTATGGTAAATGGAACTTATTCAGATTGGCAGATGCAAATCATATATTCCTACTGTATTGTCAACAACATTGTGACTGGCTGCCGAAAAAGTGATCTAAAAGCCACCACCAGAGGCCACCAAAACTAACACTTAGCATTTTTAACAGTCCTGTGTGTACTAGTACTGTAAGCTTTAGTTTTAGCCACTACAGAAGGGAACCGTGAAAGCCACTCTCTCTTTGGTCCTGTCGTCTTAATTGATGTGTGGTTTTGTTGTTTTTGTTTGGTTTCTAGGAAGGCAGAAGTGAACAGCTGACTGGTTACCGTGACGACACAGAGGAATCGACCAATCACGCCAAGGCACAAAGAGAGGGAAATATATGGAGGAAGGAAGGAGTAAAAAACTTGGACTCAGAACTCAAAGCAGTGTGGTATTTGTGTCCTAAATATAGTTTTGTATGTTTATTTTATTATTACTACTTCTAATATTACTAATCATATTTTATTTGTGGGTTTGGATGTATAAAAATAATAACATTTTTAGAACCTACCGTCTGCAACGTTAAGTGATTGTGTGATGAGCTAGAACATGACCACTTAGTAAGACTGTTGCAGTAGTGGTAGGAGTTAGATGAGGTAGTAGCTTGACACTCACCTGTATAGTGATTGACAGGTCAGATAACCTGGAATAGTAGTAGAAGTAGTAGTAGTAATGTACAGTGTGGTAGCGATTAGCAGCTGAATGGCAGGAGGATTTTCTGGTGCAGTGAGTTCTTCCGGTTCCTGATCTCCAAACAGGTTTTGGTGTGCGTCCAGCCCTTTAGACACAAGATCAACCAAGAACACAAGCAGAGCACACTTGTAGAAACTGAAC